>NW_028327177.1:11992975-12296401 GCF_987537825.1 Furipterus horrens | reverse complement strand
TGGCCTTGGGTAAGAGAGGGTGACTGAGGGTGAGGCTCTGCTGATACACCAGGAGGGTAGGCTCCAATGAAATAGTTTCCCCTGAGGGCAAACCTTTTCGGCGGGGGGGGGGGGGGGGGGGGGGGGGGGGGGGGGGGACACAGAGTGATCTGGTGTATTTCAAAATAATTCCCTTTTCTCCCCCCTACCAGATGCTCCAGGGGATTTTTCTCTGATATTTACTGTGAGATCCAGGTTGGGCGCCTGGAGGTAAATCTTACAAAATGGTGGCGCCCCCCCCCCTTAATGTTCAGGTCCCCCGGAGTTTTGAACTCTCAGCGTTGTCCACCCTGAGCCTCCATCAGCTCATCCATTACTGTTCAGGGCTGCTCTCCCAGTGCTGGACCCCTGAGGTTTCCACGGGTGAAACTGCTTTAAACCAGGGTTCCCTGTGTTCAGCGTGTCTGTCTCTCCAGTCTTGGGGGCAGCGCTTTGTCGTGGGCCCTCCCCTGTCTTCCAGATCCAAGCAGAGTTGTTGGTTTTTCAGTCCCTTTAGCTTTTTACTTGTGTTAGGACTAAGTAGTGACTTCCAAGACCCCTACATGTGGAACCGGAAACCTGGAAGTGATTGCCTCCATTCAGACAAAGCTTAGTCCAAAAGGTATTCAGCGATGCTCAGTCACGTAGCTAACAAATCAGAGAGAGCACTGGTATTCTAGCTGCCTGACTCTAAATCAAGGCAGTGGGATTCCTTCTCCTTAGAGATGCTTTAGAAATGGCCAGGTCTCTGTCTTTAACCAGAGCTAAGAGGGAGTCAACTTTCTATCTTGTGATTGACCTAGAAATAAATTTAAGTGGGTGGAGTGTATGAGTGATGAGGCACTGGACCTGACTCTTTCAGGACAATCTAAGTAACCTTGGGCAAGGGACCTAGCTTCTCTTTGCCTCCTTTTCTCATACGATTGGTGTGAGCATTAAATACAAATAAAGACTGTGCCAATGTGCATAATGCATATGTCGTCGTCGGCAGCCGTCCGTCTCGAGAGACGATGGTGTAGCTTCTTAAGAGTCTATCTGCACCTCCGAGAATGGCTGTGCAGTCCGACTCGGGAGTGACACGGTATCTGTCTCCTCCCGTGTTGAATCGACATCTTGCGACGACGCTGGAGTGTCCTCTCCAGTGAAGCTGAAGCTACAGAGCCTGGGCAGGGTGATATGGAGGGTCTGCTGTTGCCCATGCAGCAGACCCCCCCTCTCTTCGCAGCTGAAGGGTCCAAGGGAAAGACGGAGTCAATACAGCTTGGCTTCAGGTGCGCCGCAGGAGTTGCCGGTGTTGACTACAACGTCAAACCGCCTTAGGGACTCCCGCTCCGGATTTTCTGTCGGGGTTTACGCCCTTAGCCTTTACCCTGAAGAGGTATGCCGCAAGGCAGCGGAGGTTTTTTGGAGTTAGAGTTTTCCTTCTCTGATGTGCCCTGACTGGAAGATCGAACCAGCGACACCTAGCTCGCAGGCCGACGCTCAATCCACTGAGCCAAACCAGCCAGGGGAATGCATATGTAATGCTCAACTAATGCGATTTTCAGTCGTAGTAAGAGGAGTGGCAGAAGTGATTATTAGCCTGACTGCCCTTTCCTTTTGCTTTGCCCTCGTTCTCGGCTCTTTCCCAAATGTCCTTCTTCCACAGCTCTCCATATCTTTTATTTTTCCTTCCTGCTGTGGCTCTTTTTTTTTTTTTTCTGTTCACTTTCATCTTTTAAATTTTTCCTCTGGAGAAGCTCTTTTAGAATCTTCTGTTGAAATAATTCCCTGATCTCAGGGAGAGTTCTCAACATGTCGTGGATTGAACCATAATTACCAACCACCAGCTTGAGGTCTAAATGGCATATTTCTGAAACCTTACCTCTGGTTACTGAGGCCATGTTGTGTTCTTCCCAGAATGAACTTGGGCCATGGACGCCCTTAGTACTCAACATTTTAAAATGCGTCCAGACTAGCTGTCTAGGCACAATTCTTTCTAGGGTCACTAGGAATTACCAGAGACCACCACTGCAGAATCTGGCCATTAACAAGCATGTAGGCATTTTCTTGGCTATCTCAGCTAAACTACTGTATATCTCTTGAGGCCTGGCTTCAAATATTTGAAACTAGCTTTACAATACCACATGAATAGCTTGAGCCTCTTCACAGAAATTCTTTTGTCATATCCCCCAGAAATGTGTTTTTTTCGACTTATAGTAAAAGACTATAATTACTGCTAGGACAATGACAGCCCTTTTTTTGGCCCAGAGAGAATTACTGGGACATTTTTCCCATGGAACAGTATTGGGGGAAGTGAATGGGCCATGAGTACTTCACATTAAGTTATGGTTCTTGACATCAAAAGATGGTTATGGGACAAAAGAAGATTAAAGAAGACAAGGTCAAGGGAAAATTAAGAAGAGAGGTGTGATGATTAGAGTTGTACACAGAATAGGTCATTACATAATAGGAAATAATGAAAATATAGGTCACAGGTTTAGAAATAAAAGTCACCTTGCTATACATCTGAAAAGGAGGTTGTAAGGAAGTGACCTGAGCTGGGAGTGTGGGAGGAGAGGGGTTCTGCCAGGCGTAGAATCAACCCCCAAGCTGTTTTCTTATCTTTTATCTCAGGAAAAATGACCTGTACCTCCCCGATTCTGAATGTCTGAGTTAGGGGCTTTTTTCTTTCACTAGAAAAGAATAGCTCTGTGTGCCAGAGAGCAGAATACCCCATACAGCAAGCTAGTGAAATTGACTCCAGCGCCCGCTACTCCCCTAGGTCAGGATGGGAATGGAGCCTCCTGGAGTTGTTCAGTCCTACAGGCTTAACAAAAATCTGTTCTTGGCTTTCCAACAACAGAAAGTATATGACTGTTTTACTCAGCTGCCGTTTCATGAGTATGCACTATATGCTATGGACTTTGAGTCCATCAGCTCTATTTCTCAAAACAACTCTTATTCCATTTTAATATAAAGACGCTAAAACTCAGATGGGTTAAATGCATTGACTAAGAATACTCTGCATGCAAGTTGCAGAGTTGTTATTTAAGTCAGGTATGCTCATTCTACTAGGGGATCATATCAGCTTCCTGCATTTAGTGTCATTTATTGGGGGAGGGGGTCAAATTGTTGCCCATTACTAACTAATTTGACATATATTCTTTTTTCTAATAATTTTTTTATTTGTTTGTTTATTTATTTATTTATTTCTAGAGAGAGGGGAAAGGAGAAAGAGAGGGAGAGAAACATCACTGTGTGGTTGCCTCTCACTCCTGCCCCCAACTGGAGACCTGACGTGCAACCTAGTCATGTGCCCTGACTGGGAATCGAACCAGCGACACTTGGTTCGCAGGCCGACGCTTAATCCACTGAGCCACACCAGCTAGGGTTTAATTTGACATATACTTTTTAAATTAAAGCTACCCATTTTTTTTAAAAGAAACTTATTTGTCAAACTTTTAAAAGAAACAAATCAGTGTAATGCTGATATTGGGGTAGAGCAGTTTTTTTTTCTTCAGATGGTTATTCTGTGCCTTTAGTGAGGACCTTACCCATGCTCCCTGTGATGTAATAAAACCTGAAAGCTTGTCTCCTTTTTGAGTACACAGAGGGACAAATATCTTAGTTTAGCCTAATATAAAACATAAATTATTATGCTACGTGTATTATCTTTCCATAACCAAAATCTTTGTTTCCTTTTAGCTGAAATTCTTTTTTTTAAATTTATTTTTATTGTATTTTTTCCATTACCATTTATCCCCCTTACAGCCTCCCTGCAATCACCACACTGTTGTCCATGAACCCTTTTCCTTTTTGCTCGATCCCTCCACCCCCTGACACCCCTCCAACAGCCGTCAGCCTGCTCTCTCTCTGAGTCTGTCTCTCTTTTGTTTGCTTGTTAGTTTGTTCATTAGATTCCACATACGAGTGAGATCATATGGTGCTTGTCTTTCTCTAAGTGGCTTATTTCACTTGGCGTAATGTTCTGCAGGTCAACCACGCTGTTGCAAAGGGTAACATTTTCTTCTTTTTCACAACCAAGTAGTATTCCATTGTGTAAATGGCCCGTAGTTGTTTTATGCACTCATCTACTGATGGGCACTTGGGCTGCTTCCGTATTCTTAAAGGTCAAATCCTTTTAAAGCAAAATCCTTT
Source organism: Furipterus horrens (assembly GCF_987537825.1). Classification (NCBI taxonomy): domain Eukaryota; kingdom Metazoa; phylum Chordata; class Mammalia; order Chiroptera; family Furipteridae; genus Furipterus; species Furipterus horrens. The sequence goes on along the minus strand of NW_028327177.1, from coordinate 12,292,243 downwards.
GGTTCCCTTTGAGACGTGATTTAGATACAACTGTCATAGGGAAACAATACATGGTCATACCAGGGTGTCAATTTTGTTTAGCTCTGCGAGATGCATCTGTTAATTTGACGATGGGTTTAATTTTTCAGCTGATCAATGGGACAAAAGACTCGAAATGGAGACTAGCTAGATTTCCCATTGTTTGGTTATATTAATAATGACTATTTTGTGCCAGGAAAGCTATTTGTTCCCTTGTTATATACAGTATTCCCTCACTTATCGCAGGTATTACATTCTAGACTCCCCCCCACCCCCTGCGAAGTAGGAACCTTACATTTATTCTACACTCTTAAACCTACATAACTTTAACAACATACGTATACAGTACCGCAAAATCCCACGATATAGCGAAAAATCCGTGATAAATAATTAAATACAATATTTTTAAAAATCCTGCGATACAGTGAGGCTGCGATAAGTGGACCGCAATATAGAGAGAGGGACTGCTGGAACACGCTGTCATCCCTCCCACCAAACTTTAATCCAAGCACATTGTCTGACATTGATTTTTGTTCCCCTTTCAAGTGCCAGGGACAGTTTGAACTCCCAGAATGTTGGTTTAAGACATTATGATGGTCAATGGCAGGAAGGGCCCATACACTTAATTCCATGTCCACCCTATTCAGCTCGTAGTGGTTACCCGGCTTGCAGTCCTGGGGAGGATGCTGAAGTTGTGTCTGGGATCCACAGGAAAGACTGATACCTGATACCTGTCACGGAAGCTGCCCCGGGGATGCGTGGTCACAGTTTGAACCCTGTTTCACAGGATTGAAGGGCCAAGTATTTGGAATCAGAGGTGATCAGGAAAATCAGAGCCATAGAAATAGCAAGTGTTTTCTAGGACACCGACTTTCATGCTTTGTGAATACAGTTGCAGAGACATGAGAAGCACAGGGAAGCACACGTTTGTGCACATAAGGCAGACGGGCTGACAGGGAGCCTCGGAGACTCCACAGCGTTACTCACAGAGGGTCTTGCGTCGAAGCTGCTGGAATGGCTCAAGGACTGAGATTAAATATGGCGCTGGTGTGGAAGGGGTGAGCGGAGAAGCCCTGCTCCTCTTAGTTCTTTTGTTCCAGAAATTTCTTTAACACGGATGGAAGGACACCAAGGCAGGCCAACCATGGTACTAAAATATCAGACACATTTAAGCTTCTCTGTTTTCTTTTTGTTGTTGTTTGTTCATTTGCCATAGATCTCCATATGACCAGAACCAATAAGTATGTTTGAGCACTGATTATTTTTGGCTCCAAATCATATTGTGTACAGAAAATTCTAAAGTTATCAAGACATCACTAGTTCCATGTCATGTCTCTAAAAATATAAGCTCAGATTAAACTTTTGGTATCAAGGAGAACTCCATTTATAGTTCTTTATTTTAAATAGGTGTTTCCAAATTATGTAAGTACAAAAAACAGCAATAAAATTTTATTTGGTGTCACATGATATTTTTGCACCCTTTAATTTCAACTACCTGAATTGCTTAAATAAATTAGTTTAGCAAATAATCAGACCATAATGTTCCAATTATTGTTAGTGCTTTGCAAATAAACCATATAAATGCCTGACATTTCCAACTTTGAAAAATGCCCGAGGACGCCTGAACATATGGTCTATAAACTCACCTGCAGGTTGAAAACCCAGCCTGTCTCTTTAAGGCCTGTAATTTATTGTATTTTTTTTTCCAATGTGTGACACAAATTTCATAATTAGCAAAATAAGGCAGTCTGTGTTTGATGCTAAAATGACTTGTCTCCTCAATGAAAGAAAATAATTCAACAGGTCTTTGGAAAGAATAATAGCCATTAAAAGAGTAAAAAGTTTGCTCTGGTTCCAGATTTGCTGACGACATGTGGGCAAAGACTTGGTTGGTCCATGAGAACGTGTCCGAACAGAGACTGAATCCTCCACTTTGGTGATTCATCTTATGATGTGATGTATATGTCAGATTTCAACCGAAAGCAAAAAGCATAATTGGGCAACCAATCGTCTTTGTTTTTTTTAAGGGGATCGAAGTGTATCATCTAGATAAGTGTTTTCCAAGATATTTAGCTTGAGACCCACTATAAGAAATGCAATTTATATCATAATGCAGACTACTAAGTAGTTACATATGTACACACACACACACACACACACACACACACACCTGAAGCAAAACTTTACTTAAAAATACTTATCTTGCCCTGGCCGGTGTGGGTGTGGCTCTGTTTGTTGGAGCTTCTTCCAGTAACCGAAAGGCGGTGGGTGTGGGTTTGATTCCCAGTCAGGGTACATTCCTAAACTGTGGTTTGATCCTGCATTGGGGCGCACACTGGAGACGACCAATCGATGTTTCTTTCCTTCTCTTCCTCTCTCCCTTCCTCCCTCTCTCAAAGTAATGAAAGAAATGTCCTTGAGTAAGGGTAAAGGACAAAAAAACTTATCGTTACTATGTGGGACTGCATGTGGTATTTTCCATTTTATTTATTCCTTTTTTTTTCTATTTTATTTAATTTATTTTTTGTTTGTTTTTAAATTACAGTTGTCCTGTTTTTATTCTTTTTTTTTTTTTTTTTAAATAAAGAGGCTGGTGACAAGAGACCAGATCTATTTTACAACTCCTCAATGGATTGCTCTCTTTTTTCACTCATATGAAAAAGAACTGGACTAGGTGATTTGAAATCCTATTTGCCGCAGGCCAGTTGTTTTGGGTGTGTATTAGGCGCCACTTGGGTGTAACTGTCAAATTTGAATCACAGCGTGATTCCGTCATGTAACTCAGGTTTCACCGAGGGGGAAGGAATGAGAAGTTGAAGTTGGGATACTGGCCACGGACACTTGCCTGGCACACACAGCTAGTTGGGGCTGGTTACACATCATGGCTAAGAGCCCAGGGTCTGTAGTCAGCCCACTAGGGTCTGAATTCTGGTGCGCACCGGCTGTGTGAAGAGGCAAGCTCCTAAACTTCTCTGAGACTCAGTTTTCTCATCTGCAAAATGGAAATTTTATTTTAATATTGCCCCTTTTTTGACATATTGTAAAGGTTCAGTGTAAGGTGACTAGAGTAAGCACTCAGTAAAAATGAGCTGTTATTATTGAAAAGTCCCATAAAAAATGTCAGAAACAAGAAGATGCTTTCAAATACCTGTGTCTCTAAATTCACACGGTCAAACCAGACACAGGCATTAGCTAACGTTTATTGTACACTTGTCACATGCCTGGCACTGTGCAAAGCACTTGATGTGCATTTAACTTTTTACAATATTTAATCTCCAACAGTGCAATTGAGAAAGCATTGTTTCTCCCATTTCGGAAATGAAGAAATTGCAGCTAAGTGACAGAGTTGGTAAGTGGGGGCGCTAGTATTCTGACTCAGGTGTGACTGAGTCCAGAGCCCGAGCCTTTCTGTGTATAAGTCACAGTTGACTCTATTTCTCCCAATGGCCACATGACTCCCTCCCTCATTTATTTCACATCTCTGATCAGTTTTCACTTTATCCACCACAAATAAAACGGCACCTCCCGCTCTCACCCCCCTCCCATCTGCCACAATCTGCTTTAGTGCGTGTCATAGCACCTAACAGTATTCGACACTTTATATTTATTTACCTGCTTTGTTCTGGATTCTCTATCTGCCATTAGAATGAAAGCTCCATGGGCAGGGCTTCGGGGCTCCCTGCTGTATCCCCGGTACCCACAGTGGTTTCTGGGGCACATTACAGAGAGAACACAGGCCCCCAACAGTGTGACTTCTGCTAAAGCCCATGATACCAAACCTAGATTTAACACCTGCCTCGATTGTTGTTTCAACTTTTCCTAGAAAAATAATCATAATCAATCAGTCTGGAATTTTCTGGTCAAGCATCAATAATGTGATCTGTCTCATCGAAAGCAAAGGCAATCTACAAGATCAAGACTCTGCAGTCCCCCCCCCCATAAGATATCTTGATCTAAAAATAATCCTTTCTTCTCTTTTGTTAATAGCTCCTTTCCACCCTCCTCCAGTCTTATAAAACAGTATTCTAGTTGCTGGATGGAATGCTGCCCACTGAGATTCATAAGTCGCTTAATAAAGCCAATTAGATAATCAAATATACTTGGTTGACTTCTGCTTTTTAACAGGCATATAATATGTGCTCAATAAGTACTCATGTTGAAATAAATTAATTGAGGTAAATAAAACAGAAGCCACAGAAAACTGAAGAAAACTTTACTTACAGTTTTTTTTTTTTTTTTTTTTAACTTTTAGATTGGTTATGAATGTCTTTTATGTGTATCTCATTTTTTAAAAATATTTCATGTTTGGAATGTTCTATGAGGCACTGCTTCTCCTAAGAATTCAAAACCTAAATGCCTACTTTGGTCTTTTCCCTCCATTTAATTTCACTTAGTTCTTGGCAAAAGTATCAAGAGAGTGTTGTTACTGTCGGCAATTACTGTTAAGTTGAGAAAAAGCGGTGGAGCGTCAGAAGTCCTCAGCTGCACTATCCTTTTCTGCCACAAGATGACGCTCCTATCCCATAAACGTTAGCTCCTTGTACAGCCCAGGCTGGTTTCTGCGCCCTGTCCTGTTTTTCTTGGTTTGTCTTTTTAATTTGATAGGTGCTTGCCTCTGCCTCTGCCTTTTTCTTGGTCTTTTTGTTTTCGGTTTCCATCTCTCTACCCTTCTTTCTTTGCCTTCTACGTATAGCTTTACCCAAGCAGTTTCTTACATGGAACATCTTTATTGTTTAACAAAGTCAGGAGAGTTTTATTATCCTTGAGTGTATCTTCAAAATTCATTGGATGCACAATAATATAGATTATACGTTTATACCTCTAAAAAAAAAATACCTAAACAAGTGACTTTTCAGGTCACTCGTGTGGACATTGTTTTTTTCCCTTTGTTAGGTTAATTTTGTAAGATGTTTAGAAGCTGTCAATGTTGGAGTTTCTAAATTGCTATTACGTATCTCGTGTGGCTGTTGGCTGACAACGTTCCCTTGTTAGGTTGAATTTGTGAGACTTTTTAGGATTTTTAAGGCATGGAGATAAAAAATGATTTGCCGCAAGTTGTATAGCTTCCAGGAGGAACCAGAAATTGAAATTGGCCCACTGGCCTGAAGTCTACCCCACTTTCTCTCTGCCTCAAAGATGCCTTGCTCTTTGACTCCCTTAATTAACCCTAATGTTCATGGAAGAAGTTTAAAAAGGCAGAAAGAGATGACTCCCGACAGCTGAGATGAAACCAGAAAATATGGCTCAGCTAATGGGATGTGCAAACTCCCTCCCACCCCCACCCCCCGTATTGTGATGTTCAGCTCTTGTTTGTTTGATTTTTTCTTCTTTGGGGGAAATGTTATTTATCCTCCTCTTCTTGATTACCGTGGGACCAGCAGGACTATCAGTTCTGGGCTTGGTCTCCTTCAATTTAGGAATGTGTATGAGTCTCCAATGACCAACTAGAGAAGCTTTTCCCTGGAGTAAGTCGTTAGCCCTGGGAGGAGGCATATAGACCATTGGAAGCTGTTTAAGGTAACTTGTGTGTATGTCAGGGAGGGTATCAGTATTACTGTTGAATATCGAGACTGTAAACTCTTAGTACCACAGGTAACCGGTTTCTGATTGAATTAATTGGGTACAAAGAGGAAGTGGTAACCCTATTCTTTGCTTGCTGCTGTCTCCTCTCAACTGTTGGCTCTTTCTTCCCCGTCCCTTGATCTTAGAAAAATCCCATAGCAGCCAAGTCACTTTCAACATGAAGAAACAGGCTCCTGTCAGGTATTACACACTTTGGTCCAAGCGAGCACTTCAACCTCATATCCTAATTGAAGTTGTTTCCTTCCGTCAAGGTCAGGTTTGCTCTGTGGTTACTGGTCATATAACTGTTAGGTGCACGCTCCACTCTACTATGCTGCTTAATGGTTTCCCTTCCTTCTCTGGCTGTTGGGTCAAGGAGCAGTTGTTGGGTCAAGAAGCGGGCATGGGGAAGAGAGGGAGGGTGCTCAGTACCGTGTGCAGTGCTGTTTTAATCAGACCTTCCTAGTGGGTCCTCAGAGATGTCCTGAGGATCTTCACTTTCTTAACGGGAACAATGAACGACTGGATTCTCTTTTAAGTTGATTTATCTCTCTTGCTTTTGTTCTTTTGGTTGTAGTATCTGTTTTAGGAGTTCCCAAGAGGGTCAATAAGTTTCCAATAGCTTTGATTAATGTGAAATCTATCCTTTGGGCTTAAAGGTACACCTTATCATGTTCAATTCTCCACCTCACTTTATGCTATTTAAACCTATTTATTTGTTTTCAGGGGAGAGCGCCAAGGCAGTCCGCCACTACCACAAGTTATGCAGTCAAGTCTCCCACATTTGGGGAAATCTCAGGGGTCAGCACAACCAGAGCGCAATGGATAAGCCTTGCCCTGGGAACACTACCTTCATGATCACGGTCTCTCCGCTGCCAGGTAAGTAAGTATTAAACCTAATTTTAAATTGCTTCTCTGTTGAAATGAACAGACCAGGTAGGTTGTAATGAATGGTGTAATTTCTTGTTTTCCTATTACACAACCAGTCCAATCACTGTGCTATTTTACAGTTGACTGTGTAAACCACCAATTTTGTGGAAATTTGTGTTTTGTTGGTTTATTTTTTTGTCCTATCAGCACAGCCTGACAACAAGGTAGGTGTTTTCTGAGCCTCTGTATAGCTGCTATAATCCTATTATCACATGATTTAATTGCACAGATTATTCTAACTGTGAGTGAAATCCTTTTTATAATTTTTATTATTATACCAGCAGCGTAACAAGAAGTAGGTCTCCTAGCGCAGGCAGTTTTGGCTCTGTTTCCAATACTGGAGTCATAAAAGACCCTCTAGTCCAACTGCATTGTGTTCACGTTTAATTACTGGGTTTAAATGATATTTTTCCTAAAAGTGGGCCCATACTAAAATCACATGACTGGTTAAGCAGGGGACAATCCAATCATTTGGTTGTTACTTGAAATAAAAAGCTGGGTAATTTTTTCCACTAAAATGAATGATTTCTTTGGGGTAGGCTCTTTTAGAGTCAGCCTGATTTGGCCTCAGTGAGTCTTCTAACTCTGGGACTCTGTTAACTGCTCTGCTAATGGGATGCCAGCGACTGGCCTTTGGCACACCACCTGCCCCAGGGCGAGCTGCTGTTCCAACGGCTCTGTGCTCTAAGAAGCGCGCTGGGTAAACGACCAGCTGCCTGTTCACAAGGTGCTGCTGTGTGCAAGCCAACACCAGCACCTGGGGGCCTGCCGAGATGCTGCGGCGAGCTATTGGAAAGCCCGCGTAAAAGTGGCACTTTTCTTTCTTTCTTTAAACAAATACGTGTATATAAACCTTTAACAGTTTACTGCCTCTTAGGGATTAAAACCCCAGATAGAAACAATATTTCTTTGCCCAAATTATTATGCCTCACAAATTTAGCGGGGAGGGAGACCCAGTAATTAAAAATAAAACATCAAGCCCTATAAAACGTCGTGGAAGAGTGGGCTGCAGGGTTCATTGGCCCAGCTTGAAGCATGCGCTGTTCTGCGTTCCGGCCTCGGCTGCACCCGGAGGCTGAGCGTGAGCGGATGGGAGTTCGGGGGCGCAGCATCCAGGCTTCTGATGTGAAGCTGTGGCGACCCCTGGCCTGGGAACGAGACAGCAGTCTGGTTGGTTCCATTCAGTCAAAGCAATTCGGCTCAATTCTGTTTCACTTAATTCAGTTCCGTTGATCCACCTTCCATGGTCCCTGTGCCGGGCACTGAGGGAGGGGTATAAAAAATGGGGAGCTGAGACTTGCCTGTGCTGGTCCTCCTCTAAAGCTGTTCCCCATTCTTCTCCGTGCGGCGCTGAGCCCTGGTTTAGATGCGCCGTGGCACCGTGCTTCCTTGGCCCGGGACTGTGGATCAGTTCAGGCACTGGAAGTCACCAACAGGAGTGGGTGGGACGGAGAGCGAGGTATTTATTCCCCGACGCCCCCCTGAACCGCAGGCTTCTGTCCGCTTTGCTTCTGCTCAGACACGCGTCCTTGCACAGCCCTGCCTCCACGGGGGACCTGATCCAGGCTCGTTCCCCTCCCCGCCTCCCGCCCCCCATGCCTTAGTGCTCCCTGCGCTCCGTGTCCCCGAGGCTCTGCCACGCGTGCTGTGCTGCATTCCCTACTCTGCGCGGTGCCCAATGGTTTACAAACACACCCCTTCGTCAACTGCTTTTGATCATGCAGCTTGTGTCCTGCAGAGACCCTGAGCAAAAGCCTCAAGCAGACATCCATCCAAGTTTATGAACGCATTTGCATTTCCAGGCTTGTAACAGGTCGATGACTAGGTCCTGGGGTTATACTGCTGTAAATATGGCGGCGGCAAGTCCAGCTCTGGGTGAAAGCATTGCACAGAAATTAGATCAGTGATCGCACACTAGTGTGAGCGCATGGCAGGGGATGAAAGCTACATGGGGACCTTGCCTTGTGTCAGGATCTGGGGCATCCTGGAGGGACTAATTGAAATTGAAATCTGAAGAAGGAGCAGGCATTGGCCAGGTAAAGTGGGGAGGCCAGCTGCTGGGGACAGGGTGCCGGAGAAAGGAAGACAAGGAAGCCGGAATGGTGAGGGCAGCTCCTTGCAGGTGGGTGGACACTCACGAGGACCAGGATAGGGGAGGCGAAGGTAGACGGCGAGGAGAGGCCAGCCTCGTATCCTGAAGGAACACAAATTCTTGCACGGTTTTTCAGCACCTGGATGTGAGTTCCAGACCTAGTCCTCCTGCTGCAGGAGGGAGGGAGGGGAGAGGAGAGGACAGCGTCTGGCACTCAGGGGACAGGAATGAGGAGAAGCGGATGTGGCAAGAGCTATTCGGTTACTTTCTCTTGATTCTGACTCTCTGTCGGTTCCCCATGATGGGTGCGGCCCGGAGGCTTCTTTCCAGACAGACTCAGTTGCTCCGGTGGAAGCCACTGCTGCAAAGGGCTGTGGGGAGCCTCAGAGAGTGGGAGGGAAGGGCAGATATGGAGGAAGTGGGTGACAGGCCAATCTTGCAAATCGGGGAGCCATGTGAAGGGGCCCTGCAAGACTCCCAGGGAGCACACCTGGGCACTGTGCGTGGGCCCATCAACTCTCAGGGGCCAGAGAAGCAGGGCCCGCCAGCAGTGTGAGACTTGGACCCACGAGTCCCAGCTCTGTCTGTCTGTCCATCTATCTTCCTGTCGTCATATCATCTTCATCCCCCGAGGAGGGAGAGCTAAGTCCAGGAGAGAGCAGGCGTTGCTCCGGAAGTCGACACTGCTCTGTCCCCTCCCAAACTCGGGGAAAGTGCAGGCCATGCCCCCTCACCAGCTCAGGGCCCAAGCTGGGAGTCTGCCTGGTGCTGGAGCAGGAAAAACAGTGAATCCGAGAAGAAATTCTGTTTTAAAATTGGAGAACTGAGTTTTCAAATAACTGAACATTTCTAGAAATTGAGCAGTATGCCTGGGTACCAACATGGGAGGGACAAGGGAGATGTCACAGGGTAGGAGGAGAGTGAAATGATTTCCGGTTTATACCCCATTGAATTTAAACTTGTCAATCAACACACACACATATACTCAAATACGTATAAATATGCATAGCTGTTAATGATTTCCTTGATATGTATGTCTATATACATACATGTATATGTAGCAATGAGTGTGCATACATGTATGCATACACACATTTCCTGGAGATATTCATTGTAAAATCTTGGAAAATATAGACATGTATAAAAGAAGATGAAAACCATCCTGTCACCCATAACTGCATTGTATTTTATCACAGAAAATGCATTTAAAACTCTTCCCCATTGAGATCCATTTTATAGACATCAATCATGTAAGGCATTTGGTACATATTATTAAAGTCGCTTTACAGAAGTTCTACCAATTTACACTGCACCCTTGACTGCATTCAATGCTATAATAATATAGATACTACTACAGAAAATTTGCCAATGTGGTAAGTGAACAACAGAAGTTTTTAATTTCTTTTATTTGTATCTTTTATTATGAGAAAACTTCTATTTCTTGTTAGTTGTGTTCTTCCCATATATATTTCTTATACTGTGATCTGATTCTTTATGATGATTGTGTATTTTTAAAAATTGAAGTATTTATTTTTGTTTTAGGATGTATATATGTACACATGTACATATACTATTTATCTTGTGTAATGTATTTTGGAAATACTTTTTTCTGTTTGTCTTTGAATTCGATTCCTAGTACCTTTTGTACTACAGATATTTTTAATTGGTATGCACTCAAATATATCAGTACTTTCTTTTAAGATGCTTCCTTTGTTTTTATGCTTAGAAAAAGTTTCCTCACTCTGAGATCAGAAAAATCTTGCTAATTTTATTCTACTTTGTCTATTGTTTCATTTTTAAACATTAAACTCTTTAATCTACCCTAAGTTAATGTTGATATATGTACAGCGGGAGGAACCTCCTCCCCCCATAGTTAAACCAATTACCAAATAGCATTTATTAAAAACTGACCCTGATTTAAATCCATTGGTGGTTTCTTGCCCCACATTGTGGAGAGTGGAGATGACGTAGGGAACAGTTTATATAGACTTTACAGTCAAAACCACCTGGGCACGTTGTGCTTCTGTGTATTGTTTACTTGACCACAGTCTGGATTGCAGCCAGTAAGTCTGAGGACTCTTATTACCCTACTCTTTCTCTTAGCCATTCACCTCGCCTCCTTCTGTTCAATAGTTACTTATGTCACACTTGTGTGTGTAGATAGAGGGAGAGAAAAAGCACTTTAATGGCTATGAAGTACTACACGACTAGAAGGTACATTTATTAAGATTTCCTTGAAAATTGGAAGCCTAGACCATCTTTAGGGACCAGCTCCTTCATTATATCCTTGAGTTGGCCTTATGAAATGGAGAAAAATTGAACCTATTATGCAGCTGCTTGGTTTCAAATAACAGAAACTGACTCTGGTTAAGTTACGCAAAGAGGGAATTGACTGGAAGGATATGGAGTTCCTCACGGACCAGAAGGGAGGGGTTAGAACACGGGGCTACACCAGCTGTCCGTGTGTGCTGGGGGCAGTGCGAGGTGGAGAAGTGGATTCTTTATAGCAGCAGCTAATAAAATACTTCCCCCGAAACCCTTCTCTTCCCCAAGAAAAAAATCTGTGTTCAGTGTTTTCTTTAATCATTCTGCTGAAGGTTTAAACATTGGGGAGAGACCGTAGGTGGCCCCAGCTTACGTCACGTGCTCACCTGGTGGCTAGAGATGGGCAGGGTGATTCACTGAGGCTGTGTCCAGAGAAAGAGGAGGGGACTGTCCCAAAGGAAGCTGGGTGACATTTATGTAAGAAGAAGAATATGACTGTTGGGTGGCCAAAATATGACCCATGTCACAAAGCATCATCAGGACTGTTTTTCTGCTCCAGCTTTAGAGGGGAAGCAACCCAAAGAGGACTCCTAAGATACACGGCAGAGAGCTCTTAACTTTGGTTGTCTGACAAAGTTCCAGCCCCTAGGGTATATCCAGCTTTGCCCTTGACCCTCATCTAGCAACAATCCAACTCTTTGAGAAGGATGAGGTTGGTAAAGGCCTTCACGATGCTGGCACTGTGAGGTCCTTGAGCTTCAAGCGCAGGGAGGACTTGGCATTGAGATGCCATAGCTGAGGGCCATGTACCCCGGCATGCACCCCGTTCCTCACAGCCATGAAATGGCAGAGGAAGGACACAGCTGATTTCTGTCTGAGTCTTAACACTCAAGACTTTTCTGCATAAGTCTGTTTCTAAAGAGACGAAAAGGATTGAAACCGTGAGTTCATAGGGCTGTACCTTTCTCTCTGCGCATATTCTGGGGGGAAGGTGATCCATTAGAAACAGAGGCAGAAATGCCAAGAGCAATAAAGGGCAGGCTCCGTGGGCTGAGCCCGCTGTAAGTTAAAGGCTCTCGCTGAGCCTCTTGCTCATTCATTAATTCCAGCCTTGGAAGAGGGCCAAGCTGTGTGGTTTCACCACAGCAAGGGGCAAGATCCTAATGATTAAATGCTCTTTGTTGCCTTTCACTTCACTTTTTCTAGTAATGCACTTTGAAGAATGGAAAATTGAGTTTTCAATACTTTGTTGTTGGCTGAAGTGAAATCTAGAGGTAATTGAAGCCAGTTGAAAGCTGAAGGGTCCGGCCAAAGCGAAGCTGAGAGCTCAGAGGGGGCCGCAGGACTCTGGTTTGGTGCCTCAGTGGAGCACGTGATCTTCATCACCACCATTTCTCGCTTTTCATTGTGTTAGAAACTGTAGTTGGAATGGGTGTTTGGAGAGGCAGGTTATTCACCGGAAAATACATTCTTTTCAAGCATCCTCTTTGGATCAATGATGCCTTTAGTCTATATAGAGAAGGCATAGGACCAGAGCTATTAGAAATGGTTTCTCAAGGGACAGTAGAGTGTCATCATTTTTTGCTTAAATTTTTAAGTCAACTAAAGTATCCTCTTTACCTTTTTCTGGAAGGCTGACCAGACCTTAATTTAATTAAATTTACATTTCTATGAGAACACCTGAGTCATGTCAAATGAAATAAAATGCTTTTGTTTGATGATACTCAAATAGATCAATAATTTGAGAATATCTAACACCTGAGCTAGTTCTTGGCACAGAGCAGATGATCTATAAACATTACTTAAGTAAATGAATCAGTAAGGTTAGTTTCCTTCAACAATCCATAAACACGGAGAAAAAAATTCAACCTATGGGGTGACTAAGTAAGTAATTTAAATCTTTTAACCTGGGGACTTTGTTAAATAAAAGTTCTAATTTTCAAACTGTTTGGCTGGGTGCGAAAGAGAATGCATTTATAGGTGAAAAATTATTGCTCTTTTAGACAGAAGAACAAGGCAGCGTGGGGTCTAATTTCTACACCAATACTTAGCTGCAAGGAGAAACTCCCTTGCTGTCAACGTCTTTAGGTTTGCTTGGAGACTTGATTCAATTTGATTTCCGGGTAGGAGAGTGAAGAGTCTATAAATGTTAGGAGATTTCAGAGGAAAAGTTAAGCTTCTCTATTTTGCTCTTCATTTGATAGCTATATTTTGAATGTTTATATCACACAAAGTAGTCTGTTGGCCATTCCAGCTAAGAACCTATAGTAGATATAGTTACCATTACACATATTCTTTGTAAACAGCTTTATTGAGATACAATTTACATGCCATAAATTTCACCTGTTTTTCATCATCACAATTGAATTTAAAATAGTTTCATCATCTCCAAAAGAAATCCCATGCCAATTAGCTCTTCATCTTCTCCACCCCCAGCTCTTGGCAACCACTAACCTTTCCGTCTCTATAGACTTGCCTGGTCTGGATGGATATTCCATGCAAACAGAATCATACAACATGTGGTCTTCTGTGTCTGGCTTCTTTCACTTAGCATAAAGTTTCTGAGGTCCATCCATGTTGTAGGATGTACTAGTACTTTGTTTCTTTTTATTGCTGAACAGTATTTGATAGTGTTTATCCATTCATCAGTTGATGGACGTTTGGGTTGCTTTCACATTTGGATATTATGACTCAAGCTGCTATAAACATTTGTGTACACATTTTTGCATGAACATATGTTTTCATTTTTTTGAGTATATACCAAGGAGGCGAATGGCTGGATCCCATAATAATCCTATATTTAACTTTTGGAGGAACCACCAAACTGTTTTCCATAGCGACTGCACCATTTTACATTTACAGTTTCAATGGCTTTAAAGAAAAAATGAGCACTCATTGCAAGGCTTCAAGGATTTCTGCACTCATCGAAGACTTATTCTGTCTTTATAAAGAGTTCAGCACAGTGTCTGTCATATCAGACTTAATCTTCCCAGTAAGCTGATGCAAATGGTATTATTATGAAGCCCATTTAAAGATAAGAAAGCTGTGGAGTAGAGAAAAGTGACTTCCGCAAGGCCACATAGAATGGGAGACTTTTAATATGTGACTCTTCGGCTCCCAAACTGAGCTTTTAAATAACTGGGCTGTAAAGCCTTTTTTTTTCTCCTCTTACATCTGCAGCTACAAATTAGTATCACAGTGGCCATGTACTACTAGGTAAGCAGGGTAAACCCAGTTGAAGGGTTATAACTGGGGCCACCATTCTGATATAGGATGAGAAGCAGATTTCACCCATGGGTTGATCATCATTACTGTATTAATTGATGAATTTAGGATATTCAAAAGAGGAATTTCTATCTGACCCATTATGAGGAAATCTAAATCTGAAGAAAAAAGTGGGAAAACCATATGCCTTATTACCTTACATAATCTGGTGAATGCCTCCCACAGACCAAGCATTATGACCAGTGGGACATCACATACCTTAAGTCCTTTAGTTTTCACAAAAACACTAAAATAGGCACTGGGTGTGTCCCCATTTTACAGATTGGGAAATACCGGTGTACAGAAATTAAGTAAAAACCTTTGCCCTGGTCACACAGCTAGGCAAAGTGACAGGGCTGGGATTTAAACACATGCAACCTGGCTCCCTAGTCTGAGGTCATAAGCGCGATGCTATGAAATCCTTTCAAAAGAAACAACCACTATGAAATTTCCTCTGATATAAGACTCCACTGTAAAAAAAATTGGTCTGTGGTTACTTTGAAAATAGAGGATTTTAAATCTATGTCCAGTAAATGCAATTTTAGTTTTCAACTTCAAAGTAGTATATGAATAGAATTATAGCTTTTTAGTCTTGACAAATGCCACCATTTTATGGTAAGCATTTTGGGAGAAATGTTGTGTTCTAAAAGCTGTAAGTACATTAAGTCTCTGTGTTAAAAGCCAAAACCTTTGTTTGTGAGTGTGGTGTTTTATTGTGGCGTTCTCGGATAACCCACAGCAAGCATTATCTGGGAAATGACATAATCTAGTGATGGCATCATACAGGCCAAAATAACAGACTGTAGACTATCCCAGGGACTTTGGTGGCATCCTGGGAACAGGAGTTCAATTCTGCTCCTGGAATAATAGGTAGGAATCAAGGCTGATCTCAGAACACGGCTGTAGGGTAGCATGCAGATCTGGACTGGTATTGGGAAGTTGTCAGGGTCAGCGACAGTGGCGGGGCAGGCCCTGATCAAGCGCATACTCTTTCACCAAATCATCACAAAAGAACTGAATGAGCTATTTAATTCTTCTGTCTCATGCTTTCTTTGTCTATAAATGACAAAACTCACTTCATAGTGCTGTTCTGAGGATGAAATTATTTGAACTATGTGCAGCACTTAAGGGCAGTATGGGGACCATAAGGGTCCCTTCTAATTACCAGTGTTCAGAAGCATGGACTTTAGAGGCTGATGGACCTGGGCTAAAACTGTAGCTTTGGTTCTTACTCTTCTGTCTAGATGAGGCTAGAGGTACACAAGTATTGACGTTCCCCATTCCAAAGTGTAGTTATGGATAGGAATCTACATTTCTCATGTCTCCTTAGAGTTAAGGATGGCCATGGAACTGAATTCTAGACTATGAAAACTTAGCAAAAGAGATGTGTACCACTTCCAGGCCTGGCCCACTACACCCCCCACCCCCACCTCCTGTCCTCCATCCTCTTTAGCTCCCTATTCTATTAGAATATACACATTGACAGAGCTTCTGGAAGCCTGCATCTCTGTGTTTCTGTTCACCAACCCAATATTGTTATGTAGGCAAGAGATATGCTTCCACTGTGTTTGTGCCATGACATATTTTGGGGTTCATTTGTTAGAGCAGTTACACTGGATATGTGACTTGGTTACACTTGCTATTGGAGGAGGTCATCAAGAGGACATGACACTGGATGACCCAAGAACTAGACCTGGGTAATCAGAGGCTCCTCCCTCCAACTCCCCCATCCTGGGAATTTGCATTCTGTCCCCTGTTCCCCTAGCAAGAGCCATTTCGAGGACAAAGCCTTGAGAGAGTAAGGTGTGAAGATTGTTTGCAATGAATACCTGACTGAACCCCGTTCAGGCCTCTTATAAACTTTTAAGATTCTGGCGGCACAGGTGTGGACATCTACACATTTTGCAGCTGCCCATTGAAAAGACAAGTATGTAAGTTCCCTTGCTTATTAAGACTGTCACTTACCAATCGGGAGTGGTTTCCATCTTTCTTCAGTCTCTCCACATACAGAAGCTAGTTTCAGATTTGATCTGGGGAACCCCTGAGGCTGTGAACCAATAATTGGCGAGGGAGCCAGGAGACCAAAGAAGTGAGGCTTGGGAAAGAGGCACCCATGAGGGAAGGGTGTCCCATGTGTTAGGTGCTTGTGGACTGCCACCAGAGTACGGGGACCCCCGAAAGTCACCTGCTGGTCTACTACGCTTGTTTGAGGAACAGCACAGAGCACACTGGGACACAGAAAAGAAACAGATGGCTGTCACAGTAGGCTGGACTGACTGTGGCCAACCCGAGGCTGGAGCTCAAGTTAGAAAGTTGAAAGAAGACCTGAAGTTAAAGGAGGTCACAGGGCTGTCCACCGCTCTGCTAGCTTCAGGGCTGGCAGACAGGAGGGAGAGCAGGAGAACAAGGTGGATACATTAGCATGCTGGTTTGCAAAGGAAGGTGGTTCAAGCTAAGGATTCAGGTCTGAGCACCTGTGACAAAGCCTGATTGGGATGCTAAGAGATGTAATCCATGGGAAAGTGGGGATGCAGTGATGGCCCCATGCCCCCAATTCAGGAAATGTTCCTGATGAGAGAATATTCTCCCACTGAGCTTGTTGATATAGCAACCAAGTTCCGCAAAAGACCAAGGAAAGTCTTCAGTCATGGTTGGTGTGGCTACAGTACATGACCTTGAGCGATTATTTGCCTTCTCTGAACTTCAGTCTGTAAAATGGGAGTAACCGTACTTATTTTGCAATTTTGTTATAAGGATTAAATGAGATCAAATATAAAATTTTCAGCATGAGAAAGTTACTTTTTATTATTTGTATATAACTTACATATGAGCTGAAGTCTCAGGAGGCATTTAACAGTCATTTACACGGCAGCTCTAAAAATCCTTTTCCCCCCAGTTATGCTCTGGGAGAACAAGAGAGGGAAACTCTAACTGTCCCTGTTATCCATTATTCTCCAGATTGAGATCCTTTCTGCCTAAAACCTAAACTCCATGGGTGTTGGGCTTAGGTCTTGTCTCTTTTCCCCCATAGTAACTAGATGAGTTTCTTTTACCCAGCAGGTGATTAACAAATGTTTCTAGAGTTTTCTTCATTTTCTAGTATTTATTAAGTACTTCCTGTGTTCCCACTACCATGCATATGTTTTATTTTCTTTCATTGTTTTCTTCTTTTTTTAAAAATAATTTATTTATTTTATTTTTAGAGAAAGGGGAAAGGAGAAAGAGAGGGAGAGAAATATCACTGTGTGGTTGCCTCTCACTCGCACCCCCAACTGGGGACCTCACGTGCAACCTAGTCATGTGCCCTGACTGGGAATTGAACCAGCGACACTTGGCTCGCAGGCCAATGCTCAATCCACTGAGCCACAGCAGCCAGGGCTCTTTCATTATTTTCAAATGCACTATCTGATGTGAGCCTCACAGCAATACTATGAAGAGAACAGTGTTATTTTCACCATTTTAGAGCTGAAATAACAAGGCTCTGAGAGGTTCAGTTACATGCTTGGGGTCACATAGCAATAGTAGCAGAATTTGGGATAAGATTCAAGGTAATCTGACTTTAGAGCGGCCATTCAGCCTCTCACGAATAAATGAATAATGTAATCTTTAGCTCTGAGGATGTTCCACATAAACACTGACCTCTTTACACATATAAACTCAGTTAATACTACAACTGTGTAAAGACTGAAATTGTGCATTGGGTGACATTGTGTCGTTACAAAACACAAATTGATGTCTTAGTTACTCCTTGTTCTTGTTAGAAAAATACCCATATCAGGGAGAAATTTTTTGATAATCATATGAAGAAGAAAGTTTGGCTGCGCATGCGGCTAAGGGAACTCTTAAATCCTCACTCATTCCTTGGCCGTTGATTGAGCACCAACCGCGTGTCAGGCACTGAACAAAGAGATGAAGATGCAGCAAAGGAAGCCAGTCCCTGCCCTCAAGGCCTTTTCTTTCCAGTGGCAGATGGAAACATATGAACCAAAGGTATCAGAGCAAGGAGCAGCTGAATTCCCCCTGCTGGGAACAGTTGGACGTAACACGGGCAGTTTCCGCACTCGGAAGCAGCCAGGTAGGAGGTAACAACTGTGCTTATACATAAAATGGATGATTTATGAGTGCTTTTAATTGGGGGCAGGGAAGTGAGAGAAATGTGATTTACAAGTATTTGTTGGGTTCACTTATTTTAACATTTCCCATATGCTTCGAAGACAACAGAACAAAAATGTATTTCCTTGGTTACACATGGACGGGTCTGGCTGGGCTTCTGTTTACTCCTTGTATGGTGTAGTCTTATGATTTCTGCTACTACTTGTTGTAAGTTTGTCTAAACAACAAAAACAGAAAACACACAACATTTCAACATTTCAAGTGGTTCCTCATCCACATTTCTTGGACTATATTTGCTATCAAGAAGGAAATTAAAGATGTAGAGTCAAAAATTTCAGACCCCTAAAGTCAGTAGTACTGTTGCTAAGACCTTAGGTTTCTAGAGGACTTTGGAGACCCCCCAAGGCTTGTTGGGTACCTGGTCATCTTTTGCTCAATATAATAATCTTGAGAAGTTTGCAAAGCAAATAATATTAAGTTCATTATCAAGATGAAGAAACTGAGTTTCAGAGAAAGCTAAATTACTTATCTTAGGTCAAATCAGTGGTAAGTTGCAGAACCCTGATCTGAACCAAACTCTTTCTATACAACTGTTCCAACTCTAATATGCTGCAGGTACCTTAATTTGAATTGCAGCAAGAAACTAATATTTTAATATTTGTCATCGATTTTTGTATCAAATTTTTACATGTTGTTAAAATTTTCTCCTAGACAAAGGGATGCTTTGGATACTTAGATCTTGAAAGGGCATTTTAAACATTATTTTTCTGGCTCCTACCCATCTATCAATTTAAAAATTGATGCTTCCTGAGTCTTTTATGTTAAATATATGAAAAGATTTTTCTGGGTACATTTACCTGAGACAGCCTAGCTTTGGTAAAGTTTAGATGTCTTAGACCCATCTGTACCTCAACAGGTCAGCAGTTTGACTGGAGCTGCTCAGGGTAGGTCTTTCTGTCCTTGACCATGACATCCATGAGTTTACCTTGCCTACAGCTCCCCTGCCTAGAATGTGCTGCTGGGGATTGTCCTTGTTCATTGCCTGGCAAGGCACAAGAACAATCTTTCTAAGCTTGGCATTGAGTTTTCCAGGAGGGTTACATGAATATTTATAACCCATCCACCCCACACGTTTAAATGGAATCTAAAATAATCAAACTCACAGAAGCAGAGCGTAAAGTGGTGGTTGCCAGGGGCTGGGAAGAAGGTAAAATAAGGGTGAAAGTCACAGGGTACAAAGTTTTATTTATACAAGATAAATAAGTTCTGGACATCTACTACACATCACAGTACCTATAGCTAACAATGCTGTATTGTACACTTAAAATTTCCTAAGTAGGTAAATTTTATGGTAAATGTTCTTAACAAACACACACAAACACACAATAACAGGGTGGGAGGGAACTTCTGGAAGTGATGGACATGTCTATGGCCTTGATATTGGTGATGGTTTCCCAAGTGTATACATACACACAAACTCATTGGGTTATATACATTAAGACTCCACAGCTCTTTATATGTCACTCATACCTCAGGAAAGTGATTTTAAAAAGAACAAAACAAATGTAAATTCTTAACAATTCCCTTTTCCTTTTCTTAAAGGAGGAAGAGCCTCTTCTGGGTGTCTTCTGTCTGTCCTCTTTCTCCTGTAGCCTGGGGCCTCATCTTCTCACTGGTCCCTTTTAACTGTTTCTGGAAAGGACTCCCTGTCTCTGTCCCTCTCTTTTCTGATCCATTTGCCACATTAAAACTGGAGTTATTTTCTTTTCCTGGAATTTTAGAACTGATCATGCCATTCTTTTATTTAAAAACCTCGGGAAGCTCAGTATATCCATTCAAATTCCAAATTGGGAATTCAAATTTAAGGTCCCAGAAACTCCCAGTAATTGACCTCAAGTGACCTTTCTCCACTCCTCACTACATCCCCTGCAGCGCTCTACATTCTAATCCTAGCGACCTACCGGCTCCTCTCTATCAAAGCCAACATCATCACAATACAAGAAAGCATCTGGTCATATTCTCTATCTATAAAAGTGTCATCACTCATTTAGGCTCCAGTTTAAACATATCCTACTGTGGGTTGTCCATCCTGATTATCCTTTAGTTACACGCCTCTAACACTTTAGGACATTTAACATAATTTTTTCTTTCTTGCCTTGTAAGGTAGCTCCTTTCATGTCTAGCTCATCTATTAGTTTAGGGGAATGGCTTCGCAGACATGAGTTGCAAGGTACCCCATGTTTGAATGCTATGCTATCCATCATAACCTTTTTTGAAAATTTTAAGAATTTTCAAACAAGTAGCACTGTATTTTTATTTTGCATGAGTCTTGCAAATATTATAGATGGTGCTGTCCTTAAGGATGAGAGCTATTTAAGATCCATCTTTACCTTTACCAGTACCATGACTGCTACATAATTGCTGCCTATTTAAAATGCTTGCTGAAAAAGAAGTGGAAATGACCAGTAAAGTGACTTGCTTAATTAAAACATGTCAGAGCAGAAAATACGATTAGATGCTATCAGAGAAGTCTGGGTATCAACGGATACAAGATTTCCCAAGGTCTTAGTCTCTGTGGCATGATGTGCCAAGGATTTTCCACAAACCACACTTACTGCTTACCCAGGAGTGACATATTTCTACCAGAAGCAAATAACAGCCTTCAAGAGGAAGCTGCCTTCGGCACTGCCCAGGGGAGCTCTGACACATGGGACTGGAATCTTGTAAAGACATGTGGCAATGAATTCCCCCCCCCAAAACTCCCAGGATGTGAGATTCCTGGCATTCTTCTTGTGGCAGCCACACATTTAGCCAAACCAGCCCACCCATTTGGTTGCTTTAGGAATCATTGAGAAACCTAGAACAAGTTGGCCTCTGAGTGAGAACAAGTATAGGAAGCAGAAGACAGAAAGCTGTAAAACCAACCCTTTGATTTCCAGACTGCATTCTTTACTCTTGTCGCCGTCAATCCTGCCTACACTACCATTCCCAGGGGGGCACAGCGATTTCTCTTGACCTTATAAGCACGTTTGAAATTTAACATTCTTGCCTTCAAGGACAGGAAATTGTTTTTAAAAGCAGTGACTAATCATTTAGGTTCTTTCTTTAGATAAATAAATAATTAAATAAATAATATATATATATGCACACATATATAAAAAAGATAAATACACATAAATATATATGTTAAACATATATATAAAGAGAAAACTAGGCCTTTTTGAAAGGAGGGATAATTTTTGTGTTCAGCAGCGTGGAAGCGAGAGGCCATACAGGAGAGGAGCTCGGATCTGGTGGGAATGCTGCCATGGCAACATGTAAACAAGTGGTTGTAGCTATTTGCCAATAAAATGTTATTTGCAAAATCTTATGGCAGGCTGGTATGAGCCCTTGAGCTGCAGCTTTCTGACTCTTGCTCTAGAAAAACTCACAATGATACACCAGGAGAATTTTTTGCAGAAATGGCTTCTTTTAATATTTTTCATAATAGCAAGCATCTCACATGTCCATTTCAAGTGGAATGGTTGTACACATTATTTTACGTGCAGTCGGTGGAATGCTGTACAGTCGTGAAAGTAAATGATCTCTGGACTCATATTTCAATGTGAACTGATCCTAGACATAAAGTGGAATCCACGGGATAAGGTACAGAAGACACACGTGTAGCATAATCCTAAAGTTCAGGACAGATAAGCAGAATATAAATCTATTGTGGGGTGCCTGTACAGGTGGAATATCATAGCTAAAAGAAAGAGAATGATTAATGATTAAGAGAGGTTTGAAGTGTGAGAATGGGGAAAGTTCTGGAAGCCTGGAGAATACTACTCAATTCTATTTCTTAATCGGGCGCACTCAACACAAAGGTATTTTATTATTTTCTTTAAAGAGAACTTGCATTTTAATTTTAAAAATTAATTAATTAATTTTTATCCTCACCCAAGGACATTTTCACTTACTTTTTTTTTGAGAGAGAGAGAGAGAGACAGAGAGAGAGAGAGAAGAAGGGAAAGAGGAGGGAAGAGAGAGAAACAGCAAAGTGAAAGAAGCATCGAATGGTTGCCTTTACACATACCCAGACCAGGGATCTGCACTAGGACCAGGGATCCTATGCATCCAGACTGGGGGTTGCACATGCCTGTCCCCCAGACAGGGGGTGAGCCCACAACCTAGGTATGTGCCCTGGCTGAGAATCAAACCCGCAACCATTTGGTTATGAGATGATGCTCCAACAACTGAGCCAGACGGGATAGGGCAGCACATGCTTTTTTAAATGTACTTTTTAGGTAGCTATTTAGGTAAAACTAAAAGTCAGGCTAAGTACTTTTTGTGCAAGGCTATTCAACTAGTAAGTGGTAGCGCTGGGATTGGAACTTTGGTCTCTTTGGCTCCAAAGCTCAAAATCTTTCTACTAACTCCTCATGTGCCTGGGTTTAAGCCAGTATTATTCTATTATAGTTGTTGCACTTAATCACTTCTCTATTTATGCTGAGATACCACAAAACAGATTTGTACAGCCTTCATTTCTCCCCAAATCAGTGGAGCCTGTCAGGTTAATTGGTTGTGACACTCGGCTTCCAGAATGTGTAATTATCAGCTGCTTTGAGTGGGAAGCTCGAATGACATTTAATTGTACATGTAGACAGAAATCTCTGTGTTGCTGCAACTGAAGAACAAGCCAAGAATGTACCATTAATCAAAATGCCAGTGTAGTGCACCAGAAAATAGTTCTATGTGGAAACACAGGCCAGAGCAATCTATGAACATTCCAACTTATAATTCACAATTAATTTCTATGCATCTTACTCTCCTTTTAAAGACCAGTATAGCTGACTGGGCACCAGGAAAAAAAAGTCCCTACCCCAGCTGGGCAATGACACCAGAAATTTCAGTCCCTGACACCTGCAGCAGCTGACAGGTGACGGTGGCTGATTAGCCAGCCAAGCAAACTTTCACAGATGAGCAGCAGAAGCCCTGGGCGTAGCATCAGGCAGCCAGCTGAGCACGTGCCAGGAGCTTCGGGAGGACATTCAGTGGAAGGAGTTTTGCAGCTACTCAACCAGAGGTGGTGTTCTGGCTTTGCTACTTAATATGCGATCTTGAACGAACCACGTCACCTCTATGTATCATCAGTGGTAAGAATTTGTAAAAGAGCTCGTCGTTTTCAATCCTGGCTGCTCATTAGAATGCCCTGGAGAGACTTTTTTATTTTTATTTTTAACAATAATTTTTTTTATTGTTGCTCTAATACAGTTGTCCCAGTTTCCCCCCCATTACTCTCCACTGCCCGCGCCCTCTGCTCCCACAGTCAATCCTCACCCTGTTGTCCACGTCCGTGGGTCATGCACTTGGCTAGACCCTTGACTAGACTCTCGCCTTCTTTCCTCTCTTTGCCTCTGCCCCACTCTCCTCTAGTCACTGTCAGTCTGTTCCTTGTTTCCCTGCCGCTGGTTCTATTTTGCTCATTTGTTTGCTTTGTTCATTAGGTTCCTCTTATAGGTGAGATCATATGATATTTGTCTTTCACTGCCTGGCTTATTTCACTTAGCATAACACTTGGAGAGACTTTTTTAAAAGCACCGTTAACAATGGCTTTACCTACTCTACCAATGAACCACTTTGGGGTTGGAAGAAGAGAGTTTGGGGTTTGGGCATTTTTGGATAGCTCAGTCCATTAAAAAAAAAGTGAGTTAGAAATTTTGCCTTTTGGGTGGTTGTGTGACTCCTGCCCTGGAAGGAATGACCGTATAAAAGCACTTGTTTTGATTCTCCATTTTATGACGGGAGAGTGATATCCAGAGACTCAGTGTTCAACAGCAAGTGATGGAACCAGCTCTACACCAAAGGTCTCCTAACTGCTACTCATGAAGAGACATTGGATCTTCAAACTGTAAATACCAAACACTCTTTGTGAGAATTATTGTCACTTCTTAAAGTCTGGTTTGGATGATAAATTATATGTTACCTTGAATTTCAAATGCATTGCAGGCAAACAAATGAAACACAGAAAAACTAGATTCTGTGTGTGTGTGTGTGTGTGTGTGTAGTTTTCGAAGTGTTAGCAGTGATAAATATGACCTGGGGATTTTGAAGAGAAATGGCATATATTACTCAGCTAGGGCTGCCATAACAGAACACTATAGATGGGGTGGCCAAAACAGCAGACATTTATTTCTTGTAGTTCTGGAGGCTGGGAAGTCCAAGATCAAGGTGCCAGCGAGACAGTGAGATTATGAGCCCTCTTTTCTTGGCTTGTAGATGATTGCCATCTTGCTTTGTGTTCACATGGCCTCTTCTTTGCTCTTCGGGATATCTTCTTATAAGGGTACTGATTTCATCTTGCAGGTCCTACCTTCATGACCTCATTTAACCTTAATTACTGCCCAAAGGCTTCATCTGCAAATATTATCAAATTGGAAGTTAAGGCTTTAATATATAAATGGGGGGGCACAAATATTCGTTCCATAACAAGTAGTATGTGAATATCCTTATCAGAGGGATTCACTAGGCCAAATATCAGTTCTATTAGCCTGGTCCATGGATTATTATAGAAAATCTTACATTAGTCATTCTCAATCCTGGATGTTAATTAGAATAACCTGGGAACTTTTACATAGTACTGATTCTCAGCACCTCCTGTCCGCACAACTGAATTAGAATCTTTGGGAAGGGGAGCAGCTGTGAAGGTTGCAGACACTATTGAGAACCATTAATCTCTACGCACCTGTGCCTTGGAACTGAAGGAGGTAGTAAGATTACCTAGTGAGAAGGTTAAACTCATGTGCCATCAACGTCTGAATAGAGGGTGAGAACTCTCTCCAAAATTATTCCTCATAAATGAGGTATTGCATTATGTTCAAATTCTTGCCAAACTGCTCATGTTATTGGATACTTACTCATTTATTATGTTTTGTGCTATATGAATTTTATATCTCTTTTAATGAAATGCAAATGGAGTGGCTCAGGATTGCTTTATACTTAGATATATATATATATATAGCTTATATTGTCACTTACCTTCTTTTCCTTCTATTATACTACTAAAATCACATATTAGTAAGGCCTGGACTGGCCCAAGACTTCTAGACCTTGAGTGAGTTATGTCCCTCCCCTGAGCTTTAGTTTTTCTTAATCTCATAAAATAAACTTATTGGGCAAGACTAGGAAATTGATAAAATTGTAAAAGCCCCCAATTACAGTGACTTTAACTCTAATATACCCTTTGACACTTTTCATACACAGTCCTTGGTCAAATGGTTCGTATCATTATTTTCCCTTTATGTTTGCTATGTTCACTGTGGTTGATTGTATTTTGTTCAAAATATTTGCTGTACCTCTTTAGGAACAATAATACTTCCTCACCATGATGAAGTCAGGAGTGGGTATATGACTGGTTTTAGACAATGAATGTGGACAGAAGTGACTTGAGTCATTTCTGAGAAGAAATTTTTAAGAGCCAGCTTATATTTTTACTACAACTCTTTATCTTTGCTAGGAAATCATTAATGACCCAAATAGGAAAGGTGACATATGAGGTCTGTCCGGGAAAAGTCCAGCCGTTGTTAATATAGTGAGAAGAATGGTTTGTGTGACATTGATGTAACCTGGCAGCCAAGGAGAGTGGACTAAAATGCGCATGTGTGAACAATAATGACTTCACTGAACTAGTCAGTGGGGGTGGTAGATGCCATTGAGTGAGTAGGTGAACTATGTGGCCCTCACATTCAATGTGACTGACAGAGTAGAGCAACGAAACTACATCAAATTTTGTGTTAAGCTTGAACATTCATTCGTGGTAACTATTATAATGATTCAGAAGGCCACAGCTATGGGCAGCTGGTGATTGGAAGCTTCATCATGACAACACTCCTGCCCGCTCATACATCATGTCTCGTGCAGAGTGTTTTGGCCAAACCTTGAATCACCCATGTGACTCAGCCCCCCTACAGCCCAGGTTTGGTGTCCTGCGACTTCTGATTTTTCCCAAAACTAAAATAACCTTTGAAAGGGAAAAGATTTCAGACCATTGGTGAGATTCAGGAAAATATGACAGGGCAGCTGATGGCGATTCCAACAAAAACTTTTGTGGAGTGTTTTGAACAGTGGAAGAGACGCTGGGAGAGCGGTGTGAGGTCCCAAGGTGCCTACTTTGAAGGAGACAGAGGCATCATTGTCCTATGTACAATGTTTCTTGTGTCTTCTCAATAACTGTCTTTATTTTTTGTATTACATGGCTGGATACCTTCTGGACAGACCTCATACAATTTATTGTCCAAAACAGGCCTTTTTGAAAGTGAGAAGATAGACTGTTAAGGGTCAAAAGATATGCTATTAATAATCTCTGGGACAATATATATAAACTAGGATTGTGTTGGATAAACTGGAATGTGTGGTCCAGATAGAAGCTGCTTTGTCCCCTTGGGTCCTGGAGAGATGATGACATGGAACAGAACCAAAGACATTTGTGTTCCTAGAACCAGAGACATACATGAGAGAGAAACCACCCTTTGTAAGCCACTAAGATTTTAGGGTCCATTGTGATTATAGCCTAAAGTAGCCGAGATACAGAAGTTTAGTCAATATCACTGACTGATAAAGAAAACTCATTGAAAAGTGGCCTTCTGTTGACATAGCTAACTGGATCATTCAAGGTATCTGTAACTGCTGGTAGTGTTTTCTATTTTAAGATGTTGAATTATAATGTTATACACTTGAAAACTATATAATGTTATTGCCAATGTTACCCCAATAAAACTAATTAAAAAGAAGACAAAACAAGGAAAACTATTCCTGCTATCCAAGTGGGCCTTGTGACTATGTCTGGACAGGCTAAATCTCAGAGCTCCTGCTTCACCCAGAGTATCCTTCCAAGGTTTTGTAAATACCAATATCAATGTATTTGACCCTCTACTCTGGCCAAAGCTGATAGATTACGGGTGAAGACCCTGAATCAATCTGTAGGCTAGCAGCCTACTTAGTGACATTGTGTAAGTGCTCTGACAGTTAGAGAGGATGTTAACAGTGGATTTATATCTCCTGCCTGGAAAAGATCTGATCTAGAAATTTAAGGAGACAACATATGAGTCTGTAGAAATTGAAAGTTCGGGAGAAAAAGGATGTAATTGATTCATGCTAACAGGGCTCTCAGTACGGATCAACAAACTTGGCATGCCAAGGATACAAGCAGTTTACTTGGCTACTATGATGTTGTTAGGTGTTGTTAAATGACATTTGTGTTCCGAGGTTACATTCTGGTCTTGGTGAGGCCATCACGGTGCTTGTTCCTGGGTGCCCATGAAACTGGATTTTTGCTATTCTCTGTTCTCCCTAATGCTAGTAGTGCAGCTAAGATCCTCATCAGCCTTCCTTTTATGAATTCCTTCAATGCCACCCGTCCCCATTCCAACATTTAAAATGAGTGAATCCCTGTTTTTGAAACAAAAAATAGTTCTAAACCAGACCGAAAAGGACAAACAAAATTAATTACGAATACTGGTAGTTGGTAATAGCAAAACCATGCACGCAAAGTTGAAATTCCTGTCTGCTTTGAGCTTGGAGCTTCTGGGTTCAGCTCAGCAAGACCTTTGCACCACTTGACTTCCCCTAAATGAAACTGCTTTGCATTGGAATGGGCTTTCAAGTTGTCTGGGTGTTTTGTTTTCTTTTGAGGGGGTTGACTCAAATCTTCTCATAAAGAGAGTATTTCCTCTTACTTCCTGTGGTTTGTCCCACATCCAGAGTGTCCTTTGTATGTTGCTTATAAGGCGATATTCCCTTTCCTTGGGTCCTTAAAACTGTTGATTAGAAATGCCGTGGCTTTTTCCTCCTGGCCTCAGTTAGGGAAGGGGCTGGTGTGGGATGGGACTTCATTAGCATGTGAACTAACTCTTTCAATGTGAAGACCGTTACTTAGCCCATTAGTTAGCTTGTTCTCCTCCTTGAAGCCTTTGGTATTCTAGAGTAGGAAGGGATATCAGAGATCATGGAGCCTAAGAGTTCTGAGGGTAAAATCACACTCTTATAGCCACATGGCCAGTGATCAGCACATGGAATAATACCGCAGATGTTTGGGATCTTCCAAATTAGATTCTCATTCTCCTTGGCAGCCTTTATTTACATTTATATATTGTAATTTATCTCTTCAAGTATAGATTTTGGCTTGGATTTGTAAAAGATTTTATTCATTTGTCACTCATTTATGCTGTATATACTTTCTGATATCTTTCCTAATTGTCATAACAGCTCTGTATGCCAGGTACAGTGCTAAGCATTTGGAATACGAAGATAAAAATGATACAACTTTTACTCCTGAAGAATGGCAAGAATTAGAAAGATAGACACTACCATTCGATATAGTACCTGCTATTGAGATTAGAGTAGAAATTAATCAGTTGAGCTGCTGGAAGTAGGGGTTCGGGTGGGGAGCGGGGAGCTTTCTCAGACGAAGTGACATTTAGCAGCATTTTGAGGATGTGTATGAGAGTGCCAGATGGGGTGGGTTGGGAGGAGGAAAAAAGAGCATTGTGCACAAACAGCCCTGAAAAAAATGCAGATAAAGCCAGGAAAGCAGAAGTTCGGAGCATGATAAGAGAAGCAAGCCAGATTCGCGTGGGAAGGAAGTCTAAGGGTGCCAGGCCTTGTTTGCCATTTAAGGAGTTTGGAGTTTATTCTATAGGAGATATAGATGAGACATCTCTAAACAAGGGGAGTGGAGAGGTGGAAGCAGAGGGAGCAGTTGGGAAGATGCTGGGTACAGGTAAAGGCTGAAAAGGCCCAGCAGCCCAAAGCTCCCAGTGCTGGGAAAGGCTCGGAACATGGGCTGCGCTCACTGGGTCTGAAAGCTCTGTCTTGAAACAATGATTTTTATCAGTTACAGGGGAGAAGAGAACCAAAGATAACAGTGAAGATATTAGTTTGGGGAAATGGGGTAGGTAATGGCAGCCAAGGAAGAACAACAGGTTTGGGGCAAAAACGATCAAAGATTTGGGTAAGTCACAGAGAGGGTGCTGCTGATGCGCTAGCTGTCATTCTTTAATTCAAATTGACTGAAAGGGACAGGATAAGATCTAGAAGGAAGGAAGCGTAAATTTAGCATCTTCGTATTGGTCCCAAGTTTGAAAGGAGAGAAATAAAGATATTTGAGTTCTTTCAAATTGTCCAGGCTAAGCCACATAAGAAAAAACGAGGAAGGGAATTTAGGGCAGTTTGTATAGTGGATAAAGGTCTGAGGGACTTAACTTAAAAGCTATTTGGCCTTTAAGTTAATCACCTTCCTGAACACATTCCAGGGCTGTTGTGAGGATTAGAAGAAACATCGGAAAGGAACGTGTGTTAGACAACATAGACTATTCCCCACTGGTAAAACAAACAAACAAACAAACAAACAAATAAAACTCCCCCAACTGCAATGGTTTAAGACAAACAATGGTTTTATCCACTCAATAATTTTATGAAAAAGATTTATTTCCTAGATAAGGAGACAGACTTGTTCAAGGGCACACGAGAGGAAGAGCTGTGAGACCTCTTAGACCCCACAGCCGGCCCAGGTGCTCTTGCCCTCCCTTCCATCATGCAGGGTGGGGGACAGCCCCATCACAGACACGAGCTCTGAAAATGAAGCATCTACGCTCTTTGCTACCTGTCCCCTGCCTGTGAAGAGGGGGGCAGGATAGGCTGATAGCCAGGGAGGTGACATGGTAAATTGATGGATTTGGGTTTAAGTCCTGATTTGAACCTCTTGTCAGTTGTGTGGATCTAGACAAGCTACTTAATATTTCTGGGTCTTAGAATCGTCCACCTCTAAAATGGAAATATGAATGGTACTTCTTTCAAGTGTTTATTTGAATGTTAAATAAAACAATACTCCTGAAGTCCTTATCACATTGCTTAATGTGTAGTAAGTACTCCACACCTATTTACTAGTATTGTAATGACTTTTAGAAACTCTTGTCTTCTTGCTTCCCATTTCTGTAACATCGATTCCCACAAACCATTGCCCAGAGAAAGCTGAATTGCAGAAAATAAAATATAAGGTTCTTTGGGGGGAGAGGGAGGGCTGGTTTTGTGGGTATGGAGCATGAAAATGTTCTCATGGATGGGTGAATTCCAGTTGTACTTATAAGTTTATTCTAAAATCACAGAATTGGTTGCATGGAGTTCACGGGTCTTAATTAGAGGTAAGAAGGAAGATGTGGATTTCTTTGGGTACTTTTTATGGATGTATAAACTACATATGGTAAACAAGATATCTTAAGTACAACTTGATGAACTTTTACAAAGTACACATAGTTGTGTAACACCCAGACGATGTTCCAGATAAAAACAGAAAACCATGCCAGCCCACACATTCCCCTCTCATGCCTCTGCCAAGTCAGCTCCTTCCCTCACTGAGGGCAGCCACGTCCTAGTTTCTATTACCCTAGGTTAGCTTCCCCCCCCTCCTTGAATTTTATATAGAAGGAATCATAGAGCATGTATTTTTTTTCAATAGTATGTTTTTAAAATTCATATCATTATGTAGAGCTGTAGTTTATTCCTTTTTATTGTTGTCTGATATTCTATTATGTGGATCTACCAACCAAGATTTTATTTTCCAATGCTTATGGACCTTTTGCATTGTTTTCCATCTTAGGCTACTACAATGATGCTGCTCTGAACATTCTTAAATATACATTTTGCTTTTATATGGACACAAATGCACTTCTGTTACAACTATACCCCAGATAGCCCTGACTGGTGTGGCTCAGTTGGTTGGCTGTGATCCTGTAAAGCAAAAGGTCACTGGTTCGGTTCCTAGTCAGAACCCATGCCTGGGTTGCTGATTTGGTCCCAGCATGAGGCATGTGCAAGAGGCAACCAATCGAAGTTTCTCTCCCTCTCTTTCTCCCTCTCTTCCTCTCTCTCTAAAAATAAATAAGGAAAATCTTTTAAAAAAATGAATATATCAAGGAGAGAAATTCCTGGATCATATGATATGTATCCATTCAGGTTTAGTAGATATCATCAAATAGCTTCTGTAGTAGTTGTATGAATTTTCACTTCCACTAGCAAGTTGTAAGAGTTCCAGTTCTGCATACTCTCTAAACTGATCCACTCAAGTTATTTTTCAATTTAAATCATTATAATGAATTGGTAAAATTGTTTTACTGTGATTGAAATCAGCAGGTCGCTAAAGCCTCATGATGTTGAGCATCGTTTCATGTGCTTATTACCATTTAGATTTTACCCCTCTTGTGAACTAGCTATTGATGTCTTTTTAAAAACTAGGTTGTCCTTTCTTGTTAAAGTAGCTTTTAAAAAATTCTGAATACAACCTCTTTGGAGGATTTAAGTATTTATATATTGCAAATATATTGTTGCAGCTTTTTCACTCTTGTGGTGATATGTTTTGAAGAACAAAAGCTCTTGATTTTGCTGAAGTTCAATGTATCAGTACTTCCTTTTATGATAGTGTTCAATTGTCCTGTTTCGTATGTTGAACAGAAGACACTTGTGAAACAGCTATGGCTGTTGATGGATGCTCAGAATAAAAGCGAAGCGATGAAAGTCTTTGATTAAATGCAGGAGAGTGAGGACATACTTTCGAAGCCCTAGTGGAAGTACCTCACAAAGACCAGAAGGCCATGCCTTGGGATCAGGGAGTTTACATTAGAATAGGAAAACATTGAAAAGATTGTTAGAGGTGTGACATGGGCAAGGATATGATTACTCCTTTATTTTGCAAAAGAGAAGCGTTTTATAAGACTTTAACTTCAAGGCAAGACCCTGGATGGAGTCCAGAGTTACGGTTTGATTTTTCTCTTTATTTTTATACTTTGCGCCCAATCCATGGCAAGGTGGTGCAGTGCTGATTCAAAGCTTCTGAAGTCTGAGAGGTTGCAGATGGTGCAAAACCAAACCTAAATTGCTTTCAGGATCCAATGAGTTAGCCGAGGCCATGTTTTTATGCATTATATGCTCCATAAATTCCTCTTCATTTCCTTGTATATAATTATATTAACTTAAGCAGGGGCATGATTTAGAATTGTGACTGGGTGAAAGCCAAACTAAGGATGCTTGTTTTTGTTTTTGGTGTGTGCATGTTCTGAGTTGTTTTGTTTTAAAGCATGGGCCATGGTTTCTATTTCATTTTTTAAAATAACTTCACATCTGTTAAGTTAGTGTTAAAATTTATTTACTTAATTTTGCATATACTGTTTAGCTGCTTTCACATAGGTTATTTCATAGTCTCCACAGTAAAGGGTGTGTAATTATCAGTATTTTACAGATGGGGAAACAGGAGGCTAAGAGAGATGAAATAATTTGACCAAGGACCCTTAGCTAGTAAAAGACAGAGTCCAAATTTAAGCTATACATTTCATTATGGAAGTCCCTGTCACAGGTTTAAAATCAAGAATTAAGAATTTTCTTTACAATAGTCAGCCTCCAGTTGAATGCACCCATTTATAAAATCCATTGGGATGGTGACCCAGAGGCTGAGGCCTCGGCCAAAATTCTGATTACTAACCTATGAGAACCTGACTAAGCTTTTCAACCTCGGTATCCCATGTTCCCTATTTGTAAATGGGATAAATAATGCCTGCCTTAAAAGTTGTTCTGTATTTCCTTATTCTTACATTCCTTCTGTCAATGCACATAGGCATTCATTCAGTCACCTACAGTGAATGAGTGAAAGAAAGAAAGAAAGAAAGAAAGAAAGAAAGAAAGAAAGAAAGAAAGAAAGAAAGAAAGAAAAAAAAGAAAAAGAATCATGCCCTTTCACGAAATTACCATCCAGTTTACAACTTGGTCCGACTTCCTCCTTACTGTGATGTCTAGTGATAGCTTTGTGGTTTCACAGGTTTCACGTCCCCCTTGAGGGAGACAAACAAGGTCTTGAGGACAATTTTACATCTGGTGGTTCCTAATGTTGGGCATATCCATCACAGGAGGCAGTCATTGTTTCCTCCAGTGTGAGAAGGACTTCTGGTACTTGAAACTGAATGAGTTCATGGGACTTGTATCTGGTGGGCTGTTCTTCATGAGCACTGTGACATCCCATTTCCTCTTATTTCAGGGCCTTGGTTCTCTCCACCATCATCTTTAGGAACTCCATGCCTTCTGGTGTGACCATTCTGTGCCCCTTGGAGTGGTTGTCACTGGCTCTTTGGTTGAAAAGCTCTGCCTGAATGATGATCACCGAAGCAGGCAATGCATGTCTCCAACTGAAGTTGGTGGTAGGCATGGTTATAAAACTAGACTTCAAGTCATCAAGAATTACCCAAACTATAACTTGACATAGCTAATTCCAAATCCTTGCTCAATTGCGTATTTAAGGCTCAACTCCTTGAAAACAAAAGCAGTCGACTGTTGGGCACCACGCACAATCTGTTGTGCAATGTTTTCTTGCAATGGCACTTTTTACCTTTCAATTTGTAATTGGGTATTTATAATGCAGAGAGAGTTTCAGTTATTCTGTTCATTTATTCAGCACCCACTCAGTGCCAAGCGTAGTGCACAAGGGACACAATGGTGACAAGACCTAGTGCCTGCCCATATGGGGCTATTTATTTCATAGTCTCATTCAGCATCTGTATCTCTGTGCATATATGTGTGTTTGGAAATTCAAATGTTTATGTTGAGGCAGGGATTCAAAGAACTCACTTCAATAATCACAGCTTCTTCAAAGGTCCAGGATGCTGGCCAGTGAAAAGCCTGCAGAATCAATCCTGAGAATCCCCTTTCTGTTGCAATGGCTTTCTCACCAGGATCTCTGTGTTTGCTTCCCAGAGAGAGAGTATTGCCTAGTCCTTAAGAGCACAGGCTCCCATAAGAGGCTGGGTTCAGTCCTCAGGTCCACTGCTGACTTAGAAGTGCATACATCATTAGACAAATTACCTAAGCTCTGTGACTTTCAGTTTCTGCCTCTGCAAAATAGGATAATATGTCCACCTGTTTGGGTGGTTGTAATGGTTAAGTGAGGTCATGCATTTAAACACTTAGCATTGTGTCTGGTAGGTAGTCAATTCTCAATAAATGGCAGCTATTGAATTATTCTTAGTATTCTTCTTATTTGACTGGAAAGATGAAGATAAGATGTCCAACCACTTATCCTTTGAGAACCAGCTTAAATACTCTTTCATTTTTAAGAGAATTAGATATATTATTCCTCTTAACTTATTCTGCTCATCACACCTTTATTATTTTATATAATGATTTTTCCATAAGCTTCTCTGTTCTCTTTTCAAACACCAGTACAATGGCTTCATTATCACTTTGTCAACAATACTTGGGATTGTGTATGACTTACGGTGTACATTCATTAATTATTCAATTTAATGGACACATATGTAAGGGATTTGCTTTGAAAGGATGCTTCTGACTCTATTGCACATGAACTGTCATGGACCAAATACAGAAGCAGGGGACTTGTGCTATGATTGCATTGATCTGCAGGAGAAACAGTGGCCCAGGCTGCTGGCGAAGGTCGTCCAAACTACTTGTATTCTGGGTATGCCTTGAAACTAGAGCTTTATATTTGGAAGAAAAAGAATGAGAGTAACAAGAAATAAAAATAAGAGTAACAATAAATTAAGGGAAAAACTTTCCTGTTCTATGATGACTATAATTCGAGGACTGAGTTTTGTTTGATGATAAATTGATTTGGCCTGTAGATGGCTCTATTTTCCTAAAGAACTTCAAGGATTCTTTTTGTGTGTGCTCTAGAAAATTTCTATGCTGCTGTATGTTTGGTTTTCCCAGACTGACATTATGACTTCACCATAAATTAATAAGCAGTTTTGACTTTCTTTGTTCAGACAGAATTATGTACATTGGCTCATATTTCTTAACAAAAATTCTTCATTGTTGAGCCGCTATTTAAAAACCACTAAGAAACAAGAAACCAGAGAAACCTTGTGTAGGTGGGTTACTTTAATGGGTTTCAAAATGTTTTTATTTACTCATTCATTCATTTATTAAATGACTATGGTGTTCCACGCACGATGTTAGAGACAGTGAAAGATATTACTATAAATAGAAATATATTTTCTGCCCTTTATTATAACTTAAATAAGAACACCAAGATACATGCTTTAGGTAATAATGATAAATGTTTAAGGCACAGTGTGAATATTATACAGAATCTGTAGCATTTTATGTACATCTTCTCATTGAAATCTTCAAAATAACCCTATGAGGTAAACAAAATGCACATTTTATAGGCGAGGAAACTGAGGAACAGAGAGATTAAGTAACTGGTTCACATTCAGTCTGAGTTTTGTTTGTTTTTGTAATCGCGGACACCAGTCCTTCTCACCCAATTGGCTCTGAGACACTCTCTCTGAGGTTGTGCAGACCTGCCAAGTGTGATCGGTCTTCCCAGGAGCCCGACTCCACTTGCTTGCCCTTCTTTATACCTTTTGCACTCACCTCAAGTCCTGTCTCTTCTAAAGGAGTTCCAGGTTACGTTAGTCACTTACTTCCCCTTTCCTAGCTCTTCTGAGTCACTTCTGCCCATACACAGGGAAGCCTCCTTATTTGTAGGGAATACAGTATTCCCTCACTTATCGCAGGTATTACGTTCTAGACCTCCCCACGATAAGTGAAAATCCACGAAGTAGGAACCTTACATTTATTTTAGTATTTATATATATATTAAGGCTTTATAAGCCCTTCCCACTCACTTATAAACCATTCCCAGTCCCTTATTAACCTGTTCCACACTTTTATAAACACTCCTTATGTTCTTAAATATATTCTACACTCTTAAACCTACGTAACTTTAACAACATACACATACAGTACCGCAAAATCCCATGATGTAGCAAAAAATCCGCGATAAATAATTAAATATAATATTTTTTAAAATCCCGCGATACAGTGAGGCCGCAATAAGGGAACCGCGATATAGAGAGGGACTCCTGTATGTCTGACAAAACAATGGAGAAAGAGATTAATCATCGAAACCTTCAAGTGGCAGATGGGCTTCTACATAATCTGTGGTAGTATCCTCTCAGAAGGCAAAAGGGAAGACTTAGAGAGAGCTCTTCCTAGGGAACTGACAGCTTTGGAGTGTCAGATTTAAAACCAGCTCAGGATAAGATGCCTACCTAATCCCTCCCACAGATCTTCTCTGAGTTCAGTATTCCCTCTCTCTTTCCTGGCTCCTATTCTGACCTGAGGGGTAATGGAGTAAAGACTGCTGGTTCTCCATCCCTATGCATTCCCTCTTCTTCTTTAGTGAGAGTGTCCTAGTTTTAGCTACACACGTGGCTACAAACCTAGGGGCCACATTTTCCACTTATCCTTGCAGCCTGGTGTAGCCATGTGAATAAGTCTTGTTCGGTTGGATGGAAACAGGAGGTATATGTACTGCTTCTGTGTTTTACCATTAATACAAATGAGTCTGTGCTGCTTTTGTCCTTTTTCTTCTTTCTATCACTTGGGAGGTGATGAGCAGTGAAACAGTCACTTTCAGACCTAGAGTAGGAAGTCCACATTGAAAATGTCAAAGCTGCTCTTTATTAAGAGAGACATGAACTTGACTCTTGCTTATGCACCATGTTTCGGGTCTCATTCAACTGAGTTTGTTTTCTACAATTAATACAGAAATTAATACTTAGATGTGAGTCGCTGTCCTAAAAGATAGGTAAAACATCTACTATTAGCTTAACATTTGGTCTTAAGAAGCACATATATGATAGGCTGGAAAGCTGGTGATCATGTTATGCCTCAGTAAAACCTTTGATAAAACTTTCCTCTGCAGTTCCTTGGAAGGGAGACCATAAGACAATAGAGTCTGTATTTAACCAAACTTGAAAAAGAAAAGTTACGCTATTAATGTGTGCTGGCTTATTTTTTGCTTCATTTAGCAAAATTCTACAAGGGAGAGTTTAAGTCAGGCTAGTTATTAGGAACTGTGCTGATGAAACCATTTTTATAAGGGTGGGTGGGACCTCAGCTGTCAATGTGCCCCTCCTTTTACATGTTATTCAGAAATTGGGAGACAACATGAAGCCAGAGATCAGATAAGCACTGTTGTCTACCTACCTGAACCCATTGGTTCAAGTTACCTTGAGGTAGATACAATTAAATTGAGAGAAAGAGAGATAAGAAGGACACTTTGGCTGAGATTACTTATATAACAAACAAAAAGGTCAAACACCTGAAAAGATTATGAGGGAATATTACTACCAAAGAAACCAGAAGTCTGGTCTGCAAAAACCTGTGACTCTTTGATACCTAGGTTCTCAAACATAAAACCTGTAGGTAGGATTGGGACTAGCGAAGAAGTAAAAGTCTTTATACTGCATGCCATTTAAAAATTGTCACTCTAGTTAAAAAAATATTAAATAATATATATTTTTCTATCCACCCATCTAGAAGAGCATATCTTCATAAAAACCAGGTGAAAATTTAGAATCCTGAAACTCACCTGGCATTTTCCTGCAACAGGGCAAGCAGAGCTAACCCTCGGCCCACACATCTCCCGTTCTCTTCCCAGTCTTGTTTCTTCCCTGCATCAAAGAGTCTTGTAACCACCTGTAGATATTCTGCTTAGATGCAAGATCCATTCTGCATACCTTTGTCTCTTCCACCACCACCAATGGTTTGAATGCTCAGCAAATTAACATTCGTGGTACCGATGTGGCACAAATTTCTGGGTAACATGTCTCATGACAACCCATTTAACTTGAGTTCTTCCTTCTTTCCTCCATCATACTTTTTTCTTGTTGTTGCCATCACTACCATCAACAGCAGCAGCAGCAGCAGCAAAAAAAAAAAAAAAAAGCATTTGTTTTCTAGGGAGCTATATGTTTATCATACTGTATCACAACAATTTGTTTACACATCTATAAAATCTGTGACTTTCTTGGAGACAGGGATGATGGGTGCTTTTGTGTCAAAAATTTTCAGCATCAATTATCCTGTCAAGCACAACGTAAGTGTTCAGTGAAGATGAGTTCCGAATGAGTAAATGGACGCATGAATGAATGAATGAATGAATGTGTCTTCATGTTGCTAGGCTCTGTGCAATAATCTGGAAATGTATCAAGAGCCCTAGGGTGTTCACCTAAGAGAGACCACACTAAAATTTGGAGAAATGGATTAGAGTAAAAGGTTCTGAAATGTGTCATCTGTGCAAAGATCTTAAAAAATGGTCAACCCTGTTTATATTTCAAATTGCCCAGAAATATTCCGATTTGCTTCACCTCTAGGCAGGGCTCAGGTTTGGTGTGAGGTCACATTTTTATCAGCAACAGCTCGCTTAGTATTGCTTAAACAAGCTTTCTTGGGCAATGACTAGGGCATATGTTTAGACTTTCCCAAGTGTTTGGGCTAAAGAAATCATCTCTATGTTAGTGCAGTCATTCTCAGTAGTGATTCCAGAGGCTTCTAAGGTAAGAGGATCCCACTGTATGGTTTAGTAACACTGAAACCTTTCCATACCTGCATGTCATTTTCTGTTTGTTCACTTAGAAAAACTCAGAACGGTACAACACATATCTTTATTTTCACATTTCCAACATTGCTTTCTTTATGCACATATACTGAAACCATCTGTCTAAATTGTGGCAAAATCTGCCAGTTCCAGATTGGCCTCATTAGTCATTTGAGAACACATAAACAGAGGGATTATAGAAAAATAAATAGATCTTGAATAGATCATCCTGGTCTGAGAATGGTTTTTCTCATCATCAGCATCATTGCCAGACATAAAAAGGCACAGGTTTACATCTTTAAAACCCTTGGGGGAGTTTTTACTCCAGAAAGTGGTTAAAATTTCTCAGTGACCCACTTGATTCTTTATCATTTGACTGAGCTGCTTCAGTTAAGAACCAAAGGAAAAACTAGCCTCTTATGGAGCTGGTGAGGTCTTTCAGAGTGAAATTCTATAAACGCTCTTCTAATAGGAAGAACTATATCTAAGGGGTGAGATGAGAGATAGTGACAGTGGAAGAGCACAAAAGTAGTTTTGGAAATGCCATCAAAGGTAGTGTCTTCCTAAGCTCGTCATGAGCACACCTCCCCAGATGTTTGCATGAGCTCCTAGCCGCCATCCCTTCCCCACAAATAGCAGTAGTTTAATTGTGAGATTGAAGTGTAAGAAATATATACAGTACAAGTGACTATCTGTCACAACAGGAAGTCCTTTCGTGTGTATTTTCCTGGGAACTCACAGAGCCCCAGGGACTAATAGATATCGTTGGGGGAAATGCTCTGGTAAGTAGAGGAAGACTGCTAAATGGTGTAAAACGAGAGGAAACGCTCTCCTCAATCTCTTACCAGACTTCTGCCATGTCCTACATTTCATTTGTTGAGATTCACTAACTTAGTCCTCAAGGCTTTATTAGTTAGGGTGTGATAGACTCATTCGAGGGTGTTCGAGTTTCAGTGATTCAATACATTACAAGTTTATTTCTCCCTCACGTCAAAGTTCAATGAAAATCAGATGATTCTTCAAAAAAACATTCTAAAGGGTCCATGTTGTTTCCATTTTGTGACATTGCCATCTTCAGCACATGCTATTGCTGGAGGAGGAGAAGACAGATCACAGAGTATATGCTGTACCTGGATGTGCGATGAATCCAAGCACATGGATTCAATCTACCTACAGGGAGCCCTGTTTCATGTCCAAAAATTGCAAGTGTGATGGGTGAGCATCTAGTTGGTTCCTACCACCAAGGCAGTTGAGTTTATGGTAGATTGAAAACATGTTCATGATATTTTCCAGCTCTTTCCATCAAGAGATGAAGGCTATACTCTTTCTATCAGGCTAGCCTTAATATGTTGCTT
The DNA here is from genome assembly GCF_987537825.1 of Furipterus horrens. Classification (NCBI taxonomy): domain Eukaryota; kingdom Metazoa; phylum Chordata; class Mammalia; order Chiroptera; family Furipteridae; genus Furipterus; species Furipterus horrens. Next base: position 12,252,225 of record NW_028327177.1, on the reverse strand, counting down.
TTACAAATACAATGTGGTTGAAATGATGTTTGTCAGTTCCGGAGCCTCTCTTTCTAGAGGCTTTAACATTTCTTTCTTTGTCCTCTTGAAATGCTGTCTTGGAACGTCCACATAAGGAAGCTAGCCCTAGTCTCCTGGATGAGAGGCTACATGTAGGAAAATAAGTCACTCAGGCCAACAACAAGCGTAAGTTCTTACACATGAGTGAGGCCAACTTGGACTTTGGAGCCCAACTGACTCTCCTCATGAAGGCAAATGCATGAGCGAGCCAGGTGAAATGAACAGAAGAATTGCACAGCCAATGAATAGAATTGTGATAAATAATAAATCCCTGTTATTTCAATTCATTGAGTTTGGGGTGATTCGTTATGCAGCAAGAGGTAACCGATACAGGTTAAAAATGTTTCACACTGGAATGGAAGACTCCACCTTTGTTAACCTGCAGCTAGTGGCTTATAAAGAGGTGAAATTGTCAAGACTTTAAAAACCCTCCTGCTAAGCTGAGCAAGGCTTCATAGAAATGTGGCATTGGCTGGAATCCTGGAGGAGGGGTGCTGATGGTGATGAGGGTGATAGGATGTTAACAAGGGAAATGGGGATTCCAAATAACAACTGCACCTCATTTGCAAATTGGTTCTGGCTATTATTAGCAAATATGAATGACAAAAATCTTGAATAATGAAGAGAGCATTTCTTGGCTTGGTAAGACATTTTTTATTTTTTGCCATGCTGGAGTATGTTCCTCTTAAAAAATATAATTTTTATTGTTTTCTTTTGTATCTAATATTTTTTACTTGTTTTATTAATATTTGTTATATCTTTTCTTACATTTTCAGTTTATTAAAAATATTCTGTTATGGCTTCATGAGTTGAAATATTTAATTTAAAAATTTATTGTTTTATAATAAAACTATTAAAGGCTATTAACTTTCATGTATCATAGCACTTTTAATCTAAGGTTATATGAATTTTGGTTATATCTGAACAGTTTTTGATTTCAAGTTTATTTTCTCTTTAATGCAGAGTAATTTAGACAGGTATTTTAAAACATGAGTAAATTTTTAAGATTTTTCTTTTGTCATTTATTTCTAATTTTATTATACTGTGATCAGACAATATAGTTTGCAAGATTTATGCCTTTTGAAATTGGCAAAAACCTTTTGTGACCTAGTTCACATTTAATTTTTTGTGACCATATCAGGGTGAAAACAAATCTATACTACTTAACTAAGTAGTATAAAAAAGAGTAGTTAAAAAAAAAGAAAATTATATGTCCATTAAATCATGCTTCTTAATGTTCTCCTTATGATTTTTTTATTCTTTGTTTATTGATTTCTGTAAGAGTAATGTTAAAGTTTCTTCATTTGACTATAGATTCAAAACACCCTAAAATTATATTTTAACATTTCTTTAAATATATCTAGATACTCTAGGACTAAGTACATAGAAGTTCATGTCTTACAGTACCTTTATCATCTTTGTTGATTGTAGCTTTCATACATTAAAAAAATGCTTTTTGCCTAATTTGAAGGTTTTGATTTTCTATCAGTATGCCTATTTTCTTTCTCATTACATTTTATTAGAAAATGTTTTCAATCCATTTACTTTTAATCTTCCTGTGCTAAGCTGTATTAGCAATTTCTCTGGTGAATAGCATAAGACCAAATTGGTTTTCCTTTACGCTTTTGTCTTGGTAATTCAGGAAAAATATGATATTGAAATTGTCTTTGTCCTCAGGATTTTGAAGGCTAAAGAGCCAAATGCCCATTTCAGTGTTATTCCCAGCATTCCTGATGTGGGTTCAGTTATGAAATTATGCATGTCTTAGGCTGGGTTTCCCCAGGGGTCAACCCTGAGAAAAGGACGTGTTCGTAAATTGTTTATTTGGGAGGCTAATCCACAAAGCCCTAGTAGGTGCATGAGAAATGATATAGGGAAGGGAAGGAAACCAACAATGGCATATTTTATTGAGCCTGTTATTGCTGGACAACTAGGTCTCCATTTTATTGCAGAGCTCTGGTGAATTGAGCAGACCATACCTCAGAGTTATCTCATCCAATAGGTGGTAGCTCAGGTAGGTATTTATTCACCAAATTCCATCAATTATTAATAGAGGGTTTCTGGGAGTGGGGAGGGTAGCCTACCTTCTCAGGACTTCTGGTCAACCTGTGTACAGGCTGAGTGGGTTCCCGGGGAGGAGGACAAAGGCTCCTGTTTGGAAAACTTCCAGTTGGCTTTCCCTGGAGTGTGAGTGTTTATGGCATTTGAGAGAGCTACCAGAACTGACATCTGCATATTCAATATCTGAATATTCTGAATATTAACATCTAAATATATAATGTTTCAATGTCAAATAATAATTAGTCGAGCTAGATACAACTTGTAGTGAATAAATCTTCTCTAAGTACTCTACTTGATGAAATTTTAAGTTTAATAAATGTATATTCATTATTAAAACTAAAATGCTGTGAATAAAACATAATTCTGAAGTATATTAATGTTATGTTAAAAAGTAATTTTAAGAACTTTAAAATCATTTTTAAAAATAAGAACACTGTGAGTATGTTGGCTGGATAACTTGAAAAACCATATTTTTGAGTCAAAAACGTGTGTGAAGTTTAAATAATACAAAGTCAAACTTAATCCAAATTTAATAAAATTACCAGATATATTAGTGTTCTTAATGTTAAACAATTAACAGATGATAATATTTAATTTTTAGTTATTTAATTTAATGTATGGATTTTTTAATGAAAAAATATTTGGGAATTATTTACAAATAACTGTAGAATATCAGTTTAGCTATCTCAAAATGTTAAGAGTTGGAAAGACCATAAATTTAATCCTAAAATGTTCAGGATATATATAGATATCCAGACATAATAAAGACTTCAAGGGCAGAAAGAAAAAAGTTCTTTATTTCTTGGAATTCTAGCAGTCCATTGAGCTATAATTGCATATTTATTATTGTAAAGGTGAAACCTGGAAGTGTTAGAGCAAAAGCGTCAGATGAAACATGTACGAAATCACGTTCTGTTAACTCAACTCAAATGCAAAACAACAGGCCTTACAAGAATGCTTTTAGAAGAAAATTCCTTATTGTTTGAGTGTATGGAGGCTTTCTTTTGGTACTGAGAGAGAGGAAGAAAAGCTTAATAACTTCATGGTGACTTGCCACTAGCCAGCCAAAGCCAGCCAAATTGCTCCCCTCCCAGTTGAAAGCGAGCTTTTATTTTATTTTGTTTCAAGTACAACTCAGTGACCGTGGGTGCAGCCAGGCAGCTGGCAGGGCTGAGAAATCCTTGTTCCCATACTATAATGCCACATCCGTAAAATGTGGCCACTACTACAATTTTAAATAATCAAATAATAATGTTGACGATGATTAATTTCAATAAAATTTCAGATGTATTTCTGGAATCCAGAGCTTCCTGCCCATGATGGTGATTCAGCTCTAGTAGGCCCAAGTCCAATACTGATTTTAACCCTTTGGCCTTTGGTACTCGGCCAAAAAGTATATTCCACACACCTCTGCTGTGTGTGTGTGTGTGTGCACACGCACATGCATGTGTAGGTGGGTATGGGTTGCAACAACAAGCATTTATTTCATGGTACATGTTGGCAACGGCAAGTTGAATAGATGTGGCTTTGGCTTCACCTGACTTTCAGTTCTGGGAGCCAGGTTGAAGGAGTGGCTCTGAGGTGGGACACGTAGCTTCTTTTTCTTGTCCTCATAGTCCTTGAAGACTACAGTTCAAGATCAAGGTGTTGGTAGGTTTGGTTTCTTCTGTGTTTTCACATGGGCTCTACTCTGTGAGCACAAACCCACAAAGACTGTTCCTGTGTGCCTTCAATGTCCTCTTCGTGTCAAGACAGCAGTCGGATGGAACTAGAGCCTGTCTTAACAGTCTCATTTTAAAGTCACCATTTCTTTAAGACCTCCTCTCCTAATACAGTCACATTCTGAGGCAGTAGGGGTTAGGGCTTTAACATACGAATGTTTAGGGGAACTGTCCAGCCTACAACACTTACAGTTTTCCCTTGGGCATAGGTTATGCTCTTGGCCAGAGGAAATCACATGTTAAAGGGTGAGGATGTAATCCTTTGACAGGGAAGGAGGGAGTGAACAATTGGGACTAAAAGTCTACCCAAGAATTGTTATATTTATACTTTTGCCGCTCTGGTCTTATACAATTTATTCAAGCATATCCGCGTTCTATCACTAGGAGTTATAATATTGCAATACTGGCTCTGTGTTTCAGTCTCCTGGTATAACAGGCTATTCTAAAATAACTTACCGGTATTTTTGTTGCTTCATCATTATTTATTATACTTATTTATTTATTTTTTACCAGCACAGTGATATTAAGATCCATGCATTAAATGCTGACTCTTTCCACACTATATTTATCTATTCTAACCTGAGAGCCTTTAATCCTGCTTCTACAGTTCCACAATGATCATCCTCATATGTGTTGCCATTTAGGTGACAATGTCTTGGGGACATAGATCTGAGAGAGGAAATTCCAAGTCACAGGGTACCCGTCTATGTGCTTTGACTACGCTGAGCCAGCTTTCGTCAGAAAGGCTGCTCTGGTCTTTCACTTACACTGTTAAGCAGGGCTCAGGGACTCCTCAGCGTTAGTCAGTCTCTAATTCCTGTTAGTCTACTAGTGTCTGGCTCTTGTCAAAAATTCATTGTTCTTTAGGGGGAGTTTCATGAGCATAAAGCAAAATGTTATTAAAAAGGAAAAGCATGGCCAAGTGCCATGGTTTATTTATGTATTTATCTTTGAAGTATAATTTAGAAGTTAGCTGCAAATTAATAAATTTATTTGAATTGATAACTGGAGTGAACCTTTCTTTTACAGAAAGTAAGTCTGGGATCAATAAGTCGGTTAGACAATGAGGACTGACTTCTCCAGTTAGGTTATATAGTGGATAGTTTCCATAAACTGAATGGGTTCAGTTGTAGTGCCAAGGTTTTGAGGAAAATTATATTTAAGCCACATGATAAGACAAAATTATTTTGCTGAAAATTAGTATTGTCAAAAGTATATTGAAAATAACAATATTTTGATTTTCTCAGACTTTTCTGAGGATATTGGGTTAAACAAAGTGCCACTGTGTAAAAGACCAAGTGTCATATAATAAGACTTGGTAAACCTTTTTGGTATATTTCCCAGAAACTGAGGAAGTGAATGTATTATTTGATAACAAATCGCTTCATAGGTCAGGTGGTTTCCAGGTCTTGGCTTTCAGCAAAATTGAAGGAGGAAATAACTAAGTTATCAGCTGAAAGACTATTAAGAATAATTTTAGGTGATAGATCACTACATAAAATTTGTTATGTAACTCAGAGAAAATTCAAAGAAATGGGTGTTATTGCAATAAAGAAGTTCTTGCATCTCATTCAGCTTATTGTAAGATGATTTTTTGCAGTGTCTACATCTATAAAAATAAAAAAATAGGAGTAAACATAATCCTGAAAACTGTATCATTATAGTCAAAATAATTCTCATCCATGGCTACATGAGCCAATTAAAAAATCTCTTTATGTGATAAACTTCCAAAAATTAACATTTTCTTTGATTAGTTTCAAAATTTTTAATGTATTTGTTTTTCTGTTTAATTGTGGACTAATTATAATTATAATTATGACAGAAGATGAAATGTCTTAATACTTAAAGCCTAAAAATCTTTGTTTTAAATTTATATAAACATTTTTGTTGTAGAGTATGATAAGTATAAGCAGGTGACCTTTTAAATATAAAAAATATATCATGCCAGGATACTCTGTGTGTGTATGTATAACTGTGTATGTGATGGGGGGTGGTGGGGAGAGGGAGAAGGAGAGAGAGAGAGCGGGAGAGAGGGAGAGAGAATTAGAATGGGTAAAATGTTCAAGGAGAAAAGAAATGAGATAAATTTCCAAACTGTTAAGGAAGATCTTGTTCATCTCCTTTTTAAATCTATGAAGGCAGTTACCTATCATTATGTTATTTAGGTTTAGTGAACAATTTAAAAGGGTGATATAAGCGTATTATTTTAAAATGCCATTATTTACAATATACCCAAAATCACAGACAACGTACCAACTTTGGTTTCAACTTTTGGTTTCAAAAAATTGAGACATTAACCTAAATTGCCTGCATTTAGGGGTAATATAAGTAAAACATTTCATCATTCAGAGGTAGTAAGAAACAGAAAAGGGATTTGAATTTAAGTTTTGACTCCTGGTTGCAGAATTTTGTATCATTAATAATGCAATGCAAAGATGATCATATGACAATAGAAAACATCTTTGTTTCTGTTGTGTATTTATTTATTTTGTCACCAATCTACACAGAACTTGCAGACAGGCAAGAATGAAATTGACATGCCAAGAGAACTGGGGAAAGACTGTCAGAGTCAAACTAGTACTGCTTCTGACTAGTACCACGCCTGCCACAGATTACTAAGTGTTAATAACAGTTTATTGAATAAGTAGATAAGTAAAAAGCGTAGGGGCTTTTCTATTAATTAATGAACAACTCAAGACAGATTATACCCTTATCTAGTTTAATAGACAAAAGGATTTCACAACAAACTCTTGTTGGTTTGTGGTGAATGAAAATGGGCTAAAAGTGGTTGAAATCAATGTATAATCTCCAGATAATTTGTACCATATGCCTGTGTATTTACTATTCCTTATCCTTCACTTCTCTTTATTCTTTCTCCTTTTCCTTTCTAAGCTAAACATATTGGGTTGAGTTTTAGCTACTTGAATTTCTCACAACCATTTCAGGAATTAGGAAGGCCTTAGGCAGAAATGGATTTACCATGAAGATAGTGAAACTTAAGCTAGGGCCCCTCATGTACACAGAATCTTTCCAAGTTCTTGAGAAGATCCTTGGCAATATTGTCACATGGTTACATAGGTATTTTTATATAAAGTTTGAAAAAAGTTAATATACATTTAATTGCAGTTTGAGTTTAATGGGCTGTACTTAGGTGATTTTCCGTCTCTTCTAGTTATTGTTAAATTATTGCGAGCTATCTCATTATAGGACTGACTTTCACCAATATTCCTACCAAATATTTTTCTTACTCGCTCGGTCACATCTCAAAGGCGCCAGAAATAACGTATTATAAATGGGTCTGCGGCATCTGGCTGGGGAGTATGTGGGTAGTGGAGAGGACACAAAGTTTTAAATAGTTAGAGCCAGACACTGACCTATGGAAGAGTCTTCTGAGTTTTATGGCTCGTATTCAAAAATACTAGATAGAGGTTTCCCCCAATTTAACAAAATATTGAATATTACACGTAATTACTAATAATGGGTTGTGAAATTGAAAGAAACTTTTCTAAAGAATAAACTGTAAATCATACAAACAACTTTTCATCAATTCTGCAAGAGGAACAGACTGATTTCGGCCTTCTCTCTGTAGACAATAATATTATGAAACTACTGTCTGTCAAATGAAAAGTCAATTAATACTATGCAGCCAAAATATATAGGGAAATAAATATCATAAAGATGTGAAATGTGAAAGGCAGTTAATTTATAAAGGTATTATTTTATTTTTCTCTATTTGATCCTGTCTGTGGTATTTGTCATCCTTTTAAGATTAGTAATTTGTTATTTCTTGCTATATATAAATGTTTTCTTTCATATCTAACTTTGTGTTCATAATTTTAAATTCCTTTTTCTGATAAAGGACTTGCCAATTGTATATAGTTCAGTCCTCATATAAAACCTAGATTTGTTTCTGGTTTTAGATATGGTTTGGTGCAACACTCTTATTATGTAGATAAGATAAGAGGCCCAGGGCTGATTTCTTTCTTTCTTTTTTTTACTTCTTGGAATACATATTAAGGGCAAGATTATAACAACAATCCATAACAACAATCCAGGCCTCTGAGCAGTGAATTAAATCTCTCACCATTAATTTATGGATCGATTAATTAATTTTTTTTCCTGTACTTGGATCTACACCTAGAATTTTCGCTGAGAAACGGTATTGTAAAGCTGAACTCTAGGATTCAAAGTCTGCTACGTGGAGAGAGATTGTTCAGAAAAAAACACACGCAGCTGTTTATGGATTTCTCTGAGGAAAAGATACTTGTCAAAGTGGCTAGAAAATAGGAGACCACTTGAGGGTTCTGCCAGTTCTTACCAGCCAGGAGGTCCCAGAAATCACGATGCTGGCACTCTGAAATTTAGAGTTCCAAATTCAAATAACATTCAACAGCATTGGCAAATAAAGCAGGAAAGAGCCAGAAAATGTGACTCACTTGTTACTGATTAAAATGATATGGTGGTGTTCCTACTGCCTAAGGCTGGATCCTCTCTGAATAACACCCAGGGGAACCCAGAGGATGTTTGAAGTTCGGAGAGCGAGAGGAAATTTCCTTCACTTAGGTCTGTCACCGAAATATCACCACAAATGTGGTCTAGGAATCCCTTTTAATTATATTCAGAAACTGTCTCTGCACAATTAAAATGAATGTGTATTTGGAGACCTCTAACTTTGTGCAGAGGGCAGATAAAATATAGGTTTTGTTCCTAACAAGACAGAAACTTTGAATTTGAAAATCAAATAAATCAGACTTTCTCATAATGATGAAGCCTAAGTGGACTGTGATGGAAGTAAAACCCATAAGCACTGGTGATTTACTGAGAAGGCTCACAGTAGCTGTCCCCAGGATATTAGACTGCCATTAAAGACAAGCTTTCCAGGCTAAGCACAGACTTTGTGGCAAGAGGACTATACAGCCTTCTCAAATTTCAAAGGCCAATTGGAAGCATATTTAAATGGTAGGTCAGAAGCAGCCCCTGCTGGAGGCAGGGCTGTCTGAGCATCATTATCTTTGAACTCAGGGAAAGAAATGGGTGTTAACTCTGCTTTGGTTGCTTTAAATGCAACTGGTCCCCCCAACCATCTCCTCATCTCAAGCGTTCGGTAATCACGGAGGAGCTGCCTCGGTTTTCTGTTTTTGTTTGTTTGTTTGTTTGTTGTTTGGGGGGGGTCACAATACTACTCACTTGATGGTCAGTTAAAGTAGAATTCTATTTTATGCAGACTGTAAAATTCATATTTATAAATATTTATGAAAAGTAGTTGGAGTTTTTTTTCCATTTCCATTATATCTGGGTCTATTTTTTTTATAGTACTACCACTCTCACGATCTAAAAACGTGGAGTAGCACACCCAAATTGCTACCTGTTATTTTTGTATAGCTACAAACATGGAAAAATTCTGTTTTACTCTAAGGAAAGCAAAAATTATTCTGCTTTGCAGGAGGATGCACTTTCATATTTATATCCAAATAGGCAAAAAAGATGAAACAGCTGTTTCATTAAATTACTTTCTCCTCAATGATTTACTGTATTAATCATGGCTCTTTTATGTCCTTTTATGTCCCCAAAGCATATAACCTTCTTCTTTGAATGTTCCCTTATGTTCCATTTTATTTGGCTAAGCTAATGAATTACAAATGAAGTTCACAAAAAATTTATTGCCCCCAATGAATATTACTTTATTTCAGATTGAGACACACCAATTAATATTCCATTTCCCCTTGTGGGAATCTGAGAACTCACTGCTTCGTCTTCATTGCATTTAATTTTAGCATAAAGAGTAATGGCTTCCATTATGAGACTCTGAAGTTTTCTTCACCTTGTTCTTGGTTCTAGATAGTTGGTTCCTTTCAGTTTAAATTATAGGTGGTTTAATTTTTATGTTTCATCACTACAGAAATCAAGAACTTGTAAGAAGGTTTATTTGGAAAGGACAGAGTTCAAAATATATTAAGGGTATATATTTGCATGTGTGTAGGAAGCCCAAAGTTGAAGAAATTTTTTAAATAAATGAGCTGAACAGAAGGAAACACAGACCATGTCTATACGTCAATAAGATACAATTTCATCAATACTTTGAGTCAAGCCAGATAATTGACTGGTTAACTAAAATGAATGAGATATTTTGGCATCATAAAAATGTAAAGTTTAACTTGGGATATATGGAGACAGGTCAAAATGATTCCAGAATAACCGTAGTGGCTGGTATTTATATTTCCTCTTTTATGGTTCGGTGGCAGGAAAAAGAGATATGTGCAATTCAATACAATTCATTCTGATTAAACCCTGCATTGTACTCCATGCCCTTTGCTCATCCCTGGAGTTTGGCGATGTTTAAATCAAATACACAACTCAGGACTGAATTGTAAGTTTGAAACAAACTGAATTTGTTTGACAGGTGCAAGGGAATTCTGTCACCTGAGAGAAAGATGTCAAGTACGGAATTGCCCTAAGATCCGCTTGAGTCCATCTGCGCTTGTGGCTGTCCTCACACGATCCAGATTCCCTGAGCCGCTAGAACTCATTACATCACCTTTTCCTCCCTGCCTAAAGAAACGCTGGCCTGAGCGTATTCTTGCTGGATTGCCCATGAGAGGGGACATTGTATAGAATAATTTATTATTTTAGAATGATACCAAGAGTTAAATACATAATCAAACATGGATGGAACCACATTTAAAAAGGAAGCTGGGCTTCGCTCCTTTCCTGTTTCCAAACATCCAAGGCCCATTTAATGGTCTACGGTCTAAACACGCACATCAAAAACGAGTCTTTTCTCCCCTCGAGGCATCCCAGTAATCTGATCTTTCCTAAGAACTTTTTTTCATTCATCATTTTCTATGGACTCCCCTGAAAGTTTGTTGCTGCTGTTGTGGTCTAGGCAGAGAAATTTAAACTTTGAGAAAATGCATACACTATTCTGTGTCCTCTGTTCTACTCTCTACAGAGCTATTTCTTTTTTCTTTTCTTTTTTTCTTGTCTGTACACTCTCTTGCATACTAATTAGTAACAAAGACATTAATTCTGCTCTGGATTTACAGAGATGATTCAATCACAACTGCTGCTCTCTAAAACCTTACAATATAACGTGTGTTAGAGAACTGCAAACAATACAATAAAATGGAAGTAGACATTCTAGGAGAGGTACACAGTGATTTGAGAGTGATGAATTTCCCCAGAGCGATAACAAGTAGTATTTGAGTTTCTTTTGGAGGATGGGAGAGTTCCTTTTCTCTTCTCTCCAGTGCTATGTGTGTGCAGGTGTGGGAGGCATTGACCAGGTGGAAGACATTTCCGGTGGTGAACCAAGGTTTTTAGGTGTAACAAGTTACTGAGGACATTTTTCAGGAGTCACAGGTGGCTGACATGCAGGAAGCAGGAGAGGATTTAGTTGGGCATGAGGCTAGCAAGATAGATTGGGGCCACATTGTGATGGATTTTTCCTGTAGTTAGTGGGCAGTTCCTGAGTGGTGAAGAAAAAGTATCTGCCCTGTGACAACCTGAAAGTTAAGTTCGATAGTCCTTGGAAGAGGTGATGAGGGTTTTAATTATTGGAGGATAAATGAAAGCCAGAAGAGAGATATGTGAACCGATGGAGTATAAATGTGTTGTAAAGCAGTGTTTTCCAGAAATAGTCAAGAAATTTAGACTACCCCGTTCTGTGATGGACTTCCTGTCCTTAAATCTCCACTGATGACAGTGGTGGAGGACGTCACATTTCACAAGACTTTGGTTTACACTGGAATATGAATCATTCTCTCCTCATGTACGAGTTATAGCAAAACACAGTATTTTCTGTCCACATAGGTGTTGGTTGAGATAATTACTTGCAAATAACAGCATTATGTCTGGCTAGTTAAAATTTTTTAAAGTACTTTTTAAATGTCTGTTTAGAAGGTATAGTCATGGGCTCCGAAGCAATGAAACCAGGCATAATGAAGAACCATGTGGCAGGGCCTCCTTAGGGTCACTGCTGCCCAGCTTTTTTCACGCAGGACAGAATGAAAGGCATACCACCACCTGGCATTTCTGAAGAACCAAATGTTTGTGCTTCAAATTTGCTAAAGATCAGGTTAGGCTGTGATAAAACAACACAACCCCTGCCCCCCATCTCAGTGTCTTAAAATGACCAAGTTTTCTTTCTCACTCATGTTACATAATCTTTGTGGATCATCTGTAATTCTGTTACTGTTTACTGTGAGTTGACTGATTCTACTTTACATGGTTTCTCCATTGTTTGATCCAGGCTAAGGAGCTGCCAGTATTTTGGACAATGCTGTTTGTTTCCATGGAAGAGAGAAGGGAGGGAGAAAGGGAGGGCGAGAGGAGAAAAAGAGAGAGAGAGAGAGAGAGAGAGAGAGAGAGAGAATAAAAATAATTATATAATCTCTCCAAAAGCTTCTACTTGGATTTGGCATGTATCACTGCTAATTTCATTGGTCAAAAAAAATTCTAATTCTTATACCATTTGGGTAGAAAACATAGTATTCTTATAGAAAGGACAGCAAATAATTGGCAATAATAATATACTGTTTCATTTGTCATCTCAAATAGTTATTCCCAATCTTACTTAAAAACCACTGACCTCGTCTATAAGGAATACCCTGCAAGTTTGCCTCTAATCAACTGGCCTAATTTGGATATTTTGATAATCTGTACTCTGGATTTTGATGTGAATCTCTTTGATACCCATGAACAAAAAATATTTTTCTTTACCCGCCATTGTGAAATATATATAAAGGCAGACAGGGCACTTCAACTAGGGAAGGGAAAAATGGGGGAGAGGAATACAGGAATCACTCTTCTACAGCAGTCATCCACTCAGTATGATCCCCATAAGCTTATGCAATTATTCAGAGGAGATTGAGCAACAAACTCTGTCATCCCTGACTAGTGTGACTTAGTTGGTTGGGTTTTGTCCCACAAAGCGAAAGGTCTGTTGTTTGATTCCTGATCAGGGCACATGCCTGGGTTGCAGGTTTGGATGCAGCTGGTCAATGTTTCTCTCTCACAGCGATGTTTCTCTCCCTCTCATCCCCCTACTCTTCTCCTCTTTCTAAACAAACAAACAAGCAATGTCAAATGCTTTTGAGACATATAGTGTTATTTGAAAAATGAGTTACTCTAAGTGGAAACTACATGGAAATATTAATACTAAAAATAATGTAATTATAATAGCTCATACCTTCTGAGTGTTTACTGTTCCAGGTACTGTCTTTAATTTCACCTGAACTTTATTTTAAACAAGGAAACTAAAGTTTCACCAATGTCATGAAGCTAGAAGATGAAGAACAAATGGATATGAAGTCAGTTCTACCTGGCTTATGAGACCATTTTCTAATCATTCAATTCAGATGTACAAGTTGTATATATATATATATATCCTTATTTTATAATACGTTTTAAATCTAAATTTAAAAATGATATGGACTGAAGTGATTAGTGATGGGTTCTCCTTAGTTAGGGTGGAACTCATCTGATGGAGGACTTTGGGACCCATGCTTATAACTGAAATTCCTATATTCTGGGAAAGCAAGGTACTACAAGTAGAGAGACAAACATTAAAGTCAGTCTTCAGACCTTACTTAAAAAGGATCACACATCCATAGAAGTAAACAGGAAAAGTCTGCCTGGCCCTGGAGCATTGAAAACATGGTGAATGTGGTGCTCGCACAACCATAGCTACGATCCCACACCAAACGCTCTCTGCTCTGGAGAAACGCACAGAGACCATTGGGCAGGGGTCTGGGGCTCCTGCTTTGTTCAGATTGAAACTCAGTGAGCCAGTCTTGGCAGGAGGTGGCGGAATCATTTTGCATTCAGATGCTTTTGTAGAATCACTTGTATCTATCACACTCAGGTTTATGGTGATTCAATAGAAAATGGAATTGTAGAGATTCAGTTTCATACCTGTTCAAAGCCAAGGAGACATGCCTCCAGAAAAGGCTTAGCTTCCTCTAAGTTACCTGAGTCTGAGATCCAAAATAGGAGAGCTCAGGAGGCAGGAAGCAATCTTTAAAAAAGCCTGTGAACAACTTTGTTGGCCTTCTTTATTATTTCTTAGTTGGCTACTTGGCTGAAATCAGTTGAATTTCCTTAGAAGCCCAGTTATGATTTATATCATTTGCCTGTTCATCCAGGTATATCAACCTGAAACTCTGTCTAAGTCTGGGAGGAAATAAACTGGTGAAGATTCCCCCCACCTAACTGTGTTGAGGTCTAACTGAACAACAAAATTGTAATATATTTAAAGTGTACAAGATGACGATTTGATATATGCACCTTGTAAAATAATTCCTATAATCAAGTTAATACATCTATCACCTCATGTAGTTACTTTTTAATTTTTTGGTGGACATGCTTAAGATGGACTCTCTTAGTGAATTTCAAGTAACACAATACAGTATTATCAACTGTAGTCGCTAAGTTCTGCATTAGAGCCTCAGAACATATGCATCCTCTCGTCATTTCCACCACCACCCAGCCCTTGGCAACCACCATTCCACGCAATATTTGTTGTTGTTCTAGATTCCATGTGTAAGCAATACATACAGTATTTGTCTTTGTCTGGCTTATTACATTGAGCACAGTGCCCACCACTTTCTTCCATATTGTTGCTAATGGCATAATTTCCTTCTTCTTTTAAGGTTGAATAATATTCATATATATGTGTATTTTACATTTTTAGAATTCCCTCCTCTGTCAATGGAATAGGGGAGTGGAGGTATCTTTTCAAGATAGAGATCTAGTTTCCTTTGAATTCATGTCCTGAAGTGTGATTGCTGGTTCACATGGCAGGTATGTTTTTATTTTTATTTTTGAGGAATCTCCATACTGTTTCCCTAAGGTGGGGATTGCTTTTGATTAGCTGCCATAAAGTTAGTGAGATCAGACAAAAGCTAACTAACTTTTATTATGAAGAAACATCTGTAGTCAGTCTCAGCTGTGTGTGTGTATGTGTTTGAGAGACAGAGAGAACTCCGTGACATTTTGAAGACACAGATTGATGGCTGGTCTCTGGGGCTACTTAGTTTATTCGGTTGGACATCAGTAGCCTTAATTTAATTCCCTCTGTCAGCATTTAGCTTGATTCTGACATAACCATAGCCTTTAGAGTGTTTTAGGGATTTCCAAAGCAAAATATTGAGACACATTTCTTCTTTGGGTTAAATCCTGGTTTCTGCCTCCATGTGCTAGAAATAAAAAAAGGCAATCCACTTCAACCCATAGCAAAGTGCATTTATAGCTTCTAAATATTTGACAGAGCAGGTAGGAAGGAGGTGAAACATGGATTCAGTGTTTGGGATCCAGATGTTGGGTTGTCTGTTGACAGCTGGGCCCTACAGCTGAGCTAGAATGTAAGGGTTGTTGAGTTGATTCCAAGTTTTGGTCTGGGGGAAGCACTTCCCTTTTTGGTCCTTTAGGCTGTCCTGAAGCTTTGTGGAACCTGTTAATTTTTATTGTTTTAATATTTCATTTATATGTACAGTCAAATTGGTCCTGAGAAAGAGTACCTATTGACACAGACATCAATATCCCCTTTCTGCCTCTCTCCCCATTTTATCTTCTCCATTGAAAACATCTTTCAGGTATTTTTACTGCTTCTTTAGTGTTTACCTTTGCATCTCTAATTAATTTGCTTATATTATTTTTTGACATTTTAGTTTTGGAAATTATTAGCTGGTTTCTTACTATAGAAAATGAGGTTTTAGCTTGGTTTCCTCCCTCTGTGTTTCTCATACATGCACTTTCTCTGCCTTCTCATCTATCTGCTTCTTAATATACTTATTTCGTTTCAGCCAATTTAATAATTATCGTTTACATTTTTGGACATGGAAATAGTATTCACACTGAATTTGGGTTTGATATTCTCTGTGTTTTCCATAGTATGTACATAATTTTAGGAAGTGATAAATTAGACATAATTTTCTGCATTATATTCCATGGTAATTTTTTTCCTCCTCTGAACATCCTTTTGGTTTTCCTTAATATCTTTGTTTTTGTGCTTAGTTTTCTATGTATGCAGCACAGTTCAAATCCCAATTAAACTGTGGGTTCCACTGATTTCTACTCCTGATGGAATTCCTCCCAGAACATTCACTCTGCCTCTGTCTGGTCTGGTTGTCCCTCCGCCTGTCACAGCTGTCTTCACTGGCATTGTCCCTCATCTCCTTCCTATGTCGGGTCTACTTTCACTGTAGTAAAACAGTGTAAGTCTTTATCCCTAAATGATTCTTTATCGCTAAGTTAATCACTCCTGAGATGTGCCTCTGATCCAAATCTCAGACTCACAAATTTGATTCCAAGATTGGGTGGATCTCTGAATCCCCCTAGACCTTGTTTAATGAGGTTCACTTAATTCTCCTTTGAGAATGGTACCTCTGCTCACAAGTGAGCCCCGTGTTCCTCAAGTGAAGACTACCTTTTCTTGAGAATAAACCACCAAAGTTTGGCCAGTCTCCAGCTGTTGGCAGTTAGGGACAAGATCAGGGTATCTGTTCCTCAAATTGACTTTCTATTAATTCCTGATTATGCCACCATCTGTATTCCCACTTTCAGAACTGTTAGTTCCTAGTTTTTAGGGAATTCAGGGCAATTCATGTTGGATGAGAGCTTTTCTCAGTTCTATATTAATATTATTTTTCTTTGAGTCATTAAGGCATTTGCTACTATCTATTTTTTAGCTTCCAGTATCATTTTTTTCTGTCCTATTTCTCCTTGTCTTTATGGATTTATATGTTAAATACCTTTTATGACCATTTTATGGGGTTTTGGAAGACAGCAAAAGTATTGATAGATAAGTATATTCAGTCTTCCATCTTTTTCTAGAAGCTCACCATATGTACATATTTTAAATGTACTCTTTTCAATCAGTACAACTTAAACAAAACATTTTGATCCTGTCTGCCTTCTCTCTTCATACAACAAACTTCAAACCTGAACTGATGCATAACCACAAAGGAAATTCTCTCCTAAGATCCTTGTTATACTTGGAATATTTATTGTCCCAATCTAAGATAGTAATCATTTCAAACTATCTGTCTTTAATTATCAGGATTATTAAATGACCTCCCAAAATAATCACTTGGGGAGGCATTATAAAATGTCCTGCCAAGGGCATGCTGGATCTTTTAAAAGGGATTTTCCTGAATCCCTTGAAGAAAAGAGGTGTCATATGTTATGTATTATATGGTGCTGAAGATGTGGAATGTATTGTTTGGTGAGCGAATGAGTGCCATTTGACTGGAAGTGCTCAAAGAGAGGCTGAGTAAGCATCTATCAGGGATTTCAATGTTTTTATATGAGGTTAGGATAATTAAAGTCTAAGAATCCCCCTTCCAGTCTCTACGCATCTATAAGTGTATGAGTTTTAGTGAGAATTCCCCTCAAATTTGCATACTAGAACATTAGCTCTGTTTTGGTATGATGACTTTACCCTGGGCTTGGAGGAACTAACTAGCCTTAGACATTATGTTCTGTGTGTGCTAGTTTTATGTCCATTTTCTGTATCACTTTGTCATTAGTGACTAACATCTGTGATTGTTCTCATCGGATGCTTAAGAAATACAGAGAGAAAGGAAGGAAGGAAGGGAGGGAGGGAGGGAGGGAGGGAGGAAGGAAGGAAGGAAGGAAGGAAGGAAGGAAGGAAGGAAGGAAGGAAAAAAGGAAGGAAGACAGGAAGAAAGGAAGGAAAGAAGGAAGAAGAAGGGAAAGTAGAGAGAGAGAAGGAGAGAAAGGGAAGGGAAGAAAAGAAAAGGGAAGGGAAGAAAAGAGAAGGGAAGGGAAAATGGGTTCAGAATCTTGAAGTCTTTCAGAAGAGGGACAGTCGCGGTGAGCTACAGTGGCTGTAGTGTTCTATTCTAACTTGGGCTGAGGGTGGGTCATTCCAAAAGGGAAGATCATGATGTTCTGGGTCAGCTTCAGAGAAGCTAGTCACAGCTTTGCTTCTGGGTTCTTCTTCTCCCATCTACAATGTTTTCGTTCCACATGGAAATGAAATAGCAGTCAAATAACACCATCACTATTGTGCTTGGTTTTTAGCGCCTCTTCACTTGGCCATCTGTTTTATAGACAAAGTAACTGAAGCTCAAAAGGTTTAAATGATTTGCCCAGATAAACTCAGAAGTTGAGTATAGCAGGTCATTTTTTCTCAAAATATATGATTTTTCCACAGTATTGTCTCTTAAAGACAATTTTGCAAGTGAAAAAAATTAAAGAATGGTCAAGATAGTCTGCTGGCTCACTGGGACAGTGACTTGATTATGGCAATAGTGATGGGAATAAGGTTCATTTTGTGTTTTATTGTGATGTGACTTTCTTTTTTTTCTTAATCACCAGTTGGCGGTTGGTAGCCAATGCTGCCTCTTCCTCCTCCTGGAATGTTGGAATGCGTTTATATATCATGACTTCTTCTTGAAGTTAGAGTTGGGACTCTCTGGCCAACACGCCGGTGACACCATGCTAGTTCTGAGGGAAGTGTCTGTGAGGAAGGGAGAGAAATCTTTTTCCCTGTCAGAATAAAGAAGCACACGCCTTCCCTTGTCTTGTGGAGAATAAGTCAGTGTGCGTCCATGTATTCACACAGGATAGGAGAGGAAGTGAGAAGAATTGGAAAATAGGTAATTTGGGCTTTTAAGGAAGACTTTGATAATGATACCTATCCAGGAAACTTTCTAGTTAATACAGTGCACCTGGGAATGCTGTCATCCTATAATATTCCCAGACATTGTGTAGGGTGTGTTAATTAATAAAATAATTTTAAAGTCTCTTCAATAGCCTAGGTTTGACAAAACTCTGAGCATTATTTGTTAAGCATTGGCTCTTCAAAATTTTATGCAATCATATTTGGTTTTCCCCTAATTTTTCCAAAGACTTGCTGAACTCATCTGTGTGTGAATTATTGCAAAATAAAGCTTTGGCTTGAATAAGCCAGACCAAGAATTCCCCTTAATATATTGCTTTATCATTCATATTATCATGTTGCCCTTGCATGAAATTTTCCTTTATTTATCAAGTGTTAATTGAGCGGAGTTATTGCTGTTAAATTGCCCATGACCCATAGTACATGTTAAATAAAATATTGCTATTGACACTTTGTAGAGAATCCAGTTTGGCCAATTTTCGAAAGGTTCTTTTAAGGCTGTTTACTTCTTCTGCCTTTCCTATCTTTACCAGGAACATCATCATTTCTCTTCCATTTCTCAGACTTGGAAATTGGACTCTTCTTTTATCTCCATCTGGTTGCTTTTTAAATCTTGTTATTACTTTTTTTCTTCGAAGTAAATGTGCCATCCTAGTTTCCTCGCTTTTAACGCCTTTGTTTCTGTTCCTGCCTAGGTCCTCATTACTTGAGTTGGACTGTTCAATGGTATCCAAACCACAGCCTGTGTTCATGCTTCCCCACTCCATCCCTCTCCTCTGCGTCTCGTGCCCCTGTGGTTGGGTGTGAGGAGGTGCTGTAGATTGAGGGGGTTAAGAGCGTTACCTGTGCTTGATCCCAGCTCTGCCTCAGCTTACTGTTCGCTCTTAGCAAATTATTTATTCTCACTGTGCCTGTTTCATAATCTGTAAAATGGGGATAATAACAGTGACATGAATCTATACATGGGAAACACTAAAAACAGTACCTAGAACATCATAAATGCTGATTATATGTTAGCTGGTATTACCACCTTTTATATTTGTCCACCATGTGTTTCTGTTGTATTTTTAAGTTTGCATTTATTGAGCATCAACTATGTGATGGGGACTCTGTTAAGCATACTTATATTGTTTTACACATATATTGTACTCATAAGATAGCTATTATTATTCTCAAATTGCAAATAAGAAATTAAAGCTCTATGAAGTTTAGTCCCACAGCTAGCAAGGGATGCATTTGAGATTGGAATCACAGCTCCTTGATTCCAGAACCTATGCACCTATCAACAGGGGGTTCTACCTCCACATGAGAGCTCTGGCCATTGGCTGAGCCTGGCCATTTATAACACAGACATAGTACTGTCTTCAATATAGAATTGTGTGGGAATTAAAAATGTTGTAAAATGTTTATTCCAAAACCTGTCAAATAATAGTCCCTCAATAACTATCACTGCTTTTATTATTCACTATTATTGTTACCTTACTATAATGGAAAGAAGTAACCTATAAGTTACTTACTAGGAGTAATCTGTCTCTCATAGAGAGAAGTAATCTATCTTTAGAGATTACTAAATAATAATAGAAGTAATTTGTTTTTTAAAATTACTAGAAGTAAAATATTTTTTAAAAATCAGTTACCCTTTTTTTCACACTTTTCTTAGTCACATCAATTTATTCTTCCAGCTTAATGTGAGAATTATTTCAACAAATTTCCCCCACTGAAAAAAAATCCTCTGGTAGTTTGTTCAGAATTGTGTTAAGATTACCAACTAATATTAGAAGAGATGACATCTTTATAGCACTATTTTAATCAACATACATAGAAAGTCTTTCCATTTATTTTGTTCTTTTATGGCCTCAATACAATTTTAGAGACATCTTTTTTATAGGCTTCACATATTTTATTAATATTTTCATAAATATTTTAAGTTTTGATTCATATAAGTGCTATTTGTTCCTTTTTTCTTAGGTTCTATCATCCTTACTATTTTTGTGTATCTTACTTCAACAGTCTACTATTTCACCAGTCCTGGCACTCTACAGGTAAGCACTCAAATGATTTAAAGATTTCACTCTACTTTTTTAGAATGTTCCATGTTGACATGCAGCATTACATTAGTTTCAGAAATACAACATGATTCGATATTCACCCCATTTCTTTTTAATAATATGTGCTATATTCTCATGCTATTCATACATTTATGTGCACTTACCCACTGGATCCCATGCCGTCATCTCCATTTGGCTGATGAGGATGTGCATGTTTGTGTATAACATTATAAGGAATGCTTTCACAAATGTGGGCTACAGTTATAGCAAATCCAGGATGCTGGATATCTTTGAATAGAATATCTAGGAAGGCTTTATAGGGGTACAGTATTCCCTCACTTATTGCAGGTATTATGTTCTAGACGCCCCCACAATAGGTGAAAATCTGCGAAGTAGAAACCTTACATTTATTTTAGTATTTATATATATTTTAAGACTTTATAAACCCTTCCCACACACTTATAAACTGTTCCCAGCCCCTTATTAATATTTCCCACTCCCTTATTAACCTTTTCCACACTTTTATAAGCACTACTTATGTTCTTAAACATATTCTACACTCTTAAACCTATGTAACTTTAACAACATGCATATACAGTACCGCAAAATCCCATGATATAACAAAAAATCTGCGATAAATAATTAAATATAATATTTTTTAAAATCCTATGATACAGTGAGGGCGTGATAAGTGAACCGCAATGAAGAGAGGGACTGCTGTACTGGATTTTGAAGTTGGTCAGAAGTTGAAAGGGTTTAATGAAGAAACTATTTTGAGATAAGGCAGAGAGAGAGAGAGAGAGTAATGGAGCATATAATTATGAGTAGTTAAGGAGACATAGGCTAGAAGTAGAAATATTTTTATATGGTTAAATTCACATCTTAGTGCAGAAATGGAAAATAGGTTTTTTGTGTCCACCCAGAACAACTGGTAGAGAGTATCTTGAGTATTGTGTTGTGGAGAATTCTGAGGCTAAGCGTGGACTCTATGGAAAAGAATACTCTGATGACAAACATGGTCTCTAGAGGGATGAGTGTTGGCTTATGTGTTACATATTACCCTCAGTGATTTTTAGGAATTGATTGACAGCTGCACATTCCCTGGGGGTAAATCAAATTATGAGCATCCAGAGGAAGACAAAGCAGTGTTCATACAGAGAACAGGTAAGTTAATCACATGACAGAAAATTGTTCTCTGTGTTACCATTTTGCTTTAACTGGAAAGTATATGTCTAATATTGGTGATTGTGTTGATAGTATGATCAATATTGCCATTCTTCTATAATGGCTAATGTTCTTTATTGGTAAGAGTGTGTTAACCTCTTCTGTGTCTCGCAGGCCTGCCTTGTAGCAGGGCACAGCATAAGGGTGGCATGTGATATGGAGGGGTGGGACTTAGGAACCATGTTTTAGCTTTATTCACTTGTTCTTTAGGGCTTGCTCCAGTTTATATCTCTTCCACATTCATATGGACATAACCTTGGTGAAATAGTTCCTTTGTTAAATTCTGAAAATTAGATTTCTGTCTTCTGTTTAGAGTTCACATTTGCTCACTGGGAAGGAAGTCATATGTCTACAAGATTGTCTAGAAATTGATTCAATAACTCAAAGTCTGTGTGTTTAAAAAGAATCCATATGGTAATGGGACCATTTTCTAATTCCTATTTTCATAAGACAATATTTCTCACATAACCTTTTGAAGTGATTGCCACACAAATTCTTAATATTACCTTTGAGATTTTTGTTTGTTTTTTGTTTTGTTCTTTTAAAATATAAGCTTGTTAAAACATATATATTATATATAAATATAATAATAAATATATTTAATACTATATATATGTTTTATATATATATATATATATATATATGTTTTATATATATATAAACAGTTCATGGGAAAAAATAATGTTTGGAAGATAACCCAGGATATGTTGAGATGGAAAATTACAGTTAAGTTTCTTCTTTTAAAAACTGTATTTGGAAATAATTTTTTGAAAGAAATGAGTATTTTTCAGCTTCTGTTATATGCCAGTCTCTGTGTTTATATAATTCAAGAGAAGGATACAAAATAGGTTCTTAATAATTTTTCTAATCAGTAGATAAAGAATGAATTGGATTTTTCTCTAGGATTAGCCATCTAAATGTTGGAATTTTTTTCTAATATTTCTATTTTTTTTCTTTCTTGATTTCCGTATGGAAAAGTTGAGCCAGCAATAGTAGTGAGAAAATATGGCTGAAACATTGCCAGGGTCTGCATGATTTTTATGTTTGTTGGGGTTAGTCTTAGGTGATAAACCTAAGGGGACGTGCTTAGCTCAAAGTTGAAGGCAGGGTAAAGTACCTGTAGAAGAGATACTTTTCACACAGTGAAGGCTTAGAGGAAGATTCAGGGAAGGTGATTACTTGTCCTGTCACAAGGCAGATGAACATTTGAGACTCGGTTTGCCTGTCAGAAGTGTTAGCTTCAACATGCAATTTAAAAATTAAATATTGTATTTATGCTTTGTGACCTAAAGTATTTGATATGAATTAATTTAAATGTTAAATTAGACATTTTTAGAAGATAATATTACAATGTATTTACGATCTACAGCTTGATGAAGAGTTTTTAGACATTCACATGTAAATTTTGATCCATAAATTAAAAAATCAGTAAATTGGCTTCATCAAAATTATTACTTTTTTTTTTCCTCTGAGAAAAGACCCTATTGAGAGGATGCAAAGACAAACAACATACCTAAAGAAAATATTTGCAAACCACCTAAAGAAAATATTTGCAAACCACGTATCTGACAAAGTACATCTTTAGAATATATAAAGAACTCTCAAAACTCAAGATTAAAAAAATAACAATTGGAGAATGGGCAAAAGATACGGAGAGTCATTTCACTGAAGTGGATACAGTTGGCAAATAAGCATGGAAAAAGACATCTGTCATCGCTAACCATTAGGGAAATTAATACCATTAACATCATTAAAGCCATAATGATGTGATATCACTAAATACCAGTAGAACAGCTAAAATAAAAAATAGTGATAGCACCAGATCTGCCTAGGATGCCGAGAAACTGGATGCTTCTTATGTTGCTAGTGAGAAGGCAAAATGGTAGAAGCAGCCTAAAATATAGTATGGACATTTCTTTAAAAATAAACAAATAAACCTGTACTATTACTACATGACTCATCTATTGAAATCCAAAACAAACTGGACATTTACTCTTGGATGTAAACTAAGAAAAACAAAAACCTATGCCTCCAGAAAAACTAATGCACATAGTGATCACACATGACATCTCTTGCATCCATGTACTCTCAGCCCCAACTCAACGCCAAGAAAGTTTGTAATTATTTGATTCTAACCTAAATGTGTTTCAAATATATCCTGATATTCTTCCCACCTCTAAGCTGTTCTTATTGCTTTTAGTAGAGTTCTCCTCTGGCAAGGCTGGATTATTAGAATTCAAGGCATGGTAGGAGTCTACATTATGACAAAGATTAAATTAGAAACAGTAGTGTATTCCTCACATTCTCACACAAAACAGTGAGGAGGAAAATAGCACCTTTGTTATTTCACTACTCCTTTTAATAGCCCCATCTTTTCTACTGTTACCTCCCTGCTCCGAGCCGGTTTCCCTGCCAGCATCCCACTCCCCTGAAGGGGCCAGCCGATAAAGCCAGAGATGCTCATGTTTTCAGAAATATTTGCATTTTGGTAGGGGTAACTGAAAGAATGAAAAACTTGGACTTAAGTAAAATAATTTCAAATGATGAGATTTAAAATAGATGGAGAGAGTTTGGAATAAGAACGAGCCAGTCCTACTAGCATAACGTGTAAACAATTCATTCTTCCTAGAAGTACTTGTGTTCTGGCTTCCATTTCAGTGATCCTCCAGGGTCACCTGTCTGGCAAGAAATAACATATCTGGAGGAAGAATAGCCAAGTCAGATTAAGTGAAATAAAACTCTCTGAGCCTCAAAAATGGCAATAATATAAAAGTAGGAACAATTTTGATCCATTTCAACACAGAGTCAGATTGGTTTAGGATCAGTAAGCTGTTGTAGCGGGTACTTTAAGCCATGTAAGTTTTGAGGAGTGGCTGTCCATGATCAATTTCAGCATCTTGGCAGGTCTGCTTCTATCTGGCAGAGTAGTCATCACAAACAGAGGGGGGAAAGCTGTGCAAATCAGCTTGGGAATCATAGTCACCTATTTGCAGGGATGTGTGGGGAACAGGAGTTCAGTAACAGTTTTGCTTCAAAGAGACATTGGCTTAGTAGGTGTGCTCCACCTTTGCTTTGTGCTTTGATGGCCACTCATTAAGGCTTTTCTTCTTCAGACTCAGTAAGAGCACCCAGCATTCGGTTGCCAAGTTTTCGAAGACTTGTGGTCATTAAGCCTTCACTAGCAATCTGTTCTAACCCTGAACGTTTACCCCCATTGCAAATGGATTGTGACATTAATAGTCAACATGCCTCGATGAAGAATGGGCCATGTCCATTCTTATTGGAAAGATTTGAGCAATTTCCCTGAAAATTGTGTATCCTTTGGACCAAATTCTCTAACTCTAAATGGCCGATTTTCCGAATGTTGCCAAATCTACTAGTAATGCCTTTCAACCTGTGTGATTAAGGAGATTAAAAGTGACTGCACTTTTCTTGTTGAATTAACGATGGGTTTTTATTTGTAACTTTTCAAAAAATATAATAACCCCCATCTTATGGAGGAACAACATCAGAAACAATTGCAAGATTAAATCAAGAAGAAAATGCAAGCAGAGAACAGGCAGAAAAATATTAACATGATATTATGAGTATAATGGCTTATGTTTTTATTGTCTCAGATTCTTAATTTGGCATTCAATACTCTCATTAATCCAGCCTGAGTTAATCTTTCTGGCATCATCTCCTGCTATTTCATAACACATCTTTTTAATATGAAACTAATTTATTGGGTTTTATTTAATTAAATTTTTTTTTCTTTTCTTATCTCTCCATATGCTCTGCCCCTCATATATTTGTAATTTCCTCCCATTTTCAACCAGGTCTAGAAAAATCCTTCCCATTTCTAAGCACTCAGCAACAAGCTCTCTCTTGGGTTCCACCATCAGACACAACCTCTTTCTCCTCTGAATTCCTTTGTTGTTACTACATGTATTGAAGTGGGTTCATTTTGTTATTAATCATTGTAAGACTGGTTCTTAGATAAGAATTCAAGCAACAGGAGTGAGTGAAATGCTCAAGGGAGAGGGATAATGGAGAAAAGAAGACTGAAAGTGGATTTCTAGAACATGTCAATGAAAGCATTGAGAATTAGCTCACAGACTTCCCTTCCACTCTGTGCTTTCTCTCTGCTTAGAGTATGAACAAAATATCTACCTCTCTTCTGTCTTCATGGACCACTAGTATTTACTGACTCCAATTTGTCTATATTGTAAACAAGGTTGTAATGAACATCTTATGTACTTTTTGTTTAACTCGTCTAATTTTTTCCTTAAAATAACTTCTAGACGTTGACTCAATGTGTTCCAGTATATGCACATTTAAATTTTGCTATATGTTTTACCAAATTGCCTTTGAGATGAACTATACTAATTTGCTGCTCTGAACAGGATTTAAGAGTATCTTTCCTTCTTACACCTACTGCCTAGTGTATTACCAGTTTTTAAATGTTCGACAGAACAATTTTTAAAAATTCCATATTTCACTATCTCATCATTTCTATGATTATGGAAGAAATTGAATATTTTTGTTCATTAACAATTTTTTATATGTATTATTATACATTGAGCTTTATATCTATATAAAAATAAAATATTTTTCTATGTATATTACGTAGTATATATACTGGTTTTTTATATATTCTTGTTTAGTCATCTCTTGGGTCCATTTATAATTTTTTTAAATTTTATTAAAAATTTTTATAATGTAAAGACTGTCAATTTTTTTATTTTTTCTTATTTTTGTATCGACATCCTAATTTAATTTATATTTATATGAAACTTATAATAAACCAATATGTAAATAATTATCACCTATTAGCTTTAATAATGATATTAATAAAAATATATTATATTTACATTGTGTTTCCTAGTTTAGGAAATACCAGTTTCAGACTCTTAGAAATATTCATTCATTTATTTACTAATTCATTCATTCATTCAATATTATGCCATTTAATATTTACAAAAGTCTTGTAAGGCAGAGAATATGATTCCACTGTAATAGATAGGGAAAGAGATTCAAAGAATTTTAAATATTTTTTAAAGTTTAGGTAGCTAGTTAAGTGGCAAATCTGAAGCTTAACCTTATGGGACAAATTTAAAATAGACCCCATATCAAAAACCAGAAATTAACTTATTAGGTCACAATGATATTCTGCCTACCTTTGGACTTCACAGTGTTTCTGAAAAGATGCTTCCTCTTTATACTGATAAAACACACACATGCGAGAAATTAGAAGCAGTAACTATCTCTTTAACACTTACAAATGACCACATTGGGTATTTTGTGGCTCCTTGTCACAACCTCCAAAGAGGTTTCAATCTCTAAGACCGATGGCATCTCACTCTGGTGCTGAGACTTTGCCCACTGCCGTTGCTGTGACAATCCCGGCAAGGCTATCAGCAGTTGAATGTTGGCCAACACCCCCTCGAGCAGTGACAGAAGTGATTCACTTATCCCAAAGCATCCCTGCACAAGGGAGCCCAGCTACCTCATGCCCCTAACTGTGCAAGGGGAGTCGAAAGCTTCTTAGATTTAGAAGAGAGTTTCCGACAAATTTGTTTCTGTCGGGTCCTGGAGAGGGGTAAATACCTCTTCCCTTTACTCCTCTATTTAGATAATTCAGAAGCCTTTTCCTGATCCAAGCAAACAGTTCCTTTTGGAAAACCAAAGGGACAGAAATATTTAACCAGGAAATATGGATTGTTTTAAATATATATGATTTTAAGAGTAAAAAATTACTGGGAGAGCTCTCTGTTAACTCTAAAATTGGCTTTAGGGCCATGGGTCTAATGGTTTTGGCTGCTGTTAATGTCAGAGTTGGTTGTTGTCATCGTTGTTAAAGTTTAAAACTGAATATGTGGAGAGAATCGTGAGTGTTGGATGTCAGCACCGCAGGATCCTTTCTCTGGCTGGCAGACTGTTGGTTTGGGTCAGCAGGCACCCACCTGTGCCTTCCTTGCACCTCATGCTTACCTCTGTCACAGTTCTTAATAACCCAAGAGGGCTGTAGTAATGTCTACTGTCTGTCTTTCTTTCTGGATGATGAGCTTCTTGAAGATAAAGACTATCACTTACTTATCTCCGTACTTCAGGGCCAACCTGTATCTGGCACAGAAATATTTTGGAGAAAGTTTGCTCTAATTTCCTAAGCACTAGAATATCACCAATGAGAAGACAAGACTCAAGTCAGCCATTACAGTTTGGCACGGGAGCACAGAGAACTGCGGTACTCGCTCTGGTGGGATTGCAGGAGGCTTCTTGGTGGCAACACCTCAGCCTGAACCTTGAGTGCCCCCAGCTGTGCACTGGGATTACCTCATGCCAGCTCATGTATACCAATGGCTAACTTTTCAGGAATTTTGTGGGCTAGCTGCTAAACACGGCCATTATTAAAAAATCAAATCCTATAAACTTACAATTGAATACATTGTACAATAATTAGAACAAGAATAATAAATACTCAAAACTCATCACTTCTTAATTATTTTACCATGTTTTGCTATTATCCATGCTCTTGAGATTATTTGCTTCTGTTGTAGCTGTATGATAGCATTACTGTGCTCCACACTCAGCATTTCTACCATGGACATTGGCAAATGTGAAAAACCAGGGCATTATTTTTTTTTTTCCCAGAGAGCAGGTTGTTAAACACTAACCAGCATCACACTGCCCCCCACCCCTTCTCCCTGACTCATTCACCGTATTCATCTGGGCACTAAATCCTACAGATTCGACCTTGTTAATGTCTCAGACGCCGAAAAATGTGTTCTCTCTCCGTTCCACAGCCCCGGCCTTAAATCGGGCTTTCTGTGAACCGTCACTGCTACTGCTCCCTAAACTATCTTCGTGTTCTAGTCTGTCCACCGCCCAGTCCCTTTTCCGTACAGTGGTCAGAATGCTTCTTCCTGCAGACAAATGTACCAGGTCGTTTCTCTTCTAACTCCTGTACAGTTCCCATAGCTTGCACTCATGTTAATGCATATAAAGGCCTTTTCTAAATACAAGGCACTTTGTTAGGATCTCAGCCTCTTTCCTCACATTGGCATTCTGTGCTGACTTCCTACAGCTTCTTCAGTGAAGTGTGTCACATCGTACCTCTTGGCTTGTCTCGTTCTGTTCCCTCTGCGTGAAATCCCTTACGCAACTTACTTTATTAAAAGGGACAGCGTCGTGCGGAGTGTGTGCTTTTCATGCTTTGTCCTCGGATTAGATGGTTTCATTCTCAGCTCTGCTATCGCGTCTCGGAGAATCTGGGCAAGTGACTTAACTGCTCCGAGCTTTAGTTTTTTTTCTTTTTCTCATTTTTTCCTTTAATGACATTCGGTACTTCGGTTATTTTTTGAACAAAAGAAATAGTATACTTGTTTTATTTACAAAAGCATTTTATGAAACAACATGCTAATAAAACAAAAATATAGTTACCTGATTATAATAGGACTTACCTCATGCGGTCACTGAAAACAATTAAAGAAGAAAAATAACATAGAATCCTTAGCATAATATGTATACAGTAACACTAAATGAGTGTGAGCTTTTATGTTATCGTGGAATCTTGTTCTTCTTCACAATTCAGGGCCTACTCTTGTACCCTCTTTTTGCAGTGTGATTTAAATATCTTTTTCCTCTTTTTCAATATGCCCTTATAAAACTTTTCCAATACACCACTGAGAAAAATTTTTACAAACTATTTTTAATTGTAGCAAAGTCTTAAATTTAAGGGGATTTAAAAAGAAACAAGCTGAACCACGGGCCACAAAAGTAAAAATAGACAAATTGAACTATGTCAAAATTAAAAACTTCTGTGTGTCAAAGAAACCAATCAACAGAA
Organism: Furipterus horrens; assembly: GCF_987537825.1. NCBI lineage: Eukaryota > Metazoa > Chordata > Mammalia > Chiroptera > Furipteridae > Furipterus > Furipterus horrens. The sequence goes on along the minus strand of NW_028327177.1, from coordinate 12,222,639 downwards.
TAAAAAGGCAACATACAGGAAGGGAGAAGATATTTGCATATCATATATCTAATAAGAGTTTTTAAAACAATCTATAGAAGACCCCCTGCAACTCAATAGCAAAAAACTAACACAATTAGCCCTGGCTGGGTGGCTCAGTTGGTTGGAGCATATTCCAAACACCAACAAAAGGTTGCAGGTTCGATCCCTGGTCGGGAGCAACCAACCAATGCTTCTCTTTCACATCGATGTCTCTCTTTCTCTCTCTCTCTTTTTCCCTTCCTTTCTCTCTAAAATCCATAAACATATCCTGGGGGGGGGATAATAATTTAGTATTCTCATGTTTTTACTAGAGAGAAATTTTTTAATGATTGACGCTCATGTTGGAGGTAAGCAGCCCACGGGGCAGTTAAGACAAGCTTTGAGAAGGAGGCAACAGCTACAATAAATGTAAACAGGTGAATGCACGTTAACTACATATAGCAGGACAGTATACCACTGAGGTCCAAGGAGACATACATATCAAGACTGCAGTATCTTACTCTTCTAAAGAGATGTCATATCTAAATGAAAGCTTAATGTTAGACTCTGATTTTTTAACTTATAGGTCACAGAAAAATATTTTCCTATGAAGAATGCTTTCACTTAAGGTTGTACTTTATATATGTTTATTATCTTTGATAAATTCCTTCCCAGGACATTTTTTTTTTCTTAACATACTAACATCTTTTGCTATTCAGACTCTGAAAACTTTTTGCCGTGAGTGCCAAGAAACCCAGAGCCAGATTTAATGCTCAGTCATAATAGCTATAACCACATATCGTATCTGTTCCGTTTATTTTCCTTCGGTGTCTATGGTGTTTCTGTTTCGACTGTTAAATAATCTGATTATGTGCTTGTCTTTCATGGTAAGCCAACATAAAACCTTTTTGAAGTAAGTTGAGGAAAAACTATATATAAAATATGCATCAATACTACGTAGCCCAGATGGAAAACAGGCATCCTTTGGCGCTTTTGGAGCTGCAAAAGTCATGTACGTGTTGGATTATAATGCATTCATTCATGCAGCTGTTGGACCATGCGAAAGCCCACTTGGTATTGTTCCTTCCAGTTTGTGGGACAGTTTTGTTCTTTAGCTAATTTTAACCTCCTTTTCCTCTTTCATTCACTAAGCGCCAATCCAGCACAGAGTACTTAGTATTTTCCCCCTCTGGCCATTGCCTGCCATGTTTCTAAGGAATTCCTCTAGAAACTGCTCCTTCCCACTCTTCGCTGTACTAGTCCATCCACATGGTTACTCTGGAAACCAGCACGCCAGTGTAATCAGACTCCCTGGCTGCAAATCATGGCTGCACAGGCAGCTACCTTTCCCAACGTAGGCAAATAAAAACCTTTATCACATGGGCAATGAGAGTCTCTCGTTGAGTCTAACTGCTCTCTAGAGGAAATGAAAATGCAGGTATCGTTTGTCAGGGTCTGGTGTGAAAAGAGGGAAGGAGCTGCACCGGACGGGCTAGAGAGGAAGGCGGTGGGTCTAATGGAGCAGACTGCCTAAGCAGGCTTGTTGGGCTCGGGAGTGAAGGGTGAGCTGCCCACGTGGGACTGCAGACTAACGTTTGCGGTCCGTGTCGTCACAGCCATTTTCTGACGCCCTGCATAATCCTCAGATGTAGGATTCCCGCAGGCAGAGTCTGGACGGTCTGCCTGGGAACCAAAGACTCTGACTTGGAAATGCGCTCTAGTTATGATTATTGTGTAAAGTACACAATTCCTGATGAATAAAAAACACCAACCTTTGCAGAGCACCGGGACATAAAGTGAAGCTGTGAAGTTAACAGAAGCACTATGGCCTCATGAAACAGATTTAGCATAAAAGGTGGAAGGAAATACAAAAATAAGAATTAGTTTTATAAATATGTGACAGTAACCCATCCTAACAACCAAACAAAAAGACTTCTGATAAAAGGAATCATCAGTTATAAATAAAAACATAACTGATGAAGTAAAAACTTATTAGTTGAGCTTTATTAAAGGGCAAAGGAAAAGATAAAATTGGTGAACCTAAGATTCTTGTGCCAGGTAAACAAATTCATCAAGTTTAGTTATATTTTATTTGTAAGTCACACATCTTGAAGGAAAAAATACAAAGTAATAAGTAAAGTGACAAATACTTTGTGAAATAACACAAAGAATGGCAATGTATGAGACAAATAAAATTCAAGGTTGAAAATATTACACGGAAAAAGAGTCATGATTTTTATAGAAAAAAAATCACAACCTACCATCAGCATCTTTCATCTTATTTAAAAGAATTATAAGTAATTGAAGAAGTTATACACACATATATAATGTAAAAATAAAAAGCTATTAGGAACAAAAACAATTAAAAATCCACACAGATATTATAGTGTAAGCTTTTACCACCCTTGTCTCAGAAACTAAAGAATTGAATAGGCAAAAATAAAAAGAACATGTAAAGATATTCAGAAGATGGACTAATCATACTCGAAAGTTAATTTAATTTTATTTTACTCAATAAAGAGAGAATATATATTTAAAATTTTTTCAATTACATCTGTCATTCAATATTATATTAGAAAATATTTGGTTTTGAAACACATATAGAATCGTTTTTTAAGTTACCCATTATGAAGCTGCAAAGAAAATTGAAGGATAGTTAAAAATTACATGGTTATATAACCTATATTTCATTATAAAAATTGAAAGCAATTATATATTAGTTACTAAAGATAAGTCAATAAGCAAAGAAACAAAACTCAATTACTTAGAGATTAAAAATAAAGACATGTTGACCTCTTCTAAACTTCTGAATTTAAGAGGAAATTAAAACTGAACTCACATACTATTTGAAAATAAACAATGACATAAACTGACAGGATGCAGTCAAAGAGATACTCAGAAAAGCTAATATCCTTAATTGCATTTAATACAAACTAACAATGACTTAAAATAAATGAATTAAGCTTTTGTTTTTAGAAGAAAATAAAAACATAAAACTAAATTAAATAGATAAAAGAATTATTAAATATAGCAGCATAAATTAATAGTTTGAAAACAGAATGACTAAAAACAAGGTAAAACTTGAAAAAAATATTTGCATGCATACAAGGGGGTGGGGGAGAGGAAAGGGGGGTATTTTTTAGTAATTCTAATTCTACTGAATTCCAGTAGTAATCGTCACCCCAATTAACAGTAGAATCTCATGCTATCTGACCTGATGAGTGATCAGGCTTCAAAATTCCATCTTGAGAGTCTGTTGTCTAGGACCATTCTTGGTACGAACTCAATTACATTGACAAAATCTTATTTGAGAGATGTGTGAGTATCATTTTGGATAGCATGCACAAAGGAGAAGGAATAAGGGACAGAGCAGTAAAGTAGAGAAGAAGAGAGAGGCGATACAAAGGTGTGTTATTGAGTTGGCCTTTGCTACATGCTACATATAAAAAACATTTCAAGACTATCCATCTCGGGAGAAAAAGGGAGAAACATTCACCCATCCACTCCTGATCTCAATGAATGGAGACTTGCCTAGGGATTAACTTCCCTTTTATCTCCGGTTATATTGTTGGCATTGAGCTAGTTGCCTCGGTGTCCTACTCTGAGGCATCAAAAGAGAAGTGTTGAAGTTGGAGATAAAAAGCAGATGGGGTGGATGGTACAATGGGCCAAATGTTTTTGTCCACTTCTCCCCCAAAATTCACATGTTGAAATTATAAGCCTTAATATGATGAAATTAAGGGGTAGGGCCACTGGGAGATGATTAGGTCATGAGGGCAGAGCCCTCATGAATAGGATTAGTGCCCTTGTAAGAGAGAACCCAAAGTGTGCCCTAGTTCCTTCTATCATGTCGGGACACAGCAAGAGGACTGCTGCCTATGACCCTGGGAAGCAGGCCCTCCCTAGAGAGCCTTGATCAGTTTTCCCAGCCTCCAGAACTGTAAGAAATAAATTTCTTTTTTTATAAGCCACCTAGTCGGTGGTACTTTGTTACAGATAGCATCCTAGACCTGACTAAGACAGGTGGCCCGGAGCTAGATACTGTCAGATGCACAACGTAAAGCTAGTAGAAGCCCAGGCGGAGCTGGTTGCTGAAGTTGTGGTAGGATACTGTACAAGAGAGGCCAATATTATGTGAAGTGGTGATTGAAACATGTCCAATATACTATCTCATAGAATTGCTGCAAGGATTATATGAGCATATGTATGTAAAGGAGTTAGAATATTGCCAACCACGTTGCATATATGGCCAATAAATCATGTCTGTTTTATATAATGGTGAACGCAGTTAAGATATAGAACTTTGCTGATTACATTTTGATCTTTCTGCTAATCACTGATGCTAAGAAATGTTCTATATTTTGATTGCAACCAAGAAAATACTTAAAGCATTTAGATCAAAACCAGGGAAAAACAATGGAAGGCTTCCCGCCTGAGGGTTTTCTCCATGTGGCCAGAGCTTGGGTAAAGCCTATTAAATTTACCACAATCCTTTCTTCTAAGTTAGTTATATTTTAAGACCTACAAATATTTAATTTAATTTGCTTCTAGCAAGAATCTTCACTGCCAATTATGGTTTTTAGTGTTGTGGGCAAAAGGATAAGTTTTCCCAATCATTCCACGTGAGAGGATCACTTTCCAAATATTTATTTCAAGAAAGCCCATTTCTTCACTATGTGAAAATTTGCCCCTCCACCCACAAAAACAAGATCTGACACTGTGAATACCTTCTTGGGAAATATAAAGCATGTTAACAAATAAGGTAGGAAATAGTTTTTAAAGAAGAAAGAATTGTGTCCTTGTAATCATAGAAAAATTATGAAGCACTATGTTTTAGGCTCTGGGCTGAGCATGTGACCCACAGTTTATCATTTAGTCCCTACAGAATTTATGGATGTCTGGCTTATTATGACTTACCCTTTCTTCATGGCCAGTGCATTTTTTGATTGACCAATGTCTGCATTATATTAATCATTAAATGTTTCAAATACAAACCTTGGAAAAAGCTGCATATTTTAATTTCCATTTCATAGAGAAGAAAACTGAGTACCTGGTAGATTAAAGCACTTAATAGATTAGGCTACTCAGTGAAGTGGCAGGAAAAATCCTTAAGTTCCTATTTCTTACCTTGCAAAGCTTCTACCATGTCCTGTTGCCTCTGACCTAAATAGCTCATGTGACTGCACAGGTGGTTGGAGCATAAAAAACGTTGCACGGTGGGTTAGCCATGCATATGGGTGAGAATTAGGCTAATAAAAATTCATTGCATGTGTTTTGCCCTGAAGAAAGCAAGGTGCCTGCCATTTTTTGGAGTTTATGTGTTGACAGTGTAAAGAACTGGTACAAAGAAGGTTGTCTTGCTTCCGACTTTATAGTCTCCATCTGGTCAGGAAAGGAGTAAATTGACCACGTCTGCTGCAAATCTGTGGCTGTGCTCTTGGACCGTGCAGCTTTGTCACTGGCTCTCACAATCTTTCCCCAGATCCAGGATACTCTATCCTACACCAAAGTGTGCCAAGTTTCACACCTCTGTACTCTTCTCTAGCATTCTTCAAACCCAGGTTCTCTTGGGCATTTGTTAGGGTAGTAGATGGAAAACTTTTTCTTTAAAGAGATAGTAAATATGGTAGACTTTGTGGGCCAACAGGAAAAATTGAGGATAATGTATATGATATTATAATAAAAAAGAAGGCACCTTTCTACAAATTTTTTGTTGAATGAATTTAATGTGTAACATGTAAGTTTAAGACATACAATATGTTACTTTGATATACTTACATATTGTAATGTGATAAACAATATCACATTATATAATCATAGTATTGATATAATATATACACTATTATTATCTATATTCTTTTTACTGGGCAGTAAATACCTATGGCTTATTATGTCTATATATAATGTATATGACATCATGTAACACAGAAGAAAGCAAATTTCTGCAAAATTTTTAATGGTAAAATTCAAAATATAATAAGTAAGTACAAATTTTTTGTTATATAAGTTTATCTAATAGATTTTTTAAATATAAGTATATCATTGAAAATAATAGAATTATTTGGGAGGATTACATATCACTTAATTAGGGTTCAAAGTTAGCATTCCCTCTTATCAAATTGATTACAAATATTCATTTCTGAACTCACAGGCTGTACCAAAACAAGCAGTAGGCCAGATTTGGCCCACAGGCTATAGTTTGCCAACTTTTTGTATAGAAAAAGCTTGAGTTTCTATTGTGAAACAGAAAAATATACACACTTAATTAAGTAATGCAGGAAGCCATCATGAACAATCTTCTGTAAAGACTATTAGGGTCTTGTGTGTTCAAAGGCAAAGAGGAAGGAGTTAAAAATTTGAGAATCTAATGATAATCATCTCAGATATTGGGTTTTCCAGCTCCATGGAATTAGGTCTATATATGTAGAAAGTGGGGCCACCAGACAGATTACAGAGGCATATTGTTGAGTGACTTTGTGTTACATAGAAGAACACAAAGGCAGGCCATTGTGAGCAAGCCCATCGCAGTACTCAATGTATGATGAGGAGTAGAGACAGCTTGATTACCCCTCCCTGGGACAGTAGCTTGCTGAAACATAGTGGGTACACACCATGGGTGTCATGCATCACTTTGAAGCAACAGATAAATTGTATACATAGCAATGCACAGGAATCTTCATTGTACAGACATTAGTGAAAAACTAAGAAATGCAATAAAACAAGATGAAATAAAATGAACAACATAAGTTATATAGTTTAAAAATACATGCATTGTCCTCTATAAGTTTATAAAGGGTCTTAAGTCTGAGAGGGGGGAATTGTTACAGAGAAGGGGTCCTCGCCACCCAAAAATAAATAAATAATAATGTATAGAGATAAAAAAGTGTAACTGTAAAAAATACATGCACATAGAATATACACATCTTGTACAATACATTAAAAAGGAGAAGATATTAAAAACATATAATGGTTGCTCATGAAGAGGAGAGACTTAGAAGTGAGAAAAGGGAATAAAAGGACCTACATATCAAGATGAATGAATGAAGGAATGAATGGATAAGTGGGACTTTCCTAAACTAAAGACAATAAAATATTATGAACTGTGAGATATTATTAACTCAACCTTCTGCGCCCGAGGTCCATTAAGAAGAAGGACACCTTACAGAAAGCCCTTGTAACATGACACGATTAGACTGTCCATAATGCAGGAGAAAATTTGGAATGTGTCCGTTGGCTGACTAACAGCTATTGTCTGGGGACCAGTCTCTTACTTCCAAGGAAAGTTATTCCAAGAACAATTGGCAGTGGTCTCTTGGAGCCTTCTGTGCACCTGGGTATGAATGACCTTCACGGGATGTGATCTGCCTGTATTAGAGACTTGATTTCTTCAAACTCTGAGAGATAGCATACCCTTTTAGAATTAACATCCATCCGTCTTCCCCTCTGACATTTCAAGCAATTTTTTTTTCTTTTCTTTTTTTATGACTCAGGGAAGTAAGAAGGGAAGAAAATTAAACATAGGAGATTAGAAGTCACTCCCCCCGCCACCCTACCCTTATTTCTCTTTGAACAGAGTTTCTCATGTATGAGCTTTCCGAGCTAGGGCTTGGAGAGAGGAGGAAGATGGATACAGTGTACGGTACTCTTGTACTTCTTAACAAGAGGGAAGGAGATGCAGGTAATATGAGCTGGAGTAGTTACGGCGTCGGGAGGCTGGGGAGCGTTGTCCTGAGGATACGGTGGTGAAGCAGAATAATGTGTAAGGATCTAACACTATCTGAGCTGAATTCCTGAAACTCTGCATTCAGAAGGGGGCTTTTCTTAGTCAGGACAAGGGGAACATGTGGGAGCAGGATGGGCCAAATTCACACGCTGGAAATATCGCAACCTCTGAAAGAATAAGTTAGGGAATGAAAAAGTGAACAGGAAATGGAGAAATTCCATTTCCGCAAGTTGTTTTATTTTCCACGTCTGTCGTGGTAGGAAATCCCAGCACCTCAATCTGAATAGCATCAACTTTCATCACAGTTATTATCTTGGTCTCACTGCAAGGTCAACTTATTTTATATTTCATCTCAATTTTGTTAGTTCTTTATCTGTCTGGAGCTGTATTTTCCACTATGGTAGCCATGTGTGGCTATGGAGTGCTTAAAATGGGATTAGTGTGACTGAGAAGAAAATTTTTAATGTTATTTCATTTTAATTAATGTATTTTTAAATTTAAAAATGGAAGCAGTATAAAATTATCCCCTATTAAACACAACTTCATTATTTTTGCAGGAATATGTTCCTTGTTAACCATGGGAAATTTAACATCCAAACTGAGACGTGCTGTTAACTGTAAAATATATTCCAGATTTTGAAGACTTAGTTTAATAATAAAATAATTTAATTTATCTAATTAATAACGTTATATAGATTAAATATTAAAAAATGATACTATTTTGCATAATTGAGTTGAATAAAATATATTATCAAAGTTATTTTACTTTTTAAAAAAATACAGCTACTAAGAAACTTAAAAATACATCTATAGCACTCATTATATTTTCTATTAGTTAGTGCTCACCAATAACACAAACTTTTCTAGACTTGCATTGTCTAACACCAGAGCCATTAGCCACAAGTGTGTTTAAATTTAAATTAATTAAAATGAAATAAAATAAAAAATTCAGTTCCTCAGCACCAGTTAGTTCAAGTGCTCAATAGCCATATGAGGCTAGTCTCTGCTCTACAAAATACCCCAGTTTAGGACATTGAGGTAGACTGGATTGTTGGCTCTTAATCTTACCCTCTTCTGGAAGCATGCCCTTTGCCAGGTAACTTTTAACATTCTTCCACTAAAGGTGTATTATAGAACATTTCCATCTTTGCAGAGAGTTCTATTATCATATTGTTCAAGTCAATGAATCACCTGCCACTGGGAAAATTGACTTCAGAATCATACCATTAGACAAGGACCAGACTGCCATGTTCAGAGTGAACCACAGTCCTTGAACAACTCTCCACTGACCACAGAGTGACATAGTATGTCCTTTTTGATATGACCCCAAGTATGTTTTATCCTCATGTCTATTTTGTCTCCTGTACCTCATAATGGCCACTCTAGGACGTCCTCTTGTGGAAGCCTTCTGTCCTACATGGAAATAGTAACTTTTCCTCCCACAAACAAAAATAGAAGTTGAAGTTTTCCTAAACAGTGTCCAATAAACTATGCTTGATATTTTTCATAATAATTATTAGAAGATGATGCATTAATAATTTTTTTAAAGCTTGACAATTATTAATAATGCTATGGTTTAATTGGAGCTAACAGAGCAGAGGGGTTGAGGAGGAAATTTTTTCCTCTTCTTGTATTCTTGGTCTGAGACAGTGCTATGCATAAGTAGGTACTTATTACATATATATAACTGCTTTGCTCTGAAAGATAGGTAAAATTCTGGGGTCTGCAAAAGAGAAACAAAAGTGATGGGTACATGGCCCAAGATGAAGAAACAGCCCGTTAGACAACATGAATTAGTAGCTTTTCTTTATGACAATATTTATTGTAATCATTATCAATACAATATTGATAAGGTGCTATATTTCAGTCATTTACAGTAACAGGTAAATAAGCCATAATCCCTGCCTTCAATAGATTTGCACTCTACAGCAAAGTCTCAATTCAGAACGATTGACATTTTGGGCCAGATAACTGTTGGGGGTGCTTGTCCTGTGCATTGTATAATGTTTAAAAGTATCCTCAGCCTCTGCCTACTTACCCCACCCTTCCACCAGCTGTGGCAACTAAAAATACCACCATTCATCGCTAAACTTCTCCTGGTTAAGAATCACCTTTCTAGAGAGAGGGAGTGAAATGTATAACCAGGAAAGGGTTTTGATATAATAGCAGCTATAACAGAAATACTAACAGGGTAAAATGGGGGCCTTAAGAAAGGCATTTTGTTCCTTCTGAGTGCTGTTGGTCAGGAAAGACTTCACAGAGGTTTTATCCCAGATTCCTAGCCCAGTGCTTTTCCCATTTACCTGCAACCCTGACCTTGGGGTAAATGCCAAGAACAAAAATGCAAGTGCATATTTTTTAAAGTTATAATAATTTCAATGAGGTAAAAATATAAGTGTAATGTATTTACCAACACTTAACTCACTTCATGAATTAATGTGGGCTTTAGGAGAAACTGTTTTTAAAGTCAGAAGTCTCAAATCTAATATTTGACACTGTAACTTATGGCTATATAAATGACTTTGAAGAAGCTATCCTCTTATTAATTAATCAATATTTTTATGCCTTATACTTCTGTAATGGCTGTTAGAGATACACAAAGGTATAAGATTAGTCTTAGCCAAAAAGTATTTTATAATCTAGTTGTGGAGTAAAGATAAAAATATATAAAATATTTAATAACCATATGGAAGTTAAGAACTATGATAGGGTTGGGTTTCACCATTCTCTAGAACCACCCAGTTTCTAGAACTGAACTTGACATTACACACCCCTTTACATCATCTGTTGAGAGTTAAGGTTGAAAACCCCTCTTTTTATTTATTTGGATGAAGGTAGGGAATTCTTTCTTCTGCGTCAGTTCCACAGCAGCATGCAACTCTAGGGTACAACTTTCTATTGTCCTGAACCACTGACAGAAGGCTCTGGTCAGCTCTAATGAAGCTCAGGAAAGTGCCAGGGCCTGGAAGACTTCCTTCTTCTGGATAATTCACTGGCAACTACCAAGGGCAATTGACAGATAGGCCACACCCTACTACAATGAAGTCACTCTAATTTGGCTTCTCTTGAATGATCAAAAATGTCCTCATATCACCTGGGTGCTGGCCATTCATGCTGGTTGGCAATCACAAGAAGCTGACATCTCACAGGGTCCACCAGCATTTCCCATGAGTCGTCGTCGGCAGCCGTCCGTCTTGAGAGACGATGGTGTAGCTTCTTAAGAGTCTATCTGCACCGCCGAGAATGGCTGTGCAGTCCGACTCGGGAGTGACACGGTATCTGTCTCCTCCCGTGTTGAATCGACATCTTGCGATGACGCTGGAGTGTCCTCTCCAGCGAAGCTGAAGCTACAGAGCCTGGGCAGGGTGATATGGAGGGTCTGCTGTTGCCCATGCAGCAGACCCCCCCTCTCTTCGCAGCTGAAGGGTCCAAGGGAAAGACGGAGTCAATACAGCTTGGCTTCAGGTGCGCCGCAGGAGTTGCCGGTGTTGACTACAACGTCAAACCGCCTTAGGGACTCCGGCTCCGGATTTTCTGTCGGGGTTTACTCCCTTAGCCTTTCCCCTGAAGAGGTATGCCGCAAGGCAGCGGAGGTTTTTTGGAGTCAAGAGTTTTCCTTCTCTGATGTGCCCTGACTGGAAGATCGAACCAGCGATACTTAGCTCGCAGGCCGACGCTCAATCCACTGAGCCAAACCAGCCAGGGCTCGTTTTTCTGTCTAGTCACTGGTTATCTTAATAGCTTCGTTATTGCTCATCCTTTAAAAAGCTTTTTCTTATCGTAGAATGTAGGTTTGATTTCCGAGTCTCCTTGGGAGGCAGGGTGGAGTAGGAGGAAGATAAGGTGCCCGGGCAGTGTACTCGCTCTTGACTCTGGGCCAGTCTTTTCCCTCTGTGGGTCTGTTACCTCATCACAGACTACTTGATTGCAAAACCCTTTGCCTACACACTATGCACGGGGCTCCACATCAGGTCTGCTGCACCCCAAACTGCAATGTTCCTTAGAACCAGGCTGCCACCCCAAGATAAACAGAGGCATACAGCCAGTGGGGCTTTTATGGGGAGGCTTGAGCACAGGGCAAGGAACTTTGTCTTCATTTGAGTGAGGTCATTGCCAGGCAGTGGTGGAGGGTCTGAAGACAGATCCTTCTTTTGGAAGTGTTACTGGTGGTGTTGGAAGCAAAATTGGACCTCGGCTCTTGGTTTCAGTGAAGAATCCTGAGCCAAGAACTCAAATGATAAGAGAAAGTTTATTTAGAAAGTTACAGAGGTAGTAGAAGTGAGCCAGCTGGGTTGCACAGGCTCAGGAAACAAGTTACAGAAGCAAAAGAAAGGCCCTTGGAGCTTAGGAGAGGGAAAGGCAAAGGTACGGTACCTGAGGGGTGTGAGAAAGGCTCACAGTAAAACACCAGGACACAGGACTTCAGCAGCTAAGTGAGGCAGTTATTCACGAGTCTGCAGAGTTGGGTGCAGATGAGTACAGATGCAGAAATTGGGGAATGGGTTATTCTGCTTTTTTGTCATTCCAGTTTCAACTTATTTTATAGCCTATATTTAACTTGGTAAAATACAAACAAACAGCAAGCCTTCCTTAGATTTTTTTTTTAAATTCTTGCTCTAAAATTATACATCCACTCAAGGTATTGATGCCTTCAAATGACCTTGGGGAAAGTATCAGGAAAGAAATGGAGGCAAAGAAAGCTCAGTGAATAATAATATAAGAATTTAGTCTTGATACATAAGAGTCTAGGGAGGTGCCACAGAGGAGGTCCTCCATGCACTGCAAGGAGAAGAGAAGTATTCCCAGATGAGGAAGGACGGAGCTCTTTTCTAATGTCAGATTTGGTTAGATGGAAAGTCACAAGAGGAGAGTAGCGGGCATTTTGGTCAACAGGATCTGTGTGAGGGAAGTTCCAGAGGCAAACTGTGTTCAGGAAGAGGAAATAGACCAGCCCAATTCTAATATGAAAGAAGACCCAGGGAAGTTCTTTACAAAGAGGCCTGATAGACTTCTGATCTGAAATCCAAAGACATGAGTGTGAATCTCAGTCTGCCACTTTCTAGCTATAAGATCTTGGATGAGTCACCGAAACATCTGCCCAGTATCCGTGTCTTCAGAAATAACATACTGTTGGGTTGGCCAAAAAATTTTTTTTTCTGCAAGATGGCTCTAGTAACTAGTGCTTAGGTGTCTTTAACTTCATTTGAAACAATTTTGTTAGATTGTATTGTGAGAGCTGTCATATCAGCATGCATTTTTTAAGAACTTACCAAAATTGGTGAATTTTTGTGTAGCCATTTTAATATTGAAGATGGAAGAAAATACACATTTTCCACATATTATGATTTATTATTTCAGGAAAGGTAAAGATGCAACTGAAACATAAAAAAAAAAATCTGTACAGTGTATGGAGAAGGTGCTGTGATTGATAGAACATGTCAAAAGTGGTTTGCAAAGTTTTGTGCTGGAGATTTCTTGCTGGACAATACTCCACAGTTGAATAGACCAGTTGAAGTTGATAGCAATAAAATTGAAGCATTAATTGACAGCAATCAACATTATATTATGCAGGAGATAGCTGACATACTCAAAATATCCAAATCAATAAAGTTATTGGTGAAAATGAAAAAATGTGTCTTCTACAGAAAAAACTAAACAGACTTGAGCTTCTGGTAAGAAAGGGCTCTGTGACTTCTTAAGCCCACTAGAAGTGGAATGCATCAGTTTGCTGTGGAATGACCATAGTTTTAAAGATGTTAAAACTATAGAACTCTATTTAGATATTTACATCTGGGAAATGAAGTGAAGAAATGAATTTTTCTTTCACAATGGTAGCAATGAAATTTATAGAGAAGCTGAATTTCAAGTATTTCTGCCCTGTGTTAATTTTTCATTTGCGATCCCAAATTCTGTGTCATGTCACCCGTGGCCCATTCAAGGTCCTTCCTGCCCGGGCCCTGTCTACAGCATGAGTGGTGTCTGTCGCCATTTTTGTACGCACACCTTAAGTCTGGCCATCACAAATGATTATAGATTCCCGGAAAATAACATACCAGTTTGTCTTTCTATTGTCCCCTCTCCTTCGAATGCAGTTCCCTTTCTTATCAACTCAAATAGTAAATCTTGAAGAGTATGATCTATATTGTAAAGCTTTATCTTATGAGTTAGGTAGTTAAGCCCCTTCCTCATATCTAACTACTATGCTATTTCTAGTTCAGTAACAGTAATGGCAATAAGAACTGCTATTTATAAAATGCCTATTGTGCAAGATTATTTATGAACGCTCTCAGTTATCTTCATAACAATCTCCGGAGGTGTTGTTTATATTAATTTTATGCTTATTTTCATATGTGTTCACCTTTTAATCTTAGCAGTTTAACATTTTATAGCCATGTGTACATTTAAAGTAGTGTTTTTTTTTTCCCCCACACAACCTATTATTTATTAGACAGGGCGTTTTAGAATCAATGATACTTTAACATGAAGGTATCAGGGACTTATCTTTACTTCCCAGATTTAGAGACTAAAACACACAGAAGTCACAGAGACAAACAAAGCTAAAATTCTTCCATTTGAAATACAGGCCAGTGTTTTCAAACAATGAGAGTAACTACTCAATAGAAAAGCAGGGAGAAATAGTGCCTCAAAAACATGAGCTTGGGAGTTTAATGTTTCAGGTTCAAGTGCTTGGTTTGCCACTTTTAAAAATATGTCACTTGTGCAAGTGACTTAACCATTGTGTTTAAGTCACATGTATTTCTTTTAAATAATTAATCTCATTGTTTTGAAAGTGCGGGCTTGTCTGTTACCCACATGAAACTGTGAATTTGTCAAGCAGAGGAATCAGACTTAATTCATCCCTGTTCCCTCTGTGCTAGCCCATGGACCCTCGATAGGCACTGGGCACATATCTATTGAGTGAAAGGAGTGACCACTTCTGTCACCACATATGTCACATTGTTATGGTGAAAGCCTGAATGTAACAGAAAATATTCTTTAATGCTCATTCCCCTCAGGAGGGATGAGTAGCCAAATAGTAGTAGTAGTAGTAGTAGCAGTAGCAGTAGTAGTAGTAGTAGTAGTAGTAGTAATAATAATAATAATAATAATAATAATAATAATAATAATAATGGTTGCTGAGTGTTTAACTGCTTAGCCTGGGGAAAAGATGGAGGAAAGAATTTTCTTAAGGACAAAACTACTTATCATTTTATTCTGAGTGTTCCGGGAACAGAAAAGGCAGGAAATGGTGGACGACAGAACTTTCTCATACCCTGCCCACCTTCTCATGGGGCTAGGAGACCGCAGATCCTTTCTGGAACACCACCATATGAAAAACAGCTGCAGTGTAAATGTGGAAAAAGCTAAGCTCAGTCTCATTGGGAAGTAGTTTTGATTAACTGCAGAAAGAAACACCCAACCTAAGTACTATTATTAAAACCTGCAGCAAGGAATGGAGAGGGTCCCAAGCTGCTTACTCAAAGAAATACAGTTACATGTAAGCTGTAGTTCTCAGTCTATTAGTGATTTTTAATTATCATGATTTAGCTTAATTTGAACTTTGTGGTGAAACTTAATGAATCAAGAGAAGCAGGAAAAAAAATAAAAATAAGTCTCAATGAACTAAGATTTAGTTATTTTTATTAAAGAACAACAAAATGTTTAAGGGAAGTAGCATTTGCTTTGAATTACCCACGAGTCGGAAAAAACTCTTATCAGAATAATGAGTTGTTAGTTCATTACACAAGGCTCATGAAGCTATTTGTAGCTTTTTTCCCCAATAAAATCTTTTTTTTTTCATAATTCACTTTAAATAGAATTCAAACACCAGAAGTCTGTCAGCAAAATCAGGGACTTCCTGTTTTGTCTTTAAAGTAAGATGCAACTACTTTAAATAAAGTTGTTAATGTCTTCACCATCCTTGTCTTCACACTGAAGCCCAAATTGCAAAGGCTGGAGGACACATGCCAACTCAAATTGCTTCCTGAAGCAATCAGGCATCATCGGCAAAAGTGACTTGGAAGAGTCTACAAATAATGTTACATCTGTTACACATTTTTTCTTTTCTAAAATTACAAATGAGGATGTGGTGGTTCTATGACATCCGTGTCAATAACATGAGGCCAACAACTTCAGAAACAGGTGGATTATCTCGCCTTGCTGATTAGTGAACAGGACAGGGGCTGCAAGCTATTATGTGTCCCATGGTTCTTGCCACGCAGTATATTGACACACAACTGGTTCTCTAGCCCAGAGGTTCCCGAAGAGTGTGCCAGTCATATACGGGCCATAGGTATTGATGTCCTTGGTCCTTAGGAAAGAAGATTGAGCCTCCGGTGGCCTCATCAGTGGCCTCAAGCATCAAGCATCCTCCTCCAGTGTATACTGGAGACAAGGGTTGGTGTGTAAGTGATTTAATAAGGAAGTCCTCCCAAGCAGAAAACTGCAGGTGAGTGAGGAAAGCAGGACAGAGAAGGATAAGCAGCTGAGCAGGTAGAAATTTCTAGTGACATCCCAGACTCAGCCTGATTCTGCAGGAAGCTCTGGAGCATAGAGATTTTTGTGCCTCTTGAAGTAAGAAAGCTGAGCTCCTCTACTCCTGCAGTAATCTCTGGCTAAAGGTTGCCTTGGAGGGACATGAACCACCAAGCACAACTGGTTCTCACTAGTCCTCTGACTAAAGTTGCAGAGTGCGAGCCCTAGAAAGCAAAGTAGGAGAACAGGAGCAGAAACATAGAAAAGATCTAAGTGTTTCCGGCTAAACATCAACCATCTCTACTCTCTGCTCAGATTGCGGGATTGTAGTCGGGAGTGGTGGGGTCTGCAGCCCTCCATCACTGTGTCCAGGGGCAGCAAAAAAGGCGATGCGCTCTATCTGGTCTTCAGTATGCAGCTTGGACGAACCCAGATTTCTCACCACGGAAATTGGGAGATAAATGTTCATTGTTCTAAATAGTTAAGTTTGGGGTAATTTGTTACATGGCAATACATAAACAATTATAGTGTCATATCAAGAAGTTCCCCAGCCAACCAGCTAAGGACCCATAATGAGAATAAGTCTGTTGCTTTAACCCCTAGTACCTTGTTTTTCTTTTCTTTATGAAACAGAATCTAACCCATCCTGTAAGGGGCTAATATATTTCATTTATTTATTTGCTTATTTAGTTGTCATCAGTCTCCCACAGTGACTACAAGTACTGTCAGGGGAAGGATTATGTCTGCTTTGTTCCACGTGCGACCGCTTGTTCTGGCATGCCGCATGACATACGAGGTCTGTATAGAAAATGTCCAACTTTTGTTAATACAACAAGAATGGTTTGCATGACATTGATGTAACCTGGCAGCCAAGGAGCGTGAACTGGAATGCTCATGCTGGACAATGACGACTTCACTGTACTATCAATGGGGGCGGTAGATGCTGTTGAGTGACTGTACTGTGTGGCCATCGCATGCAAAATGACTGGGCAAATCAAATTTTGCATTAAGATTGAATGTTTCTCCACACAATGGGCAACTGGGCAACTTCATCATTACAACGCACCTGCTCATGCATCATGTCTTGTGCAGAGATTTTTGCTGAAACATCAAATCACCCAGATGACTCAGTCTACCAACAGCCCGGATTTGGTTTCCTGAGGCTTCTGGCTTTTCCCAAAACTGACATCACCTTTGAAAGGGAAGATATTTTAGACCATCGATGAGGTTCAGAAAATACAACGGGGCAGCTGATGGCAATTGGGAGAACTGTGTGAGGCCCCAAGGAACCTATTTTGAAGGGGACTGAGGCACCATGGTCTTGTATCTTGTGTCTTCTTCAATAAAAATCTCTATTTTTCATATTGCTTGGCTGGCTGGATACCTTCTGGACAGACCAGAAGATTTTCAATACATGTTTGCTGATGAAATTAATCTAATAAGAGACAGAAGATAAAAATAACTATTATTTAATCTAATTTGAGCACATTACCTGTTTCTACTATTTTTAAACCAACTCACACACTACCCCAAATTTCCCCATATATAAAAGACATTACAATTATATAGAGTCTTAGAAGTCTGTCCAAGTACACGTATATTTTGCATTGAGAGAAAGGCCTTCAACATGAGAAAGCATGGAGCCAGCCCTCCTATGCTGCAAATACACAGACAAAGGAAGTGGACTGGATTATACTTTAAAAATAACTAATGTAAAACAGCTTTTAAGATTTATGAATGAGAAGATGAAAGGAAATAAAGTGAAAGCTGAAGAGAATATTTTGAAGCGGATGATTGACAAAAGGAAATCTATTGAAAACAGAAGGCCTTACACTATACAAACCAACAATGGAATTCATTTATAAAAAAACAATCCTAAATGTCAAAGTAAAAGATGGCCCCATGCGACAGGTGCGCCATTTGGAAGCAGAAGGTATGAGGTTGGAGCCCTGGCTGCTGTGGCTCAGTGGATTGAGCATCGGCCTGCGAGCCAAGTGTCGCCGGTTCGATTCCCAGTCAGGGCACATGACTAGGTTGCACGTCAGGTCCCCAGTTGGGGGCGCAAGTGAGAGGCAACCACACAGTGATGTTTCTCTCCCTCTCTTTCTCCTTTCCCCTCTCTCTAAAAATAAATAAAACAAACAAACAAATAAATAAGTAAAAAAAGATCAGTTAATTAAAAAAAAAAAAAAAAGAAGGTATGAGGTTGGATGGGACTCTGCTGGGACTTCAGGGAGTTCCTGCATGTACCCCAGACAGATTTAAAACCCTCGGGCCTTCTGGGGGGATGAGCTGAGCTGGGATCAAGCTGGCTAGGCTCAACTACTGTGGGGTAGATGAATTGTTCCTATTGTCCTGTGACCTATTATCAGCACTTTATGAGAATTAATAGCAATAACAATTGCTTGGGGAGGTAATTTAATGGAAGGCAAAAGTAATAAAATGTCAATGTGGAAATTAGGAGCAAATGACACGCAGGGCAGAACCACAGGCTCTTGTTAAAGCATTGTGGTAGCTCAATAGTGGCAACAAATTCAAGTCCGTATTTGAAAGTAAGACAGGCAAATGTTTGCGCTTGCTTCCAGTACACCCCTCCACTTATCATTCTCCTTTTGTTGGTTAAGCACTTTCTATGTGCGGATCCTGAGCGAAGAGCCAGGCATTCAGAGAAGAAAAAGTCTGATGCCTGCCCTGCAGGACTTCACAGTTGAATGGGCAAACATCTAAGCAAGTAATTGCAAGGTGAGGCATGTATACAGTGCTCCAGGAGCACAGACACAGAGCAGGCCTCAGGGGTGCTCAGGGGAGGCTTCTTGTGTGTCGATATTTGAGGTTCATCTTTTGGGGAAGCAGGAGGGAAATATAGGGAATTTCAAGCACGGAGTATAATACAGATTTTGAAGTCTTTTTGTTGTGTTCAGAGATTCCTTTATACTTTTGTTTATTTTGTGAGCTTGATATTTACCTTCAGAAACCCTCCATGAAGTAGCAGAAAGTAAAATTGATTGGGTAGGGTCATATGACATAAATGTGATTTCAGATCCATTTGTCAGAGTACATCCCTTACTTTCTTAGCTGATGGTTCTATAGTAGTAGCTGCCTTGTTCTTGAAAATGTAAACTCCCTGGGAAGGACAGGACCTTGATACCCATGTAGGTAATTCTCTGCCCCTCTCCTGGGAAATAAATTTGTGAAATGTTTTCTTGAGAATAGGTTTAGATAGAAGTATGCAAAAGAGTATGAGAACCTGGGAGCTCCTCCATAGGAGAAGACTATGGGAGCGTGTAACATGGCATGTGGGGAAAAGTATGAAAATGAAGAATAGATTCCATTGTATCTTGAGTGATCATAATGGTGGAATTTTCCCCTCAAAGATAGGTTATAGACTAAGCCAGCCTTTGCCTGAAATTCTCTTCGCCGTTGTTCCTGGCTTGTTTCAGAAGTGGTTGTCTGAAATCTGTGGTCAGCTTCAGTTCGTTGGCTCCTACCCTGTTTCAAGGTTAGAGACTTTCCACGCCCTCGATCTTTTTCCCAAAGGGGAAACACGCCCCACCGGTAGAGTAAACATGTGGGCTCAGGCTTAAGGCTGCTTTGCTTCCCATTAAGTTCACAGATGTTGCCAGATGAGCCCTTCCTTGTAGCACACCTTGACCAGAGAGAATCTTACCAAGTCCTGGAAAATGGCTGTAACATGTTTGCTCATCACAGGAATACAGAAATTGGAAAATCTGATAAAAAACATCTGTGTGCCCTGGTCTTGTTAAAAGAGCCATCACATGTGTTAAGGGAAGCTGACATAGGCATATAGTCTATGGACTAAGAAAATGGACTTTTTATTTTGACACTTTTTAAATTTATTTATTTATTTATTTATTTTTTTGCCAGAATCAGATTTTTCAAAGGAGATATTGTTACCTGGCGTTCAGGGTCATATTTATGATCACCTTGGTCCCAATACTTATATTGATTCTTGAAAATAAAATTATAGGGAAACCTTACTGATTTTAATGCCTCGTCTAATGTTTTACTGAGTAACTGAATCTAAGAGACAGAGTAATTTTGGATGGAGCCCTAGCTCTGCCAATCCCCATTTATATGAACCTGAGTAAGGTGCTCTTTTATAATCACAGTTACCTCATTTGTAAAACAGAATTGTTAATAGTTTCTCCTGAATAGCATTGTGTGAGGGAAGATCAGGTAGGACTTAAAACACTGAGAATTTCTGGTGTATAATAAACCTCCTACATGTTATCTGTTATTATTTTTAATATAAAGGGATCTTAATCTTATTGTATTGTTATTTCAGTCTTACAAGGTAAACAGAGGAGTTGTTATTGCCATTTTTCACTTTTTTTTTATGAAGAAAGAATAGAATAAGGGGCTTGCCAAGTATTACATCTCAAATTAGAGGAAAAGCTGAGGCTCAAACTTCTTTCTTTGAACTCCAGACTATCTTACTACAACACTGCTCCAACTTGACCATGAACTCCAAGGCTTCAACCTAGGGGTAAATTTCAAAACATTTATCAACCGGTAAGAAGTTTAAGGTATGGCTTTTCATGAACAGATATGGAAGTGTTTCATAATTTTACTACTGCATATTGTAGTTAAAAGATCAGTGTGGCCATCAAATATAAGCCCTACTGGAGATGAAGACCTTCAGGAATTTTAGCATAATTGTATTAAGTCAAAATCTCTGAGTCTCTTGCTCTGTCTAGCAGAGGATTGATCTCAAGAACGTAAACTTTAGTTCCAGTATATAATTTGAAAGAGAAAAATAAAGCTAAATCCGAAGTATTTTTTCCATTAAGTTTGTCCCACAGTATAGGATTCATCCATTTTCTACATCTTAATGCAAAATGTATTTGTGGAGGGTTATTCACATTTCAACTTCTCAGGTTCATGTATTTGGGTAGTTGCTGCTTTCACCATTGCCTGCTTATGGTAAATTTTATAATATTTAGCCCTTAGCTCATATGAAATGGCTAATGAGCAGCTGTGTTTTTAATATGGGCAAAGTAGAGCTCTGCTACTAATGGTGGTACTGGGCAGGGATTCTGCACAAAGATAGAAAGGGAGAAATAGAGAAGGATATCCATGTTGGTGCTTAAAATGGTTCAAATTTAACCACATAGTCTGCCATTTATCACTGGCAATCATTTTTCTTTCCTCTATGTATATACTGCAAGCAAAGCCTCCTTGGCTTGGCCACCCATCAGTCTTTATGTCTGTCCTCTATATTAAGAAATACATATTTGCTCTTCATCCCCATTTCTTGCACAGAGATGCTAAACCCTTAGAACTTCCTAAATCATAAGAATGATAAAGGTACCTTGATATATATACAGCAAACCCCTTTCAGCCACACCTGAGTGTATGTTAATAAGGTGACTTCTGGAAAGCATCTAAGGATGTAGGGTTGGTTGCCAGGGAAACTAACCATGTGACTAGTGGGCTGGGACTTTCAGCTCAGCCCCATGACATCCAGGTTGGAGAGAGAGGCTGGAGGTTGAATCAATCACCAATGGCCAATAATTCAATCAGTCATGACTGTATAATGAAGAATTCAAAAAACATAAAAGAATAGGTATTTGGAGAGTGAACATGTGGTGATGGGGGGAGTGTCACCCCCAGAGAGAGCAAGGAAGCTCTGAGTCCCTTCCCTTATACCTTGCCCTCTTCATGAGGCTGTTTATCTGTATCCTTTATAATACACTTTATAATAAATTAGTAAACACAAGTGAATGTTTCACTGTGTTCTGTGAGCCACTCTAGCAAATTAATCAAACCATAGGAGAAGGCCATAGAAACCTCCAGTTTATAGCCAATTGGTTGGAAGCACAGGTGACAACTGGACTTGTTACTGGTGTCTGAACTGAGGGTGGTCTTGCGAGACTGAGCCTTTAACCCATGGCATCTGTATAGTATAATAATTGAGCTAATTACTTAGTGGTATTGTAAAAAAACACACATATAAGACTCTCACATAGTTTTTGAGGTTAAGGGTAGAGGAGTATAGGTAGAAGAACAAAGAGGAAATAGAGTCCTGGCCATAACAATGCTCAATAATCATTTGTTAAATAAATATGTGGATCATATCTAAAGAAACTCCTCTCAAAACCCTAATACTAAACATTTAACAAATCTCAATATTCCAAAAGCCATTGAAATGTCCTAAATTAAAATAAAAATGATTTTGGAGATCTCTGTTTAGTACATATGGCAGATCATACTGTTGTTCTGTATATTTGCTGCACCTCCCAGGAGAAGATTATATATCCTCACCAATTTCTATCACATTGATGTTGGGCTTGGCCATGAAACTTATTCTGGCCAAGTTGATTTTTCTTGTATGAGTGAAAATATGTTTTTTTTTTTCCAGAACATTTAAGAACCATTGCTTAGTTCTTCCCTTTCTCAGCCTAGATCATGGAGTGAAAAGAGCTGTAACCAAATTATCACTAAAATATAAGACAAGCAAGAAATGCAATTTCGTTTTGATAAACACTGTAATTTTGGAGTGATTTGTTATTTCAACATAACCACATAACCTAGTGAACTGTGGCTACTACACTATGGAAACATATGAGGTATGTCTGGAAAAAGTCCAGCCATTGCTAATATAATGAGAACTGTTTTCACGACATCGATATAACCTGGAAGCCAAGAAGAGTGGACTGAAATGTGCCTGCGTGAACAATGACGACTTCACTGTACTAGTCAATGGAGGCAGTAGATGCCATTGAGTGAGCATGTATCCTGTGTGGCCATCGCATTCAAAATGACTGAGCAAGTAGAGCAACAAATCTGCATCAAATTTTGCATTAAGCTTAAGCACCCCTCCGTGGAAACTACTCAGATGATTCAGAAGGCCACAGCTATGGGCAGCTGGTGAGTGGCAGCTCATCACAACAATGTACCAGCTCATGCATCATATCTTATGCAGAGTTTTTTGGCAAAACATCAAGTCACCCAGATAACTCAGCCTTCGTACAGCCCATATTTCGCATGCTGTGGCTTCTGGCTTTTCCCAAAACTAAAATCGCCTTTGAAAGAAAGAGATTTTAGACCATTGATGAGATTCAGGAAAATACGACAGGGCAGCTGATGCCAATTGGAACTGTGTGAGGTCCCAGGGTGCCTACTTTGAAGGGGACTGAAGCATCATTTACCAATGTACAATGTTTCTCCTATCTTCTTCAATAACTGTCTATATTTTTCATATTATGTGGTTGAATACCTTCTGGACAGACTTCGTATAATGAAATAAAAATTAGGAATATCTCTTTTTTTTCCCCTGGGCCTTCATATCATCCCCTATCCAGCCTGATGCATAGATGACAAGCCTGGTTTAGCTTTTTGGCCCTTTGAGACTGGACAGCTGCTGAGCTAATGGCATGAATGAATGGCTGGCCACTGGTCTCACTTTCACTTCCATGTGGGATCTACAACATAGTGGTATAAAGATAAGAGACATATAATCAGGATTTTGGTCTGTGATCGCAACTTTGATATGACTTAGAATTTAACCTCACTTAGCTTCAATTTCATCCCTTGTTAAAGGACTATATAATCATGCATTTTCACCCTCAGGTCTTTGAAGAGGCTGTTCCTTTTGCCTGAATGCTGTTATTTCTGTGTATCCCTGGCTGGCTTCTCACTCTTCAGGTGCCGCCTTCAATGGCATACCCTTCCCTGATTCTGGCCACCTTCATTTAAACCAGCTCCCCATTCCCCTTCCAGGTCTGATAGCCCCCTTCAGCTCTTTTACAGCACATATTTCAATTTGTAACTAAGTATTTGTTTGTCTCTTTCCTTGTTTACTGTCTGATTTTCCCAAGACTATATGATTCTTGAGAATAGATGTGTATTTTATCTTACATATGACTGTAATTCCAGCTCAGACTACAGCTCAGTGCATGGCATAGAGCAGGGACTCAACTATTTCAAGTGCATAAATAAATAATAGTGACTCATACTTACATCATGCTTAACACGTGTAAGTACTAGCTTAAACATCTCATCAACATTCACACATTTATTCTCAAAACTCTCCTGTGAGAAGAATCTATTATTATCTTTATTTTAAAGATAGAAATAGAAGCTCAAAGACATTATGTAACTTTCCCAAGACCACACAGAAGGTTAGTGGCAGAGTCAGGAATCCAAACCTGTGAGTTGAATTTTTAGTCTGTGTGTCCCTGTCTCACAGGGTGGTTGTGAATGAACATTAAAGGAAAAATGCATGTGCATGTGGTTTGCATGAAAGGCAATGCAAGTGTCATAAAAGAAATGTCATTTGTACCCACTCATTTTCATCTCCTTTCTGTACCTTAGCTAAAATCAGAGCAAGGGTGATAAGAGTTCCTCTTTCAGCAATGCTGTACCAGACTTTCTGTATCAAGGATGAACAAGTCAAGGTTTACTTTGAATGAAGTATGGGAATTGTACTGATGTCAACATAGACGTTAGTTTCTGGAAGCTCTGTTCAACATTTTAAAAAATTAATATTAAGTGAGACATGTTTTGCATATTCATGTGTGTGTTGCCTTCTAGAGATTCAAAGATGAGTAAGTTCTAGGAACTAATGATAAGTAGTTCACAATTGAGAAAGGAAATATTAAGGAATTATATTTTTTCTTCCTGAAATGTGGTTCATGACCAGTAGCATCATCATGACATGGGAACTTGTAAGAAATGCAGATTTTCAGAACTTCTTACCCTCCCAGACCAAGTTAATCAGAATCCGCATTTAACTAATATTTTTAAGTGATTTGTATGAACAGTAGAGTTTCACAGGTTCTGAGTTTTAATTAATCTTAGAAGGGGTACATCCATGTATATATAAATTATCGTGAAAGCAGAGATTGGAACACCAGCCTGGGATGTGGGTTTGTCCCCAGAAGGCTTCTTAGAAGAGTTACATTGTGGCTGAGGCTTGAGGGATGAACAGTAATCATCAAGGGAACTGAGGAGAAAAGTGTAGTCTAGAAGGAGGAGCAGAGGTAGGAAGTTAGGCAGAGGGTGTGCATTGAGTTCTCAGAACTTCTGAATAGTTCAGTGTATTTGGAGGTAAAGGAGAATGTGTGTCAGGGGTTGAAGAAGAAATCAAGAAGAAGCAAATTGTGAAAGTCCCTGAGTTGCATGCTAGAGCATTTGTCGTGATGGGAAGCCATATTTAAATTGCATGTGTGTGGAAAATAAGATCAGACTTTTATTTTAGAAAGAGCGCTCTTGTTGCCATGGACTGGATAGAGGCAAAGAGAGAGATGTTTGTGAAATTTTCCGATGACATAAAGCTGGGTGGAGTAGTTACAATAATAGATGACAGAAACATAATTCATAATGATTTCACCAGATTAGGAGATTGAATCCAACCAACAGGATGAAATGTAACAGGAAAACATGATAAAGTTCAGCATTTGCATTTTTCAAAAAAAAAAAAAAAAAATCAGTTGAGAAAGTGCAAGAAAAGTTCCCTAAAACTTGTGGTGGCGAATGTGGTCACAATTCAGGTGACCACACATTAAATCCATGCCAACAATATATTAAAGAGCTGAGCGTTTGGCTCTATGGATAGAAACAAAATGTCTGGCCCCTGGGAAATAACTCTTTCTCTCATCTGACTACCACAACCTTCTCTTGACCTTTTTTTATCTTCTTCTCCACCACTTCATCAAAAGACAAATCTATTAGTCTCTGATGGTTTAAGGACCAGTGTGTATAATGGAAATTTTTGCATGCAGATTTTTTATGTACTGAACCTCTTTACACCAGCTTTTCAAAAAACATTCTAATTATATGCTTGCTGGTGTCTGCCACTACTGGGCAAAGAACGGAGAACCTCTTGAATGAATAGTTTCCATTCCTTGTTGTGTTCCCAGACCCTAGCAGAGAGCCTGACACAGTCCAGTCATTTAATACCAATGAGGAAATGAACGAATGAATGAAATGAAGGACTGAGGAGAGTTAAACAGAGCATTAATGTGAAAGAACTGAAGGGGCACATGCAGATATGCATCCCACAGAAAGGTATGGAGAACTGTTGCAACACGTCTTGAAAAGAAAATATACAACCCTTTTATTGTCTTCCCTGAGAAATAAATGGTCCATTAGCAACACTTCAGTTCTTTCTACAACCCTAAAGCATATGTGCATACCAACAACAATTTCCCCACTGAGCTCCCTTGTAGCCTCAGCTGCCTCTCCCTGGAGCCTCTCCCTTCTGTGATCTGCATCCCTCCCTAGGGACTTTCCCCCCAGAGAAGTCACTGGAGTGATGACTAGGGAGTCCATTCTTCTGTCGTAATCACAGCTGGGCATCAGATGTCAGAGCCTCGGGATGGATAAACATGCGGTCTCTGTCTGTCCAGGTTAGAAAGCTGGGAGCATCCAGTCTGGCAGCCAGAGTACACCGAGAACACATGCTGAAAGCTCTGGTTAAGGGACGATCCCTAGTCTCCCTTCTGAGGGTCAGTGGGGCTGGGACCCGAGCGCACTTCTCTGCACAGCGCTGTGGGGAGGACCGGAGAGGCCTGGAATTGTCTGATCTCTCCAGTGAGGGGCAGCCACTTCTAGATTTCCCCATCCTCTCTGAAGAGTGCTTTAGCCAGCCAGCCTAATTATCCTGTGTTTACTGGGTGACAAAATGAAAGCGTGGAAGCAAATACATTTTATGTGACAAAGCCATGAAAGCAAAGTCATTGCCAAGCCAGGGTTATGCCCACAGTGGCCATGGAATGAACTTCTCCTGGTACCAAGGACTGTTAGGAAATTCTTTAATGTTTAAAACAGTGGTTCTCAACCTGTGGGTCACGACCCCCTTTGGCGGTCGAACAGCCCTCTCACAGGGGGTCACCTAAGACCACCAGAAAACACATATATAATTACAGATTGTTTTGGTGATTAATCACTATGCTTTAATTATGTTCAATTTGTAACAATGAAAATACATCCTGCATATCAGATATTTACATTACGATTCATAACAGTAGCAAAATTACAGTTATGAAGTAGCAATGAAAATAATTTTACGGTTGGGGGTCACCACAACATGAAGAACTGTATTAAAGGGTCGCGGCATTAGAAAGGTTGGGAACCACTGGTTTAAAATGATACTTTACCCTTTGTTTTATTGAGTGTTTTGAGTGGAGTATCCTGTGCTGCTTCTGCACAGAGGAATAAGAGCAAGGTGGCCCTTGGCAATCAGAATAAGCCACGCCTGTACCCGTGACTGCATTAGGGAGCTGGGTTTACTTTCTTCTCTGAGAGGGGCTACAAATGTCTAGAACTACATTCTGAAAGAATGAATGGGAGCAGTCACAAAATACATTCGTTACCCTTTAACAGTGGAGAAGTCAACTAGTGAATTTGTTTTTTGTTTTCTTTTTCCACTTGGCCTCAGTTACTCTTGCTGCTGTCAGTTGTACTATTAGCAATAACTCCTTTTATAAGATAGTTATTCTATGTGCATAATGTGCCATGAACCTTATATAATAATAATCTCACGTATCTCACAAAAATCCTGCACTTAGAATCTGACCTATTCATAGTCAGAGTTACATCATCAGAGTAGCTCAGTACGATCAATAAATCTTTTCTATCAGCATGTCAAATGGTAGCATAGCAACAGGGGTTCCAAATAATGGGTTAAGCTCACATTTAAGTAAGTGTGACAGTTTGGTTCTGAGTCATGTGCATTTTCTTTAGAGGAATTGTTCAGAAACCTGTCTGTGGATACTCAGCCTCAGAGCAACTTTTCTTTTTCTCCACTTTGTTCTCCAGGGGGCTGGAAGCCTGAAAACTACATTTCCCAGATCCAGGCTAATTGGGTATTAATAGACCCAGTTTTCCTGGGACCAGACCTTTCCAGGGATGTGAGACTTTTCCTACTAAAACCTGAAAAGTCCTTGGCAAAGGAAGATGAGTTGATCACTTTACTGTTAAGTGAGTGTAGGTGCTCACATGGCATTAGAAGACCTGAGGAAAGTAGATGCATTTCTGCTACTGGTAGAAGCATCGGCACATATATGGACTCACAGTGTCCTGATTAGCAGCAGAAGCATGCACATTTTGGGGAGTACCAACTTCTGCAACCTGGAGTGAAAGCAGATTCTCCCTGTAGTTACAGACATATGGGTAACATTAATTCTCCTCTTTTATTTCTTAGTCCTTCTAATATTTTGTAAATGAATCCCTATATTAAAATCCTCTCTGCCTGAAATACCTACAGCAGTTTCTATTTCCCTAACTGAACATTGACTGATAGACAGCCCCAATGAAAGGCTGCTATTGGGTGAAAGGAGAGATAGGAGTTAGTAGGAGCATGGAGTATGAATCAGAGAAATTGAAGCCCAACCAAACAGATATTTTAAGATGACAGAAGGTCAGGAAATAGGAACTTGGGTAACATGTGAAGAATCAGGTTACCCACACTGTAGCAGCAACATATTCTGTTTTTCCAAGTCTCTATGAAATAAGGTTTGGATATCCTTCCAAGATTGATCCAGGAATTAGAAGGGTCCTAGACCAATTCTTGGGGCCCATTAACAACTAGAGCTGTGAGAAATAAAGAGAGGTGAGATTGATTCTACATCTCTGCTTTCTCCTCAGTTTAGGTAAGACTACCTCTTATAGCGGGGTGGCCTTCTGAATTGTTCCCTAGAAGTAGCCTTAACATTGTACTTCATCATATACGATAATATTTTGACGACATATCTGTCTCCAATATTGAACTGCCAGCTTCCTAAGAATGTAATGTCTAATGTAATTAGACATCTTCATGGCTAAATAGTGCTTGACATGTTATATGGTGTTCAATGGTTTCCCATTTCATTCAGAGTAAAAATTAAGCCCTACCAAAGGCCCACATGATTTAAATTCTGGCCACTGCTCTCAACTCATCTACTACTTTTTTCCCTTAATCCTTTTGCTTCAGCCATACTGATTTCCTTGGTATTTTCCTACTATCCCAATCTTACTTCTATTTCATGGTCTTTGCACTTTAAAAAAGACCTTCCAAAAATACTTTAAAACCAGATGTCTATATTTCTTGCTCCTTACTTCTGATTTCTGCACAACTGATATTTTTGCAGTGAGTCCTTCCCTAACCACACTGTAAAAAAGTTAACAAACTAACTAACTAACAGCTCAACAGCAACACCACTTGCCCTGTAGCACTTCTTGTTCCCCTTGTGCTATTTCATTTTCTTCCATAGAACTTCTTAGCATTAGGATGTATATTTTCCTATTAGTTATTATTGTCTCTTCCTTTTAACAGCATATATTCTGCCCCATAAAGACAGGTAGGAGATAATTATATAGGTATAGCACTTGAAGGTTAAAGAGAGCTAACCTTCAACAGAGTCTTGTTACTGATAAAATATTTATAACTAACCGCTTGTAAGTCATTTGGCATTCACATACAATTTCCTAGAAACGACAATTTAAACTCAAATTCTGTGAAAACCGTTAAGGACTCTGGTTTTCAACATGGCTTTCCTTGGCATTCCAATACTCCCGGTTCTTTAGATTTTACAGGCATGAGGTATCATATTCATGCATTCATGCATACATTTTTTCATTTGTTTCAGATATCTAATGAATGCCTATCATGCTGCAGGCACTATACAGCCTGAACAAAAATAGGTGCAGTTCCTGCCATTAAGTCTAGGGAGAGAGGCTACCAATCAAATCATCACACAGAGAAATGAGAGACTGATGCTGTAAGAAGTGCAAGGATGGAGAAACAGGCAATGACACAGAGGTCAGAAAAGCTGTTCGTAAGAGAGTTACAATCTAAGAGATGAGTCAGAGGTAAATAGACTGAAACCAATCCAACAGCCATTCACTGCGATAGAAAACCATAAGAAGACCAGCTTGTGTGGAATGGTTATCAGTTTGATATATTTTATACATGTGAGGCAGGTTCTGGGGTATACTAGTGAGGGTGGAAATAACACTCAGATGTACTTAAAATATATAATTTATTGCTATTAAAGAACATGAAACTATGAAGAAAATCCTGGAATAAGAAAAAAAATCTTCATGATTTAGACTATGATGGTTGAAAAACTTCAAGCAGAGTAGTATAATATAAAACTCAGTGAAATTTCCAAGAATGTGGAGCAAAGAGATAGACAAGGAATTATAAGAAAATATTAGAACGAGTAACAATAATCCTGTTAGTCAATAAGACTGACAAATAAAGCATACAAATAGAAGGTACATAGGGAAAGAAAGGAGAAAATGAAAGTGAAAGACTCATTAAAGAAATTAAGGAAGACTTTCCCAGAGTTCATGTAGGATCCTGGGATACCCTTCTTCAGATTCCTAGCTCCCTCCTCAGGTGATTAAGAAGGGACAGTTCTTCTTCACTTTGATATTTACATCTAGGCAAAAAAAAAAAAAAAAAAAAAAAAAACCCTTGGTGTTACATGAGGCCTGTTTTCACCTCTTGCTCTGCCCCAGAGGATATGGAGTGATTTGTATCATTAGTAGTTTCAAAATGATAAAAAGTGGAGTTGTTCAGCTCTGCTCTCTTACTTGGGGCTCTGTCAGGTAGAGTAGGCTGTTCCATGTGAGTAGGTCCTCCTAAATTCAGTTACAGAATTAGGATGCCATCTGACTCTGATGTTAAAGTACATTCTCTAATGAAGCCATAATAATGTGGCCCCTGCCTGGACTTTAAAGAAAATTTTGTTTTACTGAGTCTCTGCGTAAGAAGACATGGTGTCATTTAGCTTCCTAAGAGACTGCAACAGTGCCTGGAAAAGTAAATTGTAAAAGGCATATAGGTGAATGGGACAAAATAGAGAGCCCAGAAATAGACCCACACTTTTATATTCACATAATATTTGACACATACAATGGGCTAAAGATAGTTTGTTCAATAAATGGTGTTGGGAAAATTGGACAGATGCAAAATGGATTAAATTCAAAATGGATTAAAGACTTAAATATTAGACTCCAAACCATAAAAATCTTAGAAGAAAACATAGGCAGCAAAATCCTGGACATTGCTCATAACAATATTTTATTGGATATATCACCCCAGGCAAGGGGAACAAAAGAAAAAGTAAACAAATGGGACTACATCAAACTAAAGAGGTTTTGCACAGCAAAGGAAAACAATAACAAAATAAAAAGACAACCCACAGAATGAGAGAACATATTTGCTGGTACATCTAATAAGGGGTAATATCCAAAATTTATCAAGAGCTTACAAAACACAAAACCAAAAAAACGAACAACACAATTAAAAAATAGACAAAGTACCTGAATAGACATCTTTCCAGAAGGGACATTGAAATGACCAATCGTCGTCGTCGTCGTCGTCGTCGGCAGCCGTCCGTCTCGAGAGACGATGGCGTAGCTTCTTGAGAGTCTATCTGCACCGCCGAGAATGGCTGTGCAGTCCGACTCGGGAGTGACAATCCCTGCCGCACTTGTTACAGGTGAAGGCAGATGGCCGTTGTTGCTGCTGTTGACGCTGCTTCCGCCTCGATCTTTTCTGGACCGCCTCCTCGTTGCGCGCAGCCTCCGCACGTGACGTACCTTGCCTGACCGCGAGCCTCCAGGCTAGGCGGTCGTCTGCTTGAACTTCCCATGTGTTGAGATTGATGGAGCATTGTGTCATGTCCTTTTTGCAGATGTCTTTGAACCGCAGTTTTGGGCGCCCTGTCATCCTCTTGCCTTCTGCTAGCTCGCCGTAGAGGAGGTCTTTGGGGATACGGCCTGCATCCATTCTTTTGACATGGCCGAGCCACCTGAGGCGTCTCTCGCTAAGAACTGCATGCAAACTGCTCATATTGGCTCGCTTCAGCACCTCGGTGTTGGGGACCTTATCCTGCCAGGCGACATGCAGGACGCGTCGCAGGCACCTCATGTGGAAGCTGTTGAGTTTCCTTTCGTGCCTTGCGTAGGTGGTCCACGTCTCGCTGCCATAGAGGAGAGTGCTGAGTACGCAGGCTTGGTAGATGCGCAGTCTGGTTTTCTCAGTGAGGCTGGAATTGTTCCACGCTCGCCGGTTCAGTCTGGCCATAACTGTGGCTGCCCTGGCGATTCTCCGGTTGACCTCCAAGTCGACTGACAGAGAGCTCGAGATGGTGGACCCGAGGTAAGTGAAGTCGTTGACAACCTCCAGGGTGTATTCGTCGATGGTGATGCATGGGGGAGTCCCCGTGCCTTGAGCCATAACATTCGTCTTCGTCAGGCTGATGGCTAGTCCGAACTCCTTGCATGCGTGGGAAAGGCAAGTGACTAGCTGCTGGAGTCCCTCTTCAGAGTGTGATGTCAAAGCTGCGTCGTCGGCGAAGAGCATCTCACGGATGAGCACCTCTTTGACTTTGGTCTTGGCTCGTAGATGGGCCAGGTTGTAGAGCTTGCCATCGGATCTGGTGTGAATGAAGACACCCTCGCTGCAGTCCTTAAAGGCGTATTGGAGGAGCATGGAGAAGAAGATTCCGAACAGCGTAGGCGCGAGGACGCAGCCCTGCTTTACTCCGCTGCTGACTGGGAAGGCCTCAGAGGTTGCACCGTTGTAGGACACCGTGCTGTGCATGTTGTCGTGAAAGGACATGACCATAGCAAGCAGATGTGGTGGACAGCCAATCTTCCGTAGCAAGCTGAAGAGTCCGCTTCGACTGACCAGATCAAACGCCTTCGTAAGGTCGATAAAGGCGAGGTAGAGTGGTTTATGCTGCTCGTGACACTTCTCCTGCAGCTGGTGTAGGGAGAAGATCATGTCCACTGTTGATCGGCCAGCTCTGAAGCCACACTGGGACTCTGGGTAGACGCGGGAAGCAAGGGTCTGCAGGCGGGCAAGAGCGACCCGGGCGAATACTTTGCCAACGACGCTGAGGAGAGAGATGCCCCGGTAGTTGTTGCAGTCGCTGCGGTCTCCTTTGTTCTTGTACATGGTGATAATGTTGGCGTCTCTCATATCCTGGGGGATGTAACCCTCCTTCCAGCAGAGACAGAGTAGATGGTGGAGCGGCTGTAGCAGGACTGGTTTCCCGCTCTTTAGGATTTCTGGAGGGATTCCGTCGCTTCCTGGTGCTTTCCCGCAAGCGAGGCAGTCGATGGCTTTGCTGAGCTCTGCCGCAGTAGGTGGGGTGTCTAGCTCCTCCATGACTGGTAGGTCTGGGATGGCTTTAAGAGCAGTGTCTGTTACGGTGTTCTTCGTTGCGTACAGCTCGAGGTAGTGCTCGGTCCACCGCCGCATTTGCTGTTCCTGGTCAGTGATGACCTCACCTGTCTTGGACTTAAGGGGGGCGATCTTGAAGGGGATTGGGCCTGTTGCCTTCTTGATACCCTCATACATTCCTCGTGCGTTGCCTATATCGGCGGCTTCCTGAATGCTTCTGCACAGGTTTAGCCAATAGGTGTTGGCACAGTGGCGGGCGGTCTTCTGGACTTTGTTCCTGGCAGCCCGTAGAGCTTGAAGTGTACTGGGAGTGGGCGTGGCCTTGTAAGCCAGTAGGGCCTTCCTCTTAGCCTCGATCACGGGTTCCATTTCTTCCCAGTGAGCCTCGTACCAGTCAGCGTTCTTCCGCTCTTTCTTCCCGTAAGCAATAATGGCGGAGTTGTATATGGCGTCGCGGAGACGTGGCCAATTGGATTCGATAATGTCATCTGCCACCGTTCCCTCGCCGAGTGCATCTTCCATCCTGTTGATGAATTGCTGGGTCTTAACTGGGTTGCTGGCACAACTGGTGTTGATGCGTGGGCGACCCTTCATCTTGGAGTGGTGCAACCTCTTCGGCGTTATGCGCACCTTGCTTACCACGAGGGCATGGTCCGTGTCGCAGTCTGCACTGTGGTAGCTGCGGGTGAGGAGGGTGCTGCCAATATCCGTTCTTCTGGTGATGACGAGGTCAAGCTGGTGCCAGTGGCGGGAGCGGGGGTGCCTCCATGACACCTGGTGGATCTCTTTGCACTTGAAGAATGTGTTTGTCACGCACAGGCCATGGTGACACGAAAGCTCAAGCAGTCGCTGACCATTCTCATTGATCTTTCCTCTCCCAAAGTTCCCAAGGCAGGTGGGCCAGGCCATGTGGTCGGCTCCTACTCTTGCGTTGAAGTCTCCAAGGAGATAGAGGGCGTTACTTCTGGGGATCTTGGATAACGCTTCGTCCAGTGCATGGTAGAACTGTTCTTTCTCTTCGATGGTGGCGCAGAGGGTTGACCAATAGACATATGAAAAGATGCTCAATGTCACTAATCATCAGAGAAATGCAAATTAAAACCACATTGAGATATCATCTTACACCTGTAAGAATGACTATAACCAATAAATCAACAGACAACAAGAACTAGCAAGGATGTGGAGAAAGGCAGACTCTTTTGTACTGTTGGTGGGAATGCAGATTCGTGCAGCCACTGTGGGAAGCAGTATGGAGATACCTCAAAAAATTAAAAATGGATCTTCCTTTTGACTCAGTGATCCCAGTTCTGGGAATATATCCAAAGGAACGCAAAACACTAATTTGGAAGAACATAAGCACCCCTCTGTTCATGGCAACATTATTTACAATTGCCAAGATATGGAAGCAGCCCAAGTGTCCATCAGTAGATGAGTGGATAAAACAGCTATGGGACATTTACATGATGGAACACTACTCGGCCATAAAAAGGAAGAAAATTTTACCCTTTGCTACAGTATGCATGGATCTGGAGAACATTACACTAAGTGAAACAAACCAGTCAGAGAAAGACAAGCACCATATGATCTCACTTACATGTGTAATTTAATGAACAAACTGAACTAACAAGCAAAATAGAGACAGACTCAAAGAAAGAAAGAGAAGAATGAGAGCTAAGGGTAGGGGGTGGTTAGGGGGTGGAGGGATTGAGCAAAAAGGAGAAAGGACTCACAGACATGGACAACAGGGTGGGGATGCGGGGAAGAGGGAGGTGTAAGGGGACTAAATGGTAATAAAAAATGTAATAAAAATAAGAGTTGAAAAGAAGAATAAAAGGAAGGCACGCATACCTCAGCATGGTCTTATTAATCACCAGAACATAAAAATTAAGAGAAGCTCCTAACATTTTCCACCGTAAAAGAGCAAATCACTTCCAAAGGAAGATTAGTTAGACTAATATGTTTCTCATCAATAATACTGGCTGTGAAAGTTAATGGAGTAATTTATTCAAATGTATCAGAAAAAAATAATTTCAATGTCAGAATTCTATGTCTGTCGTCGTCGGCAGCCGTCCGTCTCGAGAGACGATGGTGTAGCTTCTTAAGAGTCTATCTGCACCGCCGAGAATGGCTGTGCAGTCCGACTCGGGAGTGACACGGTATCTGTCTCCTCCCGTGTTGAATCGACATCTTGCGATGACGCTGGAGTGTCCTCTCCAGTGAAGCTGAAGCTACAGAGCCTGGGCAGGGTGATATGGAGGGTCTGCTGTTGCCCATGCAGCAGACCCCCCCTCTCTTCGCAGCTGAAGGGTCCAAGGGAAAGACGGAGTCAATACAGCTTGGCTTCAGGTGCGCCGCAGGAGTTGCCGGTGTTGACTACAACGTCAAACCGCCTTAGGGACTCCGGCTCCGGATTTTCTGTCGGGGTTTACTCCCTTAGCCTTTCCCCTGAAGAGGTATGCCGCAAGGCAACGGAGGTTTTTTGGAGTCAGAGTTTTCCTTCTCTGTCTATGTCTGTAAACTATTAATTAAGTGTGAGGGTATAATGAAGGCATTCATGATTCATATAGTTTACTTCTCATGCATCCTTATCTAAGGAAGTTGCTTTAGCCCTGACTAAAAAAAAAAAAAAAAACCCAACGATATAAAAAATAAATAAATAATATCAGATTCAAGTTATAACAGGTCTAATTTAGGGGAACACTGAAGGAATGTGGGTTTCAGAATGACTTGTCAGATCAAATAGTTTGGATTGGAGTAGAAAGGTGCTCTTCTGGGAAAAGGAGAAAATTATTTTAAGGAAAAAACGTGGGATCCAACAAATTTGAAAGTTCATTTAAAAGGTTGGAAAAGTTGAAGATATAATAAAGGAAAATAATGCTCTTAAAAGAAAGTGAGAAGCCCCAGAATGAACAAAGTGTATTCAAGAATATCACAATCCATATACTTTTAAGCAACTGTCAGGTATAAGAAAAAAAGTACTTTGAATATCGATGATAAAACAAATAGTCATTTGAGTTGTCCAGGAATCATAACACTGAATATAAAAGGAAGGAAATAAAGTCCTAGCATTTAATGCCCTTTAGCCACGAATAGTACTCACATAGTCATATTAAATTCAACCAAGTTCAAGCACAGCTGACAGAGAACAGAACAGAATGAGTGTGTGTTTATGTGTATGTATGTATATGTGTATGTGTATGTGTATGTGTGTGTGTGTGTTGGCCATAGTTGAGGTGGGTGACAAGGATGAGAGGAAATGTGGAGGGAAAAGCAAACAATCTAATCTTCACCTTTTGAGGTTAGCTTTGGTTGAAAACCCAAGTTTTATACCAACTATCCTCTTTGAGCTTCAGTTTCTTCATCTACCAGATGGTCATGCCATTAATTTTCCCTCCAGGTTTGTTGGGAGATTGTAGTGAGAAAGTAATTGCAAAAATCACTGTATGAATTACACATTATGATTGCAGCTATTATTTACCCAAAGGCAAAGACATTTTTATATCACATAATTTTTATACCTTTGCTTTTGTAAAAGCCTTATTGTAAACCCGATAAGAGATACAAAAGTGAAAAAGTGCCTGCACTCAAAAATCTTTTCTTTCTAGAAGATATATGCTCACAAACATAAGAGGGAAATAAAGTATGAGATAAATGTGTAAAATCAAAATCAAAATTCTGAGAAAAGGGAGATAAGTTCCTTTCAGTTGAGAGCTTCAAGAAAAATAACATAAGCAAGTCAGGAACTTTGGAACTATGCCTTGAAAAATGTGCAGGCATATTAGAGGTTTGGATTGTGGCCAGACATGCTGAGTATGGAGAACGGTGTGGCCAGGATGACATGTTGGATACTTGGAGGGGAACAGAGAGAGTGAATAATAAGGCTGACAGCATAGGCTGCATTCATAGATAAACTTAAAGTTAAGGTAAAGTAGGTGTTAGTGAAATTTTTTGACACTAAACTTATTGAGATGATCACTTCATAAGTTATACAAATGTCTAATCACTATGCTGCACCCCTAAAACTAGCATAATATGGTATGTCAACTGTAATTTTTTAATTATTTAAAAAATAATAATTCAAACGTGTTTTTGACCAAATCAGAAATTAATTTTAGGAAAGCAAATTTATGATGATGGGCAAGAAAGAGTTCAGTAGGAAAACTAGTGGTAGGAGATAAGGCTATTGCTATAGCATGGTTAAAATATAGATTAATCAAACAGAAAGGACTTTCCAGAGACACCTAATTATTTATGTAGGAAGACCCTGACAAACATTAAACTGTGTTGAGAGATAGAGTACAGAAACATACCTTGGAAATCATTGAAAGTAGTCATTCTAGAAGACTAGGTAGGATCTTATAATTCTTTGGATTATTAGCCCAGATAAATTGTACATCATCTTAGAACTAACACCTGAGAATGGCATCAACAGAAAGATGGATGGGGCATAACTTGGGTCACCAGGCATGACATCACTAGCTGTTATGGGTTGGGTTATAGTTTGTGTGTGTGCATTTAAAAGAAAAAGTAGCCAGATTCCAGAAAGCTGGGGGACAGTTAAGAAAAGGTGAGGGTAGAAAATACAGGTATATTAATTTGCACCTACATAAGCTTTTCTGACAGAGACCCCTAAATATGATTGCCTTTATGTAAGCAGGTATCTGGGTCAGGCAAGCATCTCTGCTCCATGAGCTCATTCAGGCGCCCAGATTTCTGCACTCATGGTGTTATACCACTTCCTGTGAGCTTGTCCTCATCTGTAGGGTGGGAGCTGGATCACTGTCATGAGCGTGGTCTAGTCCAAGTGAAACTGGAAGAAGAGGAAGTAAGAGGGCAAGTGATTTCCTTTTCAGGAAATGAAAAACAAGTTGCCCCATCACTTGCGATCCCACTCCTTTGTTGAGAACTTAGTCAGATGACCACACAAGAAAATGGGAAGAACTGGGAAACAGTCTAGCTGGAAGACATACAACTTTAGAAATCTCATTCTCTGTCACCATAGGGAAGGTGGTCTGGGATCTGGGTTCTTCAAGTGCAAGACTGCCCTTGACATGATGGTCTAGGTTAAATGCTGTCCAAGAGAGCCCAGGCCTATGGGTTAATGAGGGACAGTTCTGAACAGACACCGTGCTAGTGTCTGGAATAGGCGTAGAGATGAAGAAGCAAGTCAGCACCATGTTTAACACCCAGCTTTCTCAGGTTAGCTGCTTTCTGCAATTTCATCCTTGCTCTTTCTATGTTGGGAGACACTGCTTGCTAATATTTCAGTGTTGAGATTTTGCAACATAACACCTCTCAGCAACACATAGGTGATCTTTGGACTTTCAAGGTCTATCTATGCATTGGAGGTCCTGAGGGGAGTATGAATAGGGTAGAAATGAATGAGACTAAGCCAATGCATTCCAGATCAAGACAGACAGAATTATGACTTCCTTTTACATAGAAAATATTCTTATCTAAAAAAGCAGTATCCAAAGACAATGGGGAATAGAAGGGCTATGTAATATATCGATTAAGTAAGAAATTATATATCACCAATTTGGGGGGGGAAATGAGCCAACCTTTATTTTATACTCTATTATTTACATATTTACTGTTCCTCAACTTGCAACTTTTCTAAATTGTTATGTATTATAATAAATAATAATTACATTAATTATATTTATATAATTTTATTATTATAATATAGATAATACTTATGTTAATTATATTCATTTGCTTTATATGTGTGTATATATATATTTTTTCAATCACAGACATACTAAATGTAGATATCTAAATGTTGTTTTTGTCCATTTTTGTTCAGAAACCTCCCCAAAATCTCCCTATGTAGTTCTCTCTATTAATGAAATATCACCACAGAACATAACCTAAGAAAGCTGCAAATGTATAAAAGAATTAAATATAAAGTAAAATGAAATTATATAATAATTAGCAGAAAATAAATTTGTGTCATTATTAGATACTTGGTGAGACAACATTAAAGTGATGAAGTAAAATAGAAACAAGGATCAATTAATCAGATGTAAAACTTCTAAACTTGCAACAAGTGAAAAACAACTCCATATAACATTTATATAAAGTGAAAGTTTTGTTTCTACAATACAGAAAACATTCACACAAATTGAGTAGAATAAACAGCAGGTCATTAATAGTTAGCTTAAAAATATTTATGAGAAAATTGTAATGAATATAGGCAATTAAAAATTTCATTGAAAATATTTTATCTTACTGACCTTTTAAATATAGCTCATGTACTCACACATTACTTGAAATGCATAGATTTATGCAACATGTCTTATACATAATTTGACAGTTTATATCATACATCTTGTTCCCTGACCTTGCATTGAAAAGAGACATGCAGAATGATAACCTATCATTTTTAGTAACAAAAATTGAAAGCAATATCATTACCCAATAATAAGAAGTAGTTAAATAAAAAAAGAGTATGTTAATCTCATAAGTATAAAAAATTTAAAAATGAAAATTATAAACACCATTTAATGATATCTGGTGATATTTTATAAATTTTTTATATTACATATTTTATATTAAAACATTTAGTTAAAAGACAGGAAAATATTTGTGTGTGTGTGTGAATTGATTACATGGAAACACAATTAGACCAGCACTGGTAGAGAGCTTGAAAAGAAAGAGTGCTGAGATGTTTAGATGATGTGATTGAGATAGATCGTCCTCCCTAAAATATTTTCTGTATCCTTGTTATAATTCTGTTACTAAGTTAGAAAAATAGTAATATAGTAACTAGAATATTTGTTCAATGGTGGCCATTAGGATCTCTAATTCAAGCTACTTACAAAAAATCCAAAAAAAAAAAAGGCTATTAGAAGTATAATGCCTTAAATCTGAAGCAGAGAGTGGGAACAAGACTGACAAAAGGAGATTAAATTAGACTCATGTGGTAAATGTGCGTGGAGAGGCAGAAGAAGGGTTCAAAGGTGACTGAAAATTTGAGCAGAATTGACAGGAGAATAATTGAGGTGCCGTTGACCAGAAATAAGACTTCTTAAAGACAAAAGTTTGGTAGAGTTGTAGTAGCAGTGTGTGCTGTGGTCTGAGGGGACTTTTCACCTCTCACCACACAAACCAGTATCCAGAGGTTGCTGCACAAATTCATCATTATCCACAGGCCTGAACTAAATGCCTCTGCTTTAAAATTTTGACTAGAAAACACATGATACATCTGCCAGCAATTACCATGGATATTACTGAAGTGCACCCAGCCCATCGACTCTCACTAACCTCGTTCTCAAACAATAATGTTGGAAAGAGGCCCTTTCCAAAACTTTCAAGTGATCTACAATCTCCCAGACTACTTTCATAATCGGCTTTTTCTTTCTTTTTCTGCTAAATATGTTTTTCCACTTTTGGTCACTGACCAAAAGGCAGGACATCACTGGTGAATTTGTTGCTTTTCAATTTTACATATAGCAACATCTGAGCAGTGATTTTACGTTTTGGTTTCAGTCTTTGACACAGCTACAGCATGTCATCTTTAGTTATGGAGAAATAACAGCCAGCTTGAGGGTGGGGGCGAGTGAGGTTGTGCAGTGTCTGAGTGGTTTGATTTCTTCTGCTGATGCATTAGAAGAGGCAAGAGAAACCTCCCACATGACTGGGGAGAAAATGCCCCTCATTAGGGTGATGGCCAGAACGTCCTTATTTGTAACCAAACATACTGTTTCACTCAGAAGAAAATTTCTTTAATAGGAAAACCTAAAAACCTAAATCAGTTGCTTGAAACAATGTCTCAGGTACTAATTTCCAAAGTATACCTGGAAACACAACCTAAAGGTTAGACACTGTCTGTATAGTCTATAGACTGGACATCATAAAACATTGATCTCAGCCAATGGTGTGCTCAGATCCATGCTAGTTGGATGTCACAGACAGATCGGTAATTTAGTTGTTCTTACAAACCCATTTCCCTCAGCTGACTCTGCTCCAGCTGGCACATCACAATGTGTAATCCAAGCCTGCTTAGCATCAGCAATTGGCCAGCCCACTAAAAGTATCACAGAGAAAATAATACTACATTAAGAGGGAAATCCCCAAATATCATTCCAACAATAAAGCTTGTGTTTTCCCCTTAGATGAGAGGAAGCATTTTATTATGGAAATAGCAAAGACTTTGGAGGCAGACCTCTGTAAACCCCAATTTCCTGTGCAATTTATGTAATAATACTTCCCTTACAACATTGCTTTAATAGTCAAATGAAATAAAATGGAATGCCTTGCTTATATTAGAATTTCATTAAAAGTTTGTCAGCCCTATGACTTTGGACAAGAAACCCATACTACTTACCTCAAAGGGTTGAGTGAGGATTAAATGACTTAATAAATGGCAAGTTCTTCAAATAGTACCTGTGAGTAGTAAGTGTTCAATAATTGCAGTTGTCGCTCTCATTATTATTCAATGTCTACGCACTAACAGATATTTCACATAAAGAGAACAACATGTACTCAGAAGGATTTAAGGTATTATGCACATTTTTTTGTGCAGGGGATGGTGGTTTAAATAGGGGGATAAAGTTGAGGTAGGAGCTAACAGTGCAGGATTAATAAAGACTACCAGCAAAAGTACTAATGAGAAACATTAAAACAAGTAATTTGGGTTCCAGCTGTGAAGGTTTTTGAAGACAATATCAAGTGCTTGGGCTTATTAGAGAAGATGGAAAGACAGTGGAGACTTAAATCAACAGGTTCTATGACCATACCAGTATTTTTGAAAGGTGACCAGAAGGGAGTTGGATGACTAATAAAAAGGAGGTGATCAGAAGCAGGGAACTACTTGGAAAGTCATTTTGGAAGGTTAGGGTACCGTAAAGCCAAGACAGTTGTGGTGTCGAAGAGGAAACAGCTATAGGAAATAGCACAGGGGTAAAACCAATTGGATTTGTTGGCTAACTGGCCTTGGGGGTGGGTGGATAAAGAAAAGGAAATAGCTAAAGCTGTTTGGAGGGTTCTAATTTGTGAAATTGGTGAGATCATGAAGCCAAGACGCAGACTGTGTGTACGTGGTGAGACATGCTGAGTTTGTCTTTATGGTTCATCCAATGTTGAAATCCTTGGTATGAAACACTTACAAAGGAAGAAAAAGGAATAGAGCATACAACTTTGAAGAATGCCTACATTTAAGAAGAGGTGAGAAAGCAAGAGGCTCCAGGGAACAACCCTGAGAGAACCATCAGAGAGTAGGAAGTGGGCAGGAGAAAGTGTCAGCATGAATGGGTACCCAGAGAGACACATACTTCCAAAGAAGCAAGAGGTTAACAGTGACAACTTTAGGATTGTCTAACCTTCATTAAGAAAAAGGCTAGCCTTTTCAAAATGTTTATTTAATGCTAAAAATGTGCCAGTCTCTCCACTTTCTTCATTTTTTTTTTTTTCATGTTCTTTCTCCCAGTTCTTCAAACACTACATAGACTTTATAAACTCCCTTTGTTTCCTCGGTACTCTTCCAAGTTCTTCAGTTCCTGGATGGTAGGCAGATGATCTAAGTATTATCAAAGGGAAGGCTAAAATAAGATGTGGGTGATGTAAGTGTATCTGAGCTTAGTGATCCCTGCCCACAATGATTCAGAACAGATCTGTGCTCTGCTGTACTGCATATCTGGACAAAAACTGAAAAATTCACTCCGATGTCTAGTGAATGTTTTCCTGTATTACATGATTCTTATTTTTAAAATATTTTTAAATTTAAAAACCATTACTCAATAAATTATTTTCTATTTGAATGTTAAGCCCATATTAATGTGATCCTCAGGAAGAGTTACCAAATGGGCAAAAGAAACAAATCTTGCATAGTCATTTCGGCATATTAAAGGTTTGGTACCATTTTATATATGGGGGGAGTAATAGTTTCATAATTTGCCTTTTATACAATATGCCAGGGGTTCAAGCCTATAAGCAGTAACCCTTGAAATAGCAGTTATTGATATGAAAAAGAAGTGATAGAGAAGCAAGTCGAGCCCTGGCCAGTGCAGCTCAGTGGATTGAGTGTCAGCCTGTGAACCAAAATGCTGCTGGCCTGATTCCTAGTTAGGGCACATGCCTGGGCTGTGGGCATGTGGGGGCATGCAAGAGGCAACCAGTAGATGTTTTTCTGTTTCTCTCGCACACCAATGTTTCTCTCTCTTTTTTCTCCCTCCCTCCCATCTCTCTTAAAAAGATAAATTAATAAAATCTAAAAGAAAAAGTAAAAGAAAAATTGAAGTTAACCATACACCTGCCTCCCTAACCTATTCCAGATTTCCAGGCCTGAAGCAGGCCTAATTGGGGAGAGAGAAGTTAAAATTGAATATCATCCAGTTAGGGATGTTGAAAATATTAATGGAGGATATGTTTTAAAATTGTTTAAATTACTAAGGAACTGGAAAGATCTGTGTGACCTGCCTGAGATTTCAACAAGGGGCAAAGAAAAACAACTGGCATGTTCTAATGCTTGGAACCTAGGA
This sequence comes from Furipterus horrens, assembly GCF_987537825.1. NCBI lineage: Eukaryota > Metazoa > Chordata > Mammalia > Chiroptera > Furipteridae > Furipterus > Furipterus horrens. The sequence goes on along the minus strand of NW_028327177.1, from coordinate 12,178,814 downwards.
ATATGTACATTAAATAACAAAGGGGATTTCAAGTAGTAGATGGAATTGAGGTTGCTAATCAAATGACTGGCTGTAAAATAGAAGATTATCTCAGATTATCTAGGTAGGCCCAAAGTAATCATAAGGGTCCTTAAATGTGAAACAAGGAGGCAGAAGAGTCAGTGTTGGAGAGATTCTGTGTGAAAGACTCGACTGAGCACTGTGGCTTTGACGGGGAGAGAGAGACATTGGTCAAGGACTGTGAGCACCTTCTAGAAGTTGTAAAGGGGGAAAAAAAAGGATTCTCTGATTAAACCTCCAGAAAGGATTATACTAGTGTGAAAACTATTACTCGAACAAATACACTGGCTTTCTACAACAAAACAAAAAACAAAAACAGATTTCTATAGAGCTGCGCTAATAGGCACACTAACAAAATACACTACTGAACACTTTATATGCATCTAGTCTGAACTGAGATGCACTTTGAGTATAAAATACACACTGGATTTCAAAGACTTGGTACAAAAATAAGAATGTAAAACATCCGTTATTTTTACATTGACTATATTGCTTGCTTTACATTAATATTTTGGATGTACTGAGTTAAATAAAATATATTTTAGAGTTAGAATGAATTTACTTCTTTTTACTTTTTAAATGTAAGTATTTGAAGATTTAAAGTTGTGTATGTGGCTCATATTATCTCTCTATGAACTGTATTGACAAAGAGAAAACCCTTCTGGAAATATTATAATTATGCCTTCTGTCTGTATAATCTGAAGTACTTTATACGTTTCTCTAATATATCCTTAATTCACATGGCAACCATGTGTGATGAGTAGGGTGTAACTTATTATTTCTAGTTTTTGGAATGTGAAAACCAACTCTCAGATCATATAAAGGACCTACCAAAAGAATCACATAAGTAGCAAGTGACAGAGCTAAGAAAATCTTGAAACATCTGTCTTTCAAACTAAGGCTTTTTTCTTACTATCTTGTTCAGTGGGTGGTGGAAATCCCAGTGCCTAGCCTCGAGTTCTCGTTTTCTGCAGAGGAGAGTTTCTTAAAGGAACGCATCTATAACACTTGAGCTGATGTGAAGTGAGGGTCTTCTCTATACCTAAGCCTAACAAAATCTTTAGGAGATCGCTCACAAGACCTAACTTCATAACCCACTGCTGCTCAGGACTTATTCGTGATACACCATTACCAAAGCAGTCTACGGTCATGTGGGTTTGAGAAGCACTGGTTTTAAGGTTGAATTCTTTCAACCACAGGGCATTTCAATGCGTTATTAATCTCTCAGAGGGAACAGAGTACGATTTCCAAAACTTATTTTCCCAGATTGCGATGTTCTGGGAAAAAAAAAAAAAAAGGCAATTTAGGAAATTCTTCCCCACAACGAAAGGAAGATGCAAGGACAGGTCTGACCTTATGCCCTTCATGAAGTGTGAGCCAACCTCCAGTGTTGAAAAGAGATCTGAAGGAAGAGGTGGCAGCTTGTTCCCCAGCTGAGAGGCATTTGCTAGCTTTGGTAACTGTCCAGGACAAAGAGGGATGTTTAAAAGTGATTTTTAAACTATAGAAAATTAGAATCAGGTCAATAAATAATTTGTTTAGCATCTTAATAAGATTTAAACACAAAGCCAGATATCTGTTCTTTTAAACCACAAGAACATGTCTGAGTGCTTGGAAGTATTCCCTGATGTACTAGTGACTTTCTAAATGAAATTCTAGTAAAATGGGGAAAAGACATGTAATGACCAAAAGTTCAGGGAGAGATTTTGATATTTGAAACCGTCAGATTTGCCAGTATTAATAACTATCAATTGGTAATAGAAATATGAATTTTGTTTTCCAACTTTTCATCAAGTGACTTAAAAATGCCTCAAACATATATTAGTTTGCTTTTTCATTTCCTTCAGACTAACCAGAACCAGAGACAGAGACCAGAGATGTCACTGGAAAGACTAGGACAAGAATCTGTTTATTCAACAACGTTTTCCACTGACTTTGTTTTAGATGCTAAGGAGTCAGTGATCAAAAGAAATCTATGCTTCACTTTTATGTTTCTAGGTAATTCATGCATTCATTAAACATTAAGAAAATTGTCAAGCAGTTCCTTTATGTAAAACACTGTGCTAGGTGTTGAGGATATGAAGAGAAAGAAGACAAAATGTTGTCATGGAGGTGTCCACACTAGAATGCAGGAAGCAGACAACAAAACAATTAATTACTAAATGGTGCCTCTGGTCACCCCAACTGGTTTCAACCATATTCATTCTTCTCCTGCTCAGTAATCGGGCTATCCATTCAACCACCTGCTCAGACTAAATATCTCAGGGTCCTTGACCACTCTTTTTCTTATAATCCACATCCAAACCATTAGCAAATCCCATTGTTCTTCCATCAAAATATTTTTTAATCCAATCACTCCTCATTCACATCTACTACTGTGAACATGATCCATGCCCTGTTGGTATGCTACCTGGTCTACCCGCTTTCAGTCTTTTCTCCTTAGCATCCTTTTTCAGCAGGGTATCCAGAATGGTCATAGGATATTATTTTACTGTTCAAAGTCTTCCTTTAGTCTTCCTCAAAGCATTTGTAGAAACCTTCTATGCTTTATATGTTTATCTGTTTATTTGGCTATTGTCAGTCTCCCTCCTTTTGAGTATAATATTTTTTAGAAATGTAAGTGGGTCTTTTAAAATATGCAAATCACCGTTTAGTTTTTTCCATATAGTAAATTATATAGCATGACAAATATTTATACGGTGTAAAGAATAGTGGTGCTATAAAATGAGGGTTTGATCACTTAGGTTCAGATGGTGGAAAGATCGAGGGAGGTTTTGCAAATGAATCTAAGCCTGTTTAAGATGGTCTCATCTGACTTCTACTCTACCCTCTCTATACAAACCAACAATAAACTCCTAATTGAGCAAACATTTCCTCATCACTTATCCTAAACAGCCTCTTCTTTAAGACATCTTTCTTGATTTTTTGTTCATGTATTTAATAAAAATTGAGTGCCCTCTGTATGTTGGCCATAGAGAATAAAGATGAGGTCATTAGAATATAGTTAAGTCAGGGCCTTGCAAGGGCAAATAAAGAAGGCCATGGGTCTTTGAGTCTCCTATTTTATTTCTCCCCTCCCTCTCATCTGCTTTCTGCTTAAAGTTCTGTATTTCTCCAATAGACGTGTAGCCCCCATTTCCAGCAAAGTCTGATGTGGGTTGATTTTGAGTTTTAAACGTAGCTACGCTATATATATATACATCGCTGCTTAGCTCACGCGATTTCAGCTACCTATACCCAAACCATGACCTATATAGGCTCTGATCTCTAGTCCTTCATTCTCACTAGGCAGAGGTTGGAGCTGGAGCCATTTGGCTTTCCTAACCAGTTGTATGGTGTGATGAGCACAGTGACAACACTGACAATACTTATGGTGGCAAACAGCTATGAGAAAGGCAAGGCAGGTAAGTAAATACTGAAGCAAGCTGGCTAGGGTATGAGTCGGAAGGAGGGGCTGCAATGAAGCACAGAACCTATGCTCAGTGACCACAGAGTCAGGGGCTGTTGCCGCCACACGGGGTGTGTAGGCGCAGGGGTGGAGCGAAAACCTTCGTTCCCCTTTCTCTAAATGGCAGGACCTCCTCGCCTCTCTCCATGCTCTCATCCACTCCTACCCAGAGACCGGGGACTGATCGCATTTGTTAAAACTGGAGGAGAACTTGGACTTCGTAGCCCAGGGTCTTTCTTGCTCTTTCTCACCGGCATTCACCCGTATGAGAAGCTGCATGCTTCAGTCTGCTTCTCCGTGTGGTGTTAGGGCCAGGCCCCCACGCGGGAAGGTGTGCAGTAGTCTGGGGCTACCTGTGACTGGGGTGAACAAGCCCTTTTCTGGGGTTTGACATCAAGAGGTCCATTGCTTCTGCCTTCCTGAGCCGTACCTTCATCGTAGACTTAGTCAGCAGTAAGTGAGCTGTTTTGATCGTCACCTGCCTTAATCTATTTTCTCCTTTTTCAATTTATATATTAAGTTTAAAAAAAGGTGTGTGTGTGTGTGTGTGTGATTTATTGCCCCCACCCCCACAAATCACATAACTTGATTTTCTAATTTTTAAAGAGAAACCAGGATTTTTTTATGCAAAAAGATTTTCATATAAAATCTTTTAGACTTTTTTATATGTGAAAAATGTATGATTCTGAACTATTGGCACAAAATCCATGTATTTTTTAAAATCTTAGGTTTTAAATGAAGCATTTATAGGCCAATTTTCATGAGAAGCCACTGATTTGTAATGTTTAGGAGTCAGTGTAAGTATCTAAGTTTCTGTCCCAATCCCTTCTGATGAACCCAGTTCTTATTTGCAGCCAGAGACCTTGAACTTCACTTCAGCTGACTAGTCTGCATTCCAGATATCTCAAATACCCAACCTTCCCTCTCCAGCATCTTCTCCTGTAGGCCAGACATATTCTCTTCACTTTCTTTCCCTTCCTAAATAAAAATTGTAGCTCTTTTTAAATTTAGCACCACCCCTCAACCTCCAAAATTACTGCTCCTTGGAGATCTCTATGGTCTTGCCTCATCCACCAGCTCTGACCTGTTGGGTCAATGACCAAACTTCATTAACCCTGAATCATAAAGATTTACATAACTGGTGATCAGTATCCTTTCCCGTAAGAGGGGAAAGCCAACTTAACCTATATTTCTCTCCATTCCCAGATTATTTCTCCCTCCCAATCTACCTTCCACTGAGATCCCAAAATGTATGGTATTAACATGCACACTGTGAAATCTGAGTAAATTCTGTTTCTTGCTCTGGCTGCTGTGGCTCAGTGGATTGAGCGTCGGCCTGCAAGCCAAGTGTCACTGGTTCAATTCCCAGTCAAGACACATGACTAGGTTGCATGTCAGATCCCCAGTTGGGGGCGCAAGTGAGAGGCAACCACACAGTGATGTTTCTCTTCCTTTCTCCTTTCCCCTCACTCTAAAAATAAACAAACAAACAAATAAATAAATTATTATTTTTTTTTAATTCTATTTCTTCTTTTCCCCTCTTTTCCCATTTGGTATGTGGCCACTGCTAGTAATTTTTTCCTCTTTCTGTTATCAAACAAGTAATCACTAATACAAGTTATTGAGCTGGCCAAAAAGTCCATATGGTTTTTTCCATAAAATAAAGGACACGTTTTTTTCATTTTCACCAATAAGTTTATTGATTTGGATATTTTGAGCATGTTGGCTATCTCCAGCATGGTATAACATTGATTGTTCTCAATTAATGTCTTGATTTGATCACTGTCAACTTCAGCTGATCTCCCTGACAACCATGGAGCTTCATCCAGTAAGAAATCTCCCGCACAAAACTTCACAAACCAATTCTGACACATTCGATTAGTCACAGCATTTTCTCCATATATGGCACAAATCTTTTTGTGTGTGTTTCAGTTGCATTTTTACCTTTCTTGATATAATAAAGCATGACATGCTAAAAATGTTGTGCATTTTTTCCATCTTTAATATTAAAATGGCTACACAAAAATTCACCAATTTTGATGTTTTTTTTTTAAATGCACACTGATGTGACATCTGTCACAATATAGTCTAACAACAGTGTTTCGAAAGAAGTTAAAGACAACTAAGCACTATTAGAGCCATCTTGCAAGAAAGAAAAATGACCTTTTTGGCCAACCCAATATTTTAGGTTTCTTTTTCCCTTTCTGTTGGTGAATTCTCTGTTCTCCTTGCTTTCTTTCATGTCACTGGCTACATCGACAATCTCTTTCCCTAGGTCTTCATTTAGCCAGTCTGATAGCAGCCTTCAGCAGGGCAATCCAAATTACTTTGGTTTAATTGTGAGTTATTTTCCAAAGCTTGGACTGGTCTATAAGACAGCATTTTAGCCTCCCCTGGGACCACCCATTTAGTCTTCATCCCAGCTCCTTGGACTTTTTTCCAGCCATCTGTTTTACTTGGGTAAAGAAAGTCAGTTTTAATGTCTACACGATTTTCCTTTCATCTATATTTTTGGCACCTTTAGTTAATTCAGAGTTAGCTCCAGAAAGGAAACATTTACCATCCCTCAGCAGCTGTTCGGTCCTGGAGGAGGAAGTGGAGAGTCTTGTTCCCCTTCCCATTGGCCTGGTCTCCGTTATCCTGGCCGTAGTTATTCCATCATCCCTGCGCTCCAGTCTGCCTGACACCCGGATGCACTGATTTTTGCTTTGGAATGGGAATAATAGCTTCTGAGCTCAATTCTTGTCAATTCATTTTTCAATGTGTATGAGTTCTGAATTTCAGTATGTTGTCCAAGGCTCAGAACCAGAACCTAAGGTCCCACCTTTGACTCTACCAGTCATCAAATAAGTCACATCATCAAGTTGTACCTCACTTTCTCCATTTGTGAAGTGAGGATATTTATCTGTAACAGAGATCCTAAATTCCAAAGTTGTTAGAGACTAAGAGATCAAAGAAAAGAAAACCTACTAAACAGTGAAGCTGTCAGCCTTAGGCTAACTGGGCACGACAGGCATTTAAAACTGAGAAGGCATGCCCTACCTAAAGGCATTTGCTGGTTCAGTTCATCTATCTGCAAGCTTCTTGGCTGAAGACTGAGTTTGGCTGACAGTTTCTGAGCTGTATTATACATTCTGTAAACCCCAAGTCCCTCTGTGTTACAGCTCTTTCCTCTGACTAATATTCCCTTAGATAATATTTAAAACAGAATATTACATATAATCTGATGGAAGATGGGATATAATTTTATCAATCACACTAGCCAGTCCTTTGCTCATAGGTAGAGATAACATATTAGCGTGGAGCTAATTTATTAGTAGGCAGCAATCAGTTGATTGGCAGTAGATCTATAAATGCATTGCAGAAAAATTATAACAAAACTTTTATGGCTTAAAAAATACAGATTCTTAAAATACTGTTTGCTGAGCAGAGCTGAAATTTTTAAGTCTGGATGAAATGTGCAGGGGTGACAATGACTTCAGGAAGATGAATAGCAGCACCCCCTTTACCTTAATCTTCCCTGTTATTAGAAGCTCTCTGATGGTCTGGAATGGACTTGCTGGCAGAAAAGGCCCATAAAGAGCATCCAGAGTCTTTGTTGTAGACCTGGTCTCAACCGTGGGCTCAGGTGTTTTGGGAGCATGCCAGTCAGTAACACCATGTGCTGAGGCTGCAGCCACATTGACCTGAAGGGATGTTTGGGAACCGTAGCTAAAGTGCTGAGTATGAATAAAGACCAATGCTCTTAAAACCCAGACCTCAAGAATCATATGGTCAGTACAGGAATCGACACCAATAGTGCGATCACATATGTTTACATTATGTTGGGCAATGTTCAACAGCAACATCTAATGACAGCAAGCAACAGTTGCAATAATGGACTGATCTCACTCTCTGATTCTCTCATTACCTTGCAGTTGGAAGGACAACTAATCAACCACCCTTTAAACTACATGAATCCAGATATTCCTGGGAAACTTAGATTGCAGAATGACTCCGGAGGGGAGAAAAAGAGATTTTATGATAATAATGAAATGTTGGCTCTTGGGCAGAAATGTAAAAACTGAAATACATTGCATCGGTTAGTTGTTGCCACAATGATGTTGTATAACAAACCATCATGGTTTTCCAGTAGTATTTAGCCGTAAGCGTTCTCACAGATTTATGAGCTCAGTAGAACACAGCTGCTGTAGGGTGAACTCCGCTGGGCTACTCTGCTTCTCACTGTGGATTTCTGCATCAGAACCACAGCCCTGTTCTACACATCTCTCATCCTTCCTGAACCATCGGACTGGGCCAAGTTCTTTGAATGGTGGTGGTAGATGTGCCAGAGGCAATATTCAAATGCACAAGTACATTTTAGCCCTTTCTTGTGCCATTTTTTCTAACATGCTATTAGCCAAAGAAGTTACAAGGCAGAGCACAAAATGAAGGGGCAAGAGGGTCTATTCCTTCAGTAGAGAAACAAAAAATGATAGGACAGAGGCATGAAGAATCAAGGCCAATAACTGAATCTACAACAGATGTGAACATATTTTGTATCCTGAACTGAGGAAAAGGGTTTATCAGATAATTATAGATTTGGATGAGCTTCAAGGTTTTATATATTGTCTGTGAAATAAAACATTGCTTTTTGCCATAGTGATATGTGGTTGAAAAATACATAAAAGGGCCTATGTGAGATATGTATTCATGTGCATATACCCAAACTTGCTTATATCAAATGTAAGTTGAATTCTGAAACTAACTGATCACCAAAGATCCATGCCTCCACTTTAATATTTAGAGTTGTTACTAGAAATTGAGCACACATCTAGGGACTAGAGTTTCTAGTCTCCTCTGCATGTAGGTGATGCCAATTGACAAGTCCTTGCCAATGGACTGAGATGTGCCAGGGCTCAGGCCAGGTTGATTGAGAAATGGATATCCCTTCGCCACCTGCTCTGCCCCGTCTGCCCAGTGAATGCATAAGTTTCCAAGCCCCCATTTGACAAGTTAGTCTCAAGATGGAACAACTGTAGGTTTCTGGATCTTGTGGAAGACCCCTTGCCTAACAAGAACACTTACATACTGCTGCTTGACTAAGAAATGAACTTCTGCTGTGTTTGTGTTATGCCACAGATAGGGGTAAGAATTTTTTACAGCAATTAAGAAAAGAAACTGCTGAAGTGCCTCACTGTAAAGAATTTATAGAGAAGGATAAAATAATCAAAGAGAACATTTACTGCACATCTACCACGTGCAAGTCTCACACTAAATACATCATACATTTAAGTATTTATGACCTGTGATATGGTTTAATGAGCTATGGGATGGGTGTAAAAAGAAGCTGATTCCTCCTTCATCTGCTACATTGAATAAGGAATAGGAAAAGCCCTCTGTTTCAACATGGTAAAGACATACATGGAGACTGTTGAGCCGTGTTATACAAGTCACTAACATTGTCACAATGCAACAGTGGAACAGTTGTGGCCCATAGCTGCCTCCCTGTTAAAAAACATGCAACCCACTTCGTTATTTTGGGGAAGTTATTTTGTGACCCTTTTTTAATTTAGTCATCTCATTTCACAATGAAGAAACCATCTTGTTCTGGGGTTATTTTGGGAGAAGACAAGCAGGATGAGATGAATGGGCCACAGTAACACAGCAAACTAGTGGCAGAGTTGGGGCTGGAAACCAGTCCGTTGCTCTTTCTACCATATCATACTGTGGGTCGCTCTGCAGGTAGAATCTAGTGTATTAGAGGGTAGAATAGGAGGATGCTCCCACTCAGAGTTATCTCACCGGAGATGTTAAGTACCTCTCCCAAGGTCACACTGCTTATAAATGGATAAGAGTGACTACTCGCTAAAAGATTTCTGCCTCCCACATAATATCTAACAGTGCAAAATGCAGTACTTAGGGATTGAATTGGGTAAGATTGAATATGCAAAAAAATAATATTTGGGAATTGAATTGAGTTTGAGTGAATACCCTCTGGGAAGTTGTCTTATCGCTGTATTTTCTTCTCACTCCTCCTTTTCATTTGGTTACATAGAATCCAGCCAAACACATTAATCAGATGGGCAGGGTTACACATTGTTTTCACAGGAAATCCTCCCTTCCTCCTTCAGTTTACCTAAAAGGATGGGAAGCAGGGAGGGGGGTTTGCCAGTGTATACACACACATGTCTATGTATATATTTATACACCACACATATCCATACACACATGTGTCTGTAAAACAATATATGCTCACTGTAGCATCTGGCGTTCTGTGAAGTCTTGACCTCTGCTCCCTTACAGCTGTGCTGGCTCAGAGTTTAGAGCAAGACTTGCAAGACTCCCTGAAGAACATATGTTTCTAAGCAGCCCTCTAGTTCTCTATCCTGCTTTTCTTCTCCTTTTTTTTTTTTTTTTTTTGCAAGGAGAGTCATAAAAGGTTACTACCTAGGACCTTATTCTGGTAGCCCTGCTTCCCCAAAGAATTTCTCATGGTTGAAGGAAGCACCCAGTAAGGACGGAGTTGGTGTGAAAAAATCATGCTCTGTAATCTCCCCTACCCTCTGCCATCCCTGCAGTTTTCCCATGAAAGCGTTGGTAATGTCTTACTTTTTAATTGCTGTGCTCTTCACGGTGACTCCTCTGTCAAGGAAAGAGGTTGGCAAATTTGGATAAGAGTGAGCCTCTTAGCCTCATGGATTCAAAGTAGCAGGCCGAAAGGATTCAGTGGCGAGCCACGATGCTCTGATTGGCCTTCAACACGTTGGCTCTGCCACTTGCACACGGGCGGCCCTCACAGGCCTGGGTCGGGCCCGGTGGGTGTTCGGAGGTCCGCCCTCCTTGGCCATGGCCTGCCAGTGCTATGTGACACAGCTGCTGCACACGAGGTGGCACTCAACCAGCTGTGAAAAACTAGGCACTCTGGTTCCTGTTGTGTTTTTGTTTGGGGGGAACGTCATGTATTTGCTGTTATAAATGGCCACATGATAGTATAATTTTTAAAAGTTAAAAATAGATTTAAAGCTGTTTTTAGGAAGGCACAGCTTGGCTTCCCAGTTTTTCTAAAGTTGGTGAGTTTCCTTAACATGGCTTGATGCCTTTGAAGTCCACCAGCTGAGAGCTAGGTCATGATTTCGGGGGAAGGGAAGGAAATTCATCAGTTCTGTAGTCACAGCTTGCTGGATGTCACACATTAAATTCATCTTCTTTCTCCACTCTGAACTTCTGCATCTTCCCCAGCTTAGTAAAACTCTTGGAGTGTTCCTTGATTTCCCTTTCTCTTAGAAACCACATCAGCTCATTAAATTTGCTTTGTCTGCAAAACACACAAAGACTCCAGTGACTTTTGATCGACGCTTTCACCTTTACCTGCTTTTATCATAGCTCTGGAGAAAGAGTGAGAAAGAACATGAAAAATCACATTTAGCTTGGATTTACTGCAATTCCATCCCAACTGACCTTGCTTCCAAGTTACCCTCTTAAAAGCTATTCTTCAAACAGTAGCCAGAGGAATCTTTTTAAAATGCAAAGCAGACCACGCTCTCCCCTTTTCTGAATCATCCAGTGGTTTCTTATGCCGTTCAGTGCAGACACGGTGCCCAGCTCATGGCATAGAAGGCTGTAGGTGCTGAGCTCCAATTTCTTCTCCCACTGAACTCCCAGGTGTCCAAAGGACTTCATTCCTTTCTTGCTTAATTTATTTAATAGGATGATACTAACATACTACCTTGTCAGAAAGACCTTCTCTGACCCCCTGAGGTATATCCCATCCTCGGTTTCCTTACCCCTGTCCTGGCTTCTTTTCCATAGCACTTAACACCACCTGACATATTATATATTCACTCGCCCAACTTGTTTATCATTTTTTCTCCTCTCACCAAAAAAGTATATTTTACTGCTTTACAGCCAGTTCTTTATATACAAACTGGTTCATAACAGATGTTTAGTTAACATGTACAGAATAGATGAACACGTTAGATGGGCTGGGTCAGGTAACTGGGGACTCACAGAGCTAATGTCAGAGCTTTCAGGAGAATATGCAGATGCGCCTCAGCCCAGGTCTAGAGAATTAAAAAGGTAAATACGTGGCTGAAATGAGACCTGGAGTGGTCAAATGTGGTAAAATAAGAGCAATTTCATGTTACCAATCCAAGGACGTCAAGATAGTCACTGGAATATAGGGGAAAACCCACATGATGCTGAGCTCATCAAGCGCTTACTATATATACACTTGTATTAGTTTTCTAGGGCTGCCATAAAAAATTGCCACTGACTTGGTGGCTTAGAAAAACTTTATTCTTTCACAGTTCTAGAGGCTAGAAATCTAAAATCATGATGTTGCCAGGGCCATGCTTCCACCAAATGCCCCGGAAAAGAATCCTGCCTTTCCCGGTCCAGCTTCTGGTGGCCACAGGCAATGCGGCAGCATAATTCCAACTTCTGCCTCCATCCGCACACGGCCTTCTTCTATTCATCTCTGTGTGTCCTCCCCTCTTCTTACAGGGACACTAGTCACTGTATTTAGGGCCCACCCCAATCCAGTATGATCACATCTTAATTTAATTATATCTGTAAAGACTGTTTCCAAACAAGGTCACAGTCTAGGGTTCTAGGTGGTCATGAATTTGGGGGGAGACACTATTCAAGTCACTATAATACTCAAACCCTTTATTTGATTTATATCAAATAAAACAACACTCTGAGATGGATAGTATTATTGGCAACATTTTACTGACAGAGAAACTGAGGCTAATAAATTGCCTAAGGCCATATAGCTAGAAAGTAGATTCAAACCTTAATATATCTGACTCCATAACACATCTAGTTTGATCTTTTGACTATACCATGTTGAATCCAATCCTTACCACAATAATATGTTCAGAAGATGTTTGATGGTTAAGAAAGTATTTATCATTGTAACCCCGTATTTAAAACCACGGAACTGGGCTACCTTGAAAACACCATCTACACTTGTAGCAGCTCACAGCCCTTTTACAAGTTACCAAACAAAAAGCCCAAATGTCCAGAAGGTGGGAGAGACCCTCTCCCAGGATTCTCTAGACCTGAGATCGCTGCCCAGGGGAGCTCCTGCTGGGGGTCTCAGAGAGAGGAGGAGAATTAAAGCAGTTCTCCCACAGGCCACTGAGAAAACCACTGCAGGAACAATTGTTTCCTTGGACAGGGTGTGAAATACAAAGCCGTTGTCAAATGGATCTGGACCACCTTGGGATCTGCCTTAGGCTGGAATGCATCTGAAAGAAAAAAAAAAATTATTGCAGCACAAAAACTGTCTCATATCTGCTCAGAATGAGGCATTCACTGGGTATGGGTTTATTTGTAGTGAGAAGACAGGAAAATTATACCTTATCGTGTTTTTCCCTCCCCCAGTCTTTATAAATAAAGTGCAATGCAACGACAAGCAACATTTTTCATGATTTCCCCTGTGAAATACTCTACAACTTTTCAACCTGAAAATGTATTTACTTCTGTTATCTAAACCCTCTCCCTGGTTTGCATTAGCTTTTACTGAGCCTCTGGCCTAGAGTTATCGTTGGTAGAAAGCCAGCTGGTCAACCAGAACCTTGAAGAGTTTAAATCTCTGTATGGTTTCCCCTTTCTAGGAATTTAAGCACAAAATACGGCATTTCAATGTTCTGAGATGGTATCTGTTTCTTTCTTTTTGCAGCTTCTCTTTTCTCTGCCCCTTTACTCTTCCCGTAGCTCACCTTCCTCTCCTTCTTCTCTTCCTTCCTTTCTCTGTCTTTTCTCATCTCTCTTTTCTCTGGTTTCTGCCACTCCCTCTCACCCCTGCCCCAAACATCTCTCTTTATCTCTTTCCCCTCTCTCCAGCCTTTCTGAATCATTTTGATATTTGTCAGATCCTTGTGGCCTTATTAAGTAAACTAAGCAATTAGGTTTTATTTTTTTTTCTCTAATGTCTTAAAAAATAATTTCCGCCAACTCCCTAGCTTCCAGTGTGCATTGGTGCCAAGGCCGTCCAGAGTGTTTACTCTGCTGATAAAATTAATTGTGGCTTTCAGACACACAAACTCTCTCAACTTCCTTCCCAGCTCTTCTGGCCTTTTGGACAGGCCCATACCCGTCCTTTCTTTCCTCTTTGGTATTTCAGAGCAGACATGTTCCTCTCTTCTTGCTTCCTCAATCACCCTCTCTTTTACTATTGTTTATATCAATTAGCCATTGTAAAATTGGCTTGGTTATATGTCGTTTCACTTAAAGTCACAGAACCTATCTATGATGTGAAGTGAGGACTTACTGTAATTTCAGAGATTTATTAAAAAAAAAAAAAAGACCTTGGGGTCTGTTCACACTAAGCTCACTCTTGCATCTTCTTCATATGTAATTTTGGGCAAAGAAATTCAGAATTACTACTGCTCAGGAACACCAAGCTAAAGCTTCAAGCTTTAAAGAAGGGAAAAAAAAAAAGCACTGGAGTTGACTACTTAAGGCAGGAAGGTAGATGACTCATTATTAAAACAAAGAAAAATAAGTTTCAAATGAAAAAATTTGTTTCAAAAATAAACTGGAAAAAGGTTTTCTGGTTAATTTTTAATTAACTAGAACATAGAGATAAATGGAACTTTTCATTTGGGAGCATTTTGATTAACTAAACATTACACTGTCCTACTTTTCCTTTCACCACTTAGATTCAGACTTAGCTCTGAGCGCATATCTAATTTCAGGTCCTGAGGTTGGTGCTCACAAATACGTTATGTATTCATCCTGAGGACAATTCTGAGAGGTCATATTGCAGCCGCTAGATGGTGAAGCTCCAAATCCAAATTTAGGGTCCATGATGGTATAGCTGAAAGACAACTCATCTTAAAAGATAGAAAAACCTAATTCCAGTACCATGTTGACCTCTTATAGCCTGTGACTGTTTAGGTGACCTCTTAACCCTTCCAAATTTCAGTTTCAATCCTAGGGGAAATAGCTTTCATAAATCTATCTTTCTGTGGTGTTGTTTTGGGATTAAATGAGAATAAAGGTAAATTAATGCATAAGGGATTGTCACTGAAGCATTTTTCTTACAAAAGTAACTAGATTCTTAACATATCTTCCCATCCTGTTTCTTGAATTGCAGTCAGTAATCTTAGACAAAAGTAGTTCCCCCTCTCCTCCAACCCTAGCCACACTTTAGGTGTTAAAGACTGACATGGTCCTGCCGTCAGGGAGCACAAACCCTACTCATCAGTGAAGGCCAATACCAAGATGAAAATACATTAGATGCTGGTCTAGTTCAAGATTATGTGTCTTGATTGGCTCTAAATTATTCCCTATTTGGAGAATCTTTCAACAATGGACTCATGCAACAACATATCTATCAGACTGCAGCTTCGGGGCCCTGATATGCTCCCAGTCTAGAAAGAGCCCTCCATCAGTGTAAAATGGAATGCTCAATGTAATTTTTAAGTATATTTTATTGATTATGCTATTACAGTTGTCCCAATTTTCTCTCCTTTAACTTCCTCCACCCAGTACTCCATTTCCCTTCAGCACTGCCCTCCTTAGTGCAAGTCTGTGGGTCATGCATATAATTTCTTGGCTTCACCCTTTCCTATACTATCTTTAACATCTCCTTGTCTATTTTGTACCTATCAATTATGCTTCTTAATCCCTGTACTTTTTCTCCCATTCACCACCTTCCCCCTCCCTGCTGATAACCCTCCAAATGATCACCATATCTATGATTCTATTCCTGTTCTAGTTTTTGCTTAGTTTTTTGGTTTTTTTTTTAGATTCAGTTGTTAATAGTTGCGAGTTTGTTGTCATTGTAATGCTCCTAGTTCTGTTTTTTTTTTTTTTTTTTTCTTAAATAAGTCCCTTTAACACTTCACATTATGAGGACTTGGTGATGTTGAACTCCTTTAGCTTTATCTTATCTGGGAAGCATTTCATCTGCCCTTCCATTCTAAATGATAGCTTTTTTGGATAGAGTAATCTTGGTCATAGGTCCTTTTTTTTCATCACTTTGAATATTTCTTGCCAGTCCCTTCTTCCTTGCAAAGTTTCTTTTGAGAAATCTTCTGTTAGTCATATAGGAACTCCTTTGTAGGCAACTCTCTTCTTTTCTCTTGCTGCTTTTAAAACTCTCTCTTTACCTTTAACCTTTAATGTTTTAATTATGGTGTGTCTTGGTGTGGTCTTTTTTGGGTCCAACTTGTTTGGAACTCTCTGTGCTTCCTGGACTTGTATGTTTATTTCCTTTGCCAGATTAGGGAAGTTCTCTTTCACTATTTTTTCAAATAAGTTTTAATTTCTTGCTCTCCCCTTTCTCCTTCTGTCATCCCTATGATTCAGATCATGGCACTTTTGGAGCTGTCCCTAAGTTTTCTTATTCTATTCTCATTTTTTTGAATCCTTGTTTCTTCATTCTGTTCTGGTTGACTGTTTATTTCTTCCTTATGTTCTAAATTGTTTATTTGAATCCTGGCTTTCTTCTCTTCACTGTTGGTTCTCTGTGGATTTTTCTTTATTTGGCTTAGTGTAGCCCTCATTTCTTCCCTTAAGCTTTTGCTGTACTCAGTGAGTTCTCTTTGCATCCTGATCACCAGTGTTTTGAACTCTGCATCCGATAGGTTGGCTATCTCCGTTTCATTTAGTTGTTTTTCTGGGGTTTGTTCTGTTCTTTCATTTGAGCCATATTTCTTTGTCTCCTCAATTTAGTAGCCTCTTTATGTTTGTTTCTGTGTGTTGGGTAGAGCTGTTTGACTCCCTGTTTTGGCACACCTGTTACATTGTATGGGGCAGAACCTTAGGTAATTGCCAGGGCAGGGCAACCCACTTCACCACTTTGTGGCTCTGTATGTAGGTTGGAGAGGGGGCAATGCTGCTGCTTGCCTGCTGGAGGCTTGCTCCGCACTCACCAAGTTTCCAGTCATTTTACTAACTTCTCGTATGCAACTCTAGCTGTTACCTGGTGGTGGTTCCCAGAGTGGGTGGGTTTGCGTATGTTCTAGGACCATGCAGTTCCTTTAAATGGACTCTCCTGAGAGACCAGCAGTTTCTTCCACTGCCCCAACCCCCACTGATTTTTACAGCCAAAAGTTATAAGGCTTTATTTTCCCAGTGCTTGAACCCTGGTCTGAGCAGTGTGGCCGGGGGCTGGAATTGCTTACTCCTTGGGTATCTCCCATTTTGTATCCAGCACACATGAATGTGGGACCGCCCAATCCACCGGCCACTGTTGCCGCCTTGTTGCCACTCCCTCAACACTGCCACACCATGTCCTCTTCCTCTTGGCTCCCTGGCTCCACCTCCCCTTCCCATCTGAATGAATACGTCTTCTTTAAATCCTTGGTTGTTGGACTTCCATACAGTTCAATTTTCTGGCAGTTCTGGGTGTTTTTTGTTTTGAGGTTAGTTGTGATCCTTATGGTTGTGCAAGGAGGCAAAACATGTCTACCTATGCCTCCATCTTGTCCAGAAACTTGCATTGCTCATTGTATTTAAAAGAATGATGTTAAGAACAATAGCAGCAGCAGCATCAGTGCAGTCATAGATCTTATAAAATCCTCACAACAGCCTTCTGAGGCAGGTCCTATTATGATGCCCATTCTACTCAATTTTTTATTGATGTATTGAGTACATCAAACACTGTACTAACCACTTGACATGAATTTTCCCATTTGATTTGTATAATAGTCTTCTGAAACAAGTGTAATTATTATCCCAGTGTTGTAATGGTGAAGAAAGAGACCCAGAATGTTAGATGACTTGCGTAAGGCCATAAAACTAGCTAGCAGTTGAACTGAGACTTACAGGTAGGGAAGAGAGGTGTGAATCCGAAATGAACCTTCCCCTGTGGAGCTTGAAACCATTCTAGACACGTGATCATTTCACCTGAACAAGTGATTGACTGGATGATTTCACTGGGTTCGTGGAGTTTCATTATTGTGAATGCTATATTTACAGTCTTTGCAAGGGTGACTCAGAATCTTGCAAGCATGGTGGTTTTAGCTATTCCTGGCCTGATACTCTGCTTTTGATCTTCTCCAGGACTAACCTCAAACCTACATGGATTTAGTGATGGGAGATCATCTGTGTACTATCAAAGTCACCTTAGAGATTCTTATATTATTTTTTTTCCTTTATGTTGGCTTCCTGCCAGCTCCCAAGTTTGCCTTGGCCTTTCAAATATTATATAATAGATTAGAAATACATCATATCCCTTCCTAATTCTTCTGGCTAGAGTACACATCACGACTTTTTATATAAGGATCACTATCTAAATTTTAAATTTTATTAAATTTATTAAAATTTAATTTAATTTATTAAGTTTTAGTGAGAGGATAAATATGAAGAATAATAAGGATGCAGGGAAATGGCAGGGTTTAGGATTATATTTAGAAAAATAGCATGGGCTCTCCAAGGGGAGGTGGTGAGAGATAGATTTAAAAGAAAGAACTTGACAGAGACAATATTTGAGAAGTCCTGTTGGTCTACTGGTAGTGTTTTCAACTTTCCTTGGGCATCAGCCTCACTAGAAAGCTTCAAAAACAAGAAAAATAAATGTCAAGGCCCTACTTGCAGCTATTCTGATTCAGTCAGACTAGATTGAGGCTTGGGCACTTGTATTTCTGAAAGTTTCCTAGGTAATCCCAGTGTGCAGCCAGCACTGAGAAGCTTTGGTGTAGGGACAACATGGTACTATAAAAAGCATCCTGGGACTGGACTAGGTCATGTACACCTGCTGGTGTCCAGAAAGTGTGACCTTTGGCTATATTGCTGAATATTCCTTCTGACATTGGACTTAACATTATTTATGACAGTATAATGAATATTTTAAACGTATTGTTATTGATGATCATTTGTGAAATGTAAAGCACCATAAGAATTGTGGGAGGCAGCTTCTGAAATGGTTCCCAATGATCTTACCTGGTGATATTCATGCTCTTGTCCAATTGTCTTTTCTTCTTTGTGGGCTGGACTGAGTGACTTGCTTCTAATAAATAGAATATGACACAAGTTACCACGTTCCAATTGGTTATAAAAGATGGTAGCTTCTATTCTCCTTCTTCTCCTCTCTATTTTTCTCTGCTCTTTTATTTTTTTATTACAGTTGTCCCTTTTTTCCACAGTGCTCTCCCCTGCTCCACCCTCATACCCCCCTCCACAGTCAGTCCCCGCCATGTTATCCATGCTCATGGGTCATTTATACTAGTTTCTTATCTAGACCTTTCCCCTTCTTTCTCCCTTTATCCCCCTCCCCCCTCCCTTCTGGTCACTGTCAGTCTGTTCCTTGTTTACATGCCTCTGGTTCTATTTTCCTTGTTTGTTTGTTTTGTTCATTAGGTTTCTGTATTAGGTGAGATCATATGGTACAGCTACAATGAAAAACAGTATGGAATTTCTTCAGAAAACTAAAAATGGAACTGCCTTTTGATCCAGCAATTCCACTGCTAGGATTATACCCCCAAAATCCTGAAACACCAATTCAAAAGAACCTAGGCACCCCTATGTTCATAGCAGCATTATTTACAATGGCCAAGTGCTGGAAACAGCCTAAGTGCCCATTAGTGGATAAGTGAATCAAAAAACTGTGGTACATTTTACACAATGGAATACTATGCAGCAGATTGAAAGAAGGAACTCCTACCTTTTGCGACAACATGGATTAAACTGGAGAGTATTATGCTAAGTGAAATAAGCCACTTAGTGAAAGACAACTACTATATGACCAGCTCTTCTTGATTATACCCTCTGTTGAAGCAAGTTGTAATGCCATGAACTACTCCATGAAGGGGCCCATGTGGCAGAGACTGAAGGGCTTCTTCCAACCAACTGTGATCAAAGTACTAAGGCCATCAAACAACCCAGGACATATTAAATCCTGCCAACAACCACATGAGGGAGCTTGAAAGTTAATCATTCCACAGTTGAGCCTTGAGATGTCTATAGCCCCAGCGAACAAGTTGATTGCAGTTTTGGGGGAGAGACTTGAAGCAAATGACCCATGGAATCTGCACCCAGATTCCTGATCCACAAAAATTGTGAGATGATAATTGTGTGCTGTTTTAAACAACTACAATACAAGGTAATTTGTTACAGTAAGAGATATCCAATAGAGAAATGAAAAGTGTTATAATTTGAAAATTGCAACTCCTTTTTGAGGAGTAGGAAGAGGGTAGGAAGAAAATGAGTATTTGCTCAACACATACATATACCAGAAAAGTATAATACAGCAAGTTGAATTATTTGACCAAGATCATAGTTATGGGCAAATATTGGAACCTGAATTAACATCTGCACCTGATTCTCCATGTAGAGAATGCTTTTCTCTACAATCTATGCTCTATAGCATAGACTAAGTGAATAAGTGTTTACCAAATGAGCCATTATTATTAGTGGCTAGGTACAGATTTTTCTTTTCATAAAAAGTGGGTTTCTAAGTCAGTCACTCTCTCTTTTCTACTGGAAACAGTTTTGACTTGTCTGTTGAACTACTGAAGGCCAGTGACATCTTTGTATAAACCAGTGGTTCTTACTGGTTAAAAAAAAAAATCCAGGACATGGCATGCTGCACTGTGTTCACTGCTGGTGTGCATGCAGTTTATGTCACCGTAGCAGCTAGAACAAAGGTTATCCAAGAGTTTGGGAGTCTCTTAAAAGAAAATATTTCCCAATAGAATTAAAAAGAATTAGTTCAGCTTTAAGCCAAAACACTGAGAACTTCCTGGATGGTGTTTAAAAATTATATTCATAGTGTCATGAAATCTAAGAGGTGGAAGGGGATACTCAGTTTATTTGTTTCTGTTCTGAAGTTAAAGCAGGATCTCCTCTCTTACTTCAGCCCTGGAAAGTTGCCCATCTTGAGTAACTGCTCAAGAAGGAGTTCACTACTTAGCCCTGAATATCATTCTGTTTGCAGCCAGCTCTGCTCAGTATGGGATGCCTTCCTTTTTGGAGCAGCATCCTACTCACAGTCTTACCAAAACTGCTAATTTGGCAAATAGGAAAAATTAGAGAAAAACCACATAAATCCAGAAATATTAAGATTATACATATAAAAATTGGACCTGATTTTTTTTTGTTTAATCTTTATGCCTTTGAGAAACAATTTATCTCAAAGGCTAAGAGCATGCTCTTTGCAATTGAACAATCTGGATAAGAGCATGCTCTTTGCAATTGAACAATCTGGATTCAAATCTTTATTTCAAACTTGACTAAGATAAATCAGTTCTAATATCCATTAACTTGATTTCTTTATTTTTAAAAATGGATAGCGATCGCCATTTGGTTAGATTTGTATAACTCCTGAATATAATAGCAATAATTACACATCAGAAGAGATTAGCATAGTGCCAACTAATAGTAAATGTTCAACTAATGATATTCTTAGTTAGCATAAAGTCTCTCGGAAATCTCCTACTCTGGTGGTAGTCCTGTTACACATCCATGTAGTCTCTAATTTGTATTTCACATAGACCAGAGAGGTCTTTGACAGTAATTTGGTCACAACCACATGGAGGTACAAAAAGAGTCTTGATCAATGCACTTGCTTTATTGGCTTCTGTAAACATAGCATTGTTGATTAAAACCCTATATGTAAAAAAGTTATATTTTGAAGACTCGTTAATTTCTTCACGATAGAATCCTAAGATTCAGAGCTGGCTGTGGAATTACCGCTGTGTTTGCACTGACACTGGTGGTTTTCTATTCATGGAAGCATTCAGATGTTTGTGGGTGGACTCAAGAGAGAGGATGGCAGTAGATAGCATGTGGTCAGTAAAACAAAACCAAACATTGTGCAGGAGAAACTCAAGCCCAACCAAAATAGAACTTTCCATGAAGAAAGTGGGTGTTTTGAGCCTCAGCTGTTATGTTTAGTCTGATTCTGCAAAAAGCAAGGAACAATGCTTGGATATGTTCAACTATGATAGGCATTTGCGGCATTTTTTTCTAGTTAAAGAAATAATTTTTCGGTACTTGCTTATTTTATTATTACAAGCTAAATTAACTATGGGGTCTGGTAGTAGAATCAGAATGTTAGTAGGACAGGAACTTTAAATGAAAAGCAATCAGTTCGGACAAATATTAGAGTTTAATGAGCAAGTTTACACGCTGATGTTTTCTTTTGAGTAGCTATAAGACTATGATCAGTATCATTCATTGTTTGTTGTCCATTCATAACATTACGGCATTTGGGCCATCTCTGCATTGGGAAGTTAAAGAAATTAAAGATAATTCTGAATATACTGGGGGTACCATTGCAAAATCCTAACATGATTCAGTGTTCGCTATTGTTAGCACTTTACATTCTTTATATCATTTGATCCTCCCCACAACATCATCTACATTTTATACACTATGTGCCCATGAGGAAATGAAGGCCTACTCAATTTATGCTATGTTCTGTATCCAGTAGGTGACAGATTTGGAATTTAACACTATATTTTTGGTTCCAAAACCCATGCCATTATGGAAGGTAATTACTAAAAATTATAGCATGCCAATGGTAATATAGTTTTCAATCCGTACACACAAGAAATGATTAAATTGATATAGATCTCATCGGAGAGTAAAAGGAATATAGTAACTGAAATATGATTCCGTGAAAACAGATGAATTAACCATGCATCTAGACCTGTACTCTTTTAACCTGCGACTATTCATATCTGCAACAATTTATCTTGGTACAGGCTTTAAAGGTGTTTTCTTAGACATCATATTTCTTTTTGAATTTAGCAGTAATCATAGGACAAAAAACAAGATAGGCATTATTATTTGCATATTTTTGTTCCCACTTTATTGATGAGAAAATTAAGGTTTAAAGAACTGTAGTAACTTCCCAAGATCAAACCACTAGCGAGTGGTACTTAGAGAGGATAAAAGTCCTATTCTCCTCTTTCTAGTATACCTTTTTGAAAAGACCGCTATCTACAAATGCTCTAGCTATTCCTTCTTCAGGAGGATGGAGAACTATATTGCTAATGCCCACATCATTACAGTTTAAGTAACATTAATGTTCTTTATCTCCAAGAAATATTTTTTAGTCATTGTCCATTGTCATTAACGGGGACAGGAAACATGGAATCACTCTCTGACATTCTTGAATTCCTGGGCAGTGCATCACTTTAGTTAAAATAAATGTTCATTTGGTTATAGTTAGCTCAGGAAATAACCAAACATTTTGCAAGTTTGGACTTTTTTTTTCTTGAGGGAATTAAAATGAGTTTAAAGTTATACCTTAAAGAGAGTGAAGGTAATAAACATCCTAGTAATAAAAATATTCAATAGCAGATGTTCTGGCACTTGAAAATTATTTAAAGCTATTTTCATCCTGTCATTTCATTTAGTTTTCTCCATTGAGTGGATCTTTTAAAAATGTCAGTTTTGTGGAAATAAGTAGGGACAGTCCTTAAAGACCTCTTCATTATGTAAATTATAGATCACTGTAGCCAGATAACATAGTAATTATATTTTAAAATCCTTAGGCAAGAGAACCCAAAATATGAAACCTTTTTCTCTCTACAGCAAGAACTGGAATTTGTGCCTGAGGCTCATCTTTAATAAGGATCCTTAGTTACTAATCAACAGCCAAATGAATTAAGCTCCTTTATCATAGGAGCCAAATCAATCCCCTCCAAAGTGAAGGCCTTATTTTTTTTTCTGTAAGTAATTCTTCACTTAGTAACTCAACTTGAAGTTCATCTCATTATCCTCATCATGATCAAAACCATGTATTGCTGATGGGCAATACAGTTACATAGAAAAGTGAATCAGGGCACAGATTACTAGGAATGGGAAAGAGCATTGGGTTGGCTAAGATGCTAATAGGTTTTCCCTGAAACACTCCCACCCCTTTTTGTTGGTTTTATATATACTGATTATGTTGATTAGGTCATTTTCCAAAGGAAAAACAATTGATGCCAGAGACTCATTAAAGACGCGGTAGCACGTTCAAGGATGAGAGGTTTCTTCAAAGAAATTGAGGGCATAGAGCTAAGAAAATGAGGAAGAATACAGCTGGTTCACATAAAGAAATCATCAAAGACCCAAGAAATAGCTTAAGCACATTGATTAGATATTGGTAGGCACATTGCTGAGAAAACCATTAAGATCTTAATAACTTTGGTGACGATTACTGTCTTGATTCATTTTTTTCCCTCTGGAAGGAAATTAACTGATTCTAAACACAAGTATTAATTACTCTTAATAATGCCACTTACTCCTTGGAAATTACAGTGGCTGTTTTGCTTCCTCTCAAGGAAGGGTTTGTCAATCTTGGCCCTATTGACATTTTAAACCAAATTATTGTTCTTGTGCTGACTGTCTTGTACATTGTAGAATGTTTATCCACATCCCTGGCCTCTACCCCCTAGATTCCTCCATGGTAGCTCCCCAGCTGTGACAACCAAGAATGTCTTCAGATGTTGCCAAATGTTCCTTGGAACACAAAATCACCCCCAGGAAATATAAAGGAAGAAAATACAAATTGCAAATTATACTAGCCAGTCTATTTTGTGTGTGACTCTGTGTTCTAAATGGAGTATCCCACTGATAATAATTGCTGCAATGTTTGTACGTATTGGGATTCTATAATGTCGCAGTTACTAGACAAACATGTATCTATCATTCAGGAATTGTTGGTTCAAAGCACAAAAGCTGAATCCTCTGGGAAAAGTGGGCAAAAAAATAAAAAACCTTATAGGAAGATCAGTCATATGAAATAAATCATAAAATTTAAGAAAAAGCTAAAAATCCAGGTTTCAGAAATGACAGGCAGCCAATGAAGCTCCTGTCCTTTAAAAACTTTCTGTCTTTTAGGTCACAAGAAATGATCAAACATCTCAAAGCTCATACATTAGGTGGTCATCTTGAACCTTATCATCAGTCTTAATTGTCAATTGTTTTGAGATTCAAATTCCAAGAAAAAAGTCTGACAGCCTAGCCTGGGTCACATGATCATCAACTGATCAGAGCAGATAGCATTTTGACTATCATCACACAGAGACCTTTCCTAATGGGGCAAAATTAGGTGCTATTACCATAATAAGGTATGAACATATTTTGGGAAGAGCAAAACAACCAGTGTCTGCATATGACATTGTCAAGATTCCCTTCAACAAGGCTGGAGAGTAGGTACTAACACTGATGTGGAAATTGAAATTCAATGTAGTATAAGGAACTCACATCAGGTCAAGGAGTAAATGGAGGGAACAAGATTGAAACTCCGGTCTGTTGAAATATGAAGTCTCCACTCTTTCTTTCATGTCCCAGTGTTTTAGTCTCTCGTTGATTTGATCAATCACAATCAATCAAGCAATGGGTGTTTATTGAGGGCAGACGAGACCCAGCTTCATGATATGAAGTGAATGTACTGTAAACAAATTACTAGTTAGTTCTGACTCAGGGGAACCTGTATCCTAGTTAGGGAGACAAAGTTAGCTAGGAAGAAATGAAAAAATAAAGTCAAATGCCAAATTATGTGATAAATATAACTAAAAATCAAGGAGCATGCATATTAAGCTACCAGTTACACAGAAAAGGTAGCAAAACTATCAGAAACTTATTTTCTCACAGCTCTGGAGTCCAGAAATATGAAATCAGGCTGATATTAGAGCCATGCTCCTTCCAGAGGCTCTAGAGAAGATTTTCTGTTCCTTCCATCTTCCAAATACAGGTAGCTGTCAACATTCTTTGGCCTGTGGCCACATCACTCCAGTCTCTGCCTCTGTTATCACATGGCTTTTTCCTCTATGTGTCAGATCTCCCTCTGCCTGACTCCTATAGTGACACTTATTAAATTTTGGGACCACTCAGATGATCTAGGATGATCTCCAAATCTTAAGGTCCTTAATTTAATTATATCAGTGAAGACTCTTTCCCAAATAAGGTAACATTCATAGCTTCTGTGTATTATGAAAGAAATATCTTTTGAGTGCTGCCATTTAACACACTACACAAAATTTCCTGAGTTTGCTGGCTCTGTCCTATAACTCTGGGTTTGTTTTTTGGGAACACACAGCCACCGACTTGGAGGAAGATATACTAGAGTAATTAAGTTCACAAATCCTAGAATCAGAGAGCAAGTATTTGATTTTCAAATTATGATACATACAAGCTGTGTAAAATTGGGTTATTATTGTTTTCTCAATAAAATCTCCTCTATAATAATAATGAAAATAACACTTATCAATTGTTTAGGACGTACCAATACCTGTACATATATTACACATATCATATTTAATCTTAAAAGGAATTCTTTGAGGCAGGTATTATTTACCCTATATTAATGAGGAGGAAGGTAATGCAGTAAAGAAGTTAAGTCACATATCCAGAGTCATAAGCCAGTAAGTGGCATCAGCTCATATCTATGGACTATTACTCTCTTAATATTATGTTATCACAACACCTAACTAGAAGATTGCCAGAGGTATTAAATATATTGTCAGGTGTATAAGAGTCCATTAACAAATAGTCATTAGTAAAACTAAACCATAACACATCACCAAAGAAGATACAGAGATGGCAAATAAGCATATGAGAAGATACTAAAAATTATATGTTCTTATGGTCCCAGGTACACCTGCAGTACTCATCAGAAGAGTGCTTTCCAAGAATTTGTGTTTTGAGGAGACTTGTGGTTTATGAGGCAAAGTTCATGGGGTGTAGGTGGTGAGATAACAAACATGTAAGAAAGGTGAAGGAGCACAGAGTGATGCGTTGTGAGAATAGAAGACCCTCTCTCCTGTTTATTTTAATCCTTTTACACACCTGCTGAGTACTCACCACGTTCCTTACTCTGCACTAAGTGTTTACATGTGTTTTCTTGACAACCTTTGCATCAATCACTGAGAGGGAAGATGCCTAGCGGTTACTTTTTGCTTAGACTCTAGACCCCACACTGCCAACAAATGAGCAAACATCTCAAGAAAAGAGCAGTAGAGAATGTGAGGCTCACCTCCAGGTATTTCTCCTTGCTTCAGAATCTTTACCTTTCGAATCCTGTCTTGGTTTTCCTCTGATGCCTGTGGTATGTGTGTATGTGTGTGTGTGCATTTTATCCATATCTTGTAGTTGGTTTCTGGTGAGAAGGTGAGTTTGGTATGAACAACCGCATTTCTCAGGAAAAGGAACTGAAGCTCCATGAGAGCGCGTACAGTGAGGCAGCCGGTGAGTAGGGAAGCTGACATTATAATTGAGACCCCCCTGATTCCAGTCAGTACACTCTTATTCCATTGTTTCCATTGTACTTACGTGTCACTTGCAAATCTCAGCAAATGGTGGACATTTCTGACTGGATGTATTTGTGAAAGAAAAGAATTCGTAGTTGAATCAATTCTCCCATAAAAGACGAACACTACTGAAAAATAGTAGCCTATGTTTAAAGGACCTTTGCTTCAAACCATTATCTTTTACTGGTTCTATTTTATTACATCAGCAAAAACATAAAGCATACTCTTTCAACACAGTAAGCTATACTTAGTGATAAACATCAGGCGATTCTTAAGCAAACGCAAGGGATTTCTAGGACAACTGAAATAACAAGCTAGTAACATGCCAAGAGGTCACATACGTTGAAAAAGAATGGGAAAAATTCATCTGTCCTGTTTACTGCCACTTTTGTTGATTATGCAGTTTTTCCTGTGAAGAACTGCGGGTTTTGCTGGTGGTTTTTATGAATCTGTACAGCATATAATTGATGGTTTTCAGTTATGAAGAGAATTACCCTCATCACACGTTGTGAGGGTAAGAACATTCAAGCAGTCATGAGAAAATTTGAAAATCTGAAATATAATCAAGACCCTAAATAGAGGAGGAATTTCTATTTTTAAATTTAATTTATGTACAATTTTTATCATGGTTTAGTTTTGGTGAAAAACTATGGTTTTCAGAGCAGTTTTAGGTTCATAACAAAATTGAGAGGAAGGTACAGAGATTTCCCATGTAACCCCAGCCCGCTCCCCCAAATCGCCCACCAAAATGGTACTTTTTTCCTTTTCACAACTGAAATTCTTGACCCTCCTCTTTGTTACATCTACATATAATTTACACAGAGAGCCTATTGGTTCTACCTTTAAAACATATCTACAATTCAACCAATTCTCCCTTTCTCCCCGCTTACCACCCTAGTGTGTGCCATCATTATCTCCTGCCTTAATAGTGTTCCCACGGGTAACTGTATCTGTTTTTGCCTGTCCTATAGCCTATCCCAACACAGAGGCCAGTGCGTTTCATGCCCCTGCTTAAAACCCTGCAATGGCACCCCAGTTCGTGCAGTGAAAGCCAGAGACAAGACAGTGGCTTGTCAATGCCTACATGACCCTCCCTCATCACAGCTTTGATCTCAGCTCTTTCAGGCCCCTCGCCTCTCCCCTCCATCCCAGCTGTACTGACCTTCCTGTTGTTTTTCAAACATGCCAGGCAGTTTTTAGGGACTTGGTGTTAGCTGTGTTTTACACTTGGAATCATCTTCATCGGAAACCCACATGGCTAACTGTCCAACTTCAAGTCTTTGTTCAAAAGTCATCTCAGTGTGACCTGATCTGACCATATTATTAAAAAAAGTTTCTACTCTCTTGACATTTCTGGCTTCTTTCATAGGCTTCTGATTTTTGCCCCTTCATGTTGAAACTTTCTAGGATTTCACTCTTGCTCTATTTCTGTTTCTCTCTTCATGCACTTTCTAATGACTCCCAGATATGCATCTCCAGCCTTGATTTCTTTCTTGTGTATTAATGTATGTGCTAAAAATATGGAAAGATCTTTAAGGAGAAGTTTGCATTAAGTATCCTTGTATCTCTCCCTCCCTTTTATCTGTATTTTCTGGTGCAGGACCACTAATTAATAGCCAATATTTTTCCCTCCAGTCAGTCTGTGTCTAGCTCTTCTAGCTAAGGTCCTCCTCCTTGATATTGAGACCCTCTCCTGAGCAGCACTTGAGGTTGTGCATACCAAATGAGAAATCCTTCTCCTTACAGACTTATGAGAGTATTTTTGGCACATATTCATAGAGCATAAATTATTCTCAGTGCTGGTGAAAAAATGTTAACTCATTAAAATATTATTTCTATGTTAAAACTAAAATAGGAGACAAATATTAGGCCCAATAATCCCCCAAGGGGAAAAAAATTACTTGTTTT
This sequence comes from Furipterus horrens, assembly GCF_987537825.1. NCBI lineage: Eukaryota > Metazoa > Chordata > Mammalia > Chiroptera > Furipteridae > Furipterus > Furipterus horrens. The sequence goes on along the minus strand of NW_028327177.1, from coordinate 12,150,215 downwards.
CTTTTTCTTTGGAGTACTTCTCTGAAGTATTAAGAATAATGGGCTTATGGTAGTAGTCCTACCTGGAGTGATACAAATGATCATTTGGGACTTCTGTGGAACAACACACTTTTGAAATGACAGGACTAAATCTCCATGATAAAAAACATTCAAGCACCGCAATTACAGATGGGAGAGAGAATTTTAGTCAGAGTTTTTTCCACAAAACCCAGGACTCAGTTCTGTCTCTGACCACGTATAATTAATTGAGAGCTAGCAAAGATAAAAATTAAAAAAAAAAAAAAGTCTTAAAAGTAATCCTAGATCCCTCTTTCTCTTTCATTCATTTCCTGCAATATGCAGTCATTCAACTTGGTTCTTCTCATGTCTCCTATCTGTCCTCTCCTGTCTCCTCTGATTGGTGATTGTCGCAGTCTTAACCCAAACACCTCTGGCGCGTTCCTGAAACACTGCAATCACCTCTAGTGTCATTTCCCTCTTTTTGTCAGTGTTATCTGTTCTAATCTATTCTCTACACTGAATTCTACCATTGTATGCGATTTTGTATTTATTATTCTAGACCGAGAGTTACCTGAATTTAAGGCTATGGTTTTCATATCTGTACAAGTAGTCCTTAATACTGTAATGTTTATATATAAATATATATATATGTGTGTGTGTGTGTATATATATATGCTGGAAGGTAGCAAAGAATAGAGGAAAGATGGAAGGAAGGAAGGGAGGGAAGAAATGATCAGAAAAAAATGTTTTGTTATAGAGGTAATTATGCTAATGAAATCTTTTTTGAGCTGGGCTTTTCCTTCTACAGATTTTTTAGGCTCTTGTCACTTTCCTACTTTGGGTGGAGGGTATTTATCGGGACTGTAGGGAAGCTGGAAAAATTCTTTGGCTTCGGTGATGGCAGTTCTGTCTTTCTAAACACACAGGAGAGGAGCTTGAGCTCTGGGCTGCCCGTGGTGTCAGCCGCACTGTTTGAAGTCCCTGGTGAAGAGGCAGATGGATGCCACAGTGACAGTCTGGGGGCCACGAGGAATTGTCAGCTGACCTTGATGTTCTAGTTGGCAGGTTGAACACATACTCTCGTCCCACATAATTGGATGGTGTTATGATCTCATCATACCACCAGCCTGCTGTGCTGTGGAAGAACTTTTTCTTGGTAAGAAGTCACAAGCAACTTCTTCACAAGTATAATTCCTGCCAGAACCAGTTTCCCTTCTTCATAAGCTCAAACTGAAATGACCATAGAAGTACTGACATTTTGGAGACATTTACTTCACTTGGACTTTCTCTAAGTTTGATGTGATTAGCTTCACACCTGCTTGAAGAAGGAGCCATCCATTCCCCAATTTTAGCTTCTTGCTCTGGGAACTACAGTTGGTTTAAAGTAATTTTGTTGTCAGCAATATCTCAAGGATACAAAATATGTATAGTGACACTATTTCTTAAACTTGGAGTAAGAAAGCTTGAAGAAATCTTGGACATTGTCTAGTTCAAGGTCCTCAGTTTATTCTTAAGGATACTGGAATGCAGAGCAGTGTAGTGACCTGCCCACGGTCACACGATCTTCGTGGAAGAGCTAAGGTTGTTTCTTACCACTCTCTTCAGTTCACTGTGTTGCAGCCAAAACTTGTCTAAAGCACTACATGTTTTATTTTTCTCCAAATGAAAATAGGTTTACTTTTATAATCCAGTGATAAAAATAATACAATCCCAATTGTAGACATAACATGCTTAAAGAATGTTTATTAGAAAGAATTAAGCCAAATTTGAAGATGCCCTTAGCCTTGTTTTGTTCCACAGAATTGGCATTATCTTGGAAGGATGCATAGAAGGTATGCTTATCAAATATAGAGAGATAATGCTGTAGTTTGCTCCAAGTAAAAAAATCAAATAATAGTGAATGAGAATCTACCATGAACCAGATATAAACTAATCCCCGAAGCCATCCTACAAGGTTTCAGGTATACAACAATCAGGAAGCCAGAATCACACCAGGTATTATGATGAGAAGAATAATGAGAGAATTGGTTAATCTGGAATTTGAAGTCAGTCTAAAATAGCAAAAAAGGAAACTCAGAAACTTGGCAGTAACAAAAGTGGCAGCTTCTGTCCTTCATCTGGGGGAATAAAGTTAGAAATGCAAATGCAAAGCCGGAGTCTAGACCTCTGAGGAGGAAAAACTGACTGATCGGTAAGACTGTTATTCAGAAGCTTGCAGGAGTCCCTGTGGCGCTCAGGACTCAGGCTTCTGAGCTCCCTGCTAATGCCAGTCTCTCAAGAGCTTGGAGGAGAAGCCTGGTAGAGTTTAGGGCTCAGACTTTTGAGCCAGGGCACCAGCGGGGAGACTTGTTCTGGCAGTTCCAAGAAAGCTGAAGACCAGAACCAGATACTGCTGTTGGGAGAAGGGTGGCTGCTGATGTGACAAGTGGAAGGACACACTCAAGGAGGATGCTCCTCTCCCCAATTTCTGCCTCCCAGTTCTCTCTGGTGCCCCACTACTGGAAAACCTATGAGGAACCCAACAAACAAAGGAAAATGAAGTTTACAGAGTCTCAGAGCCACATCACAATATAAAACACAGAAGGGAAAGGATTTTGTCCTTCATTAAGACTTTCAGAGAAGCCCTGGCTGCTGTGGCTCAATGGATTGAGCATCGGCCTGTGAGTCAAGTGTCGCTGGTTCGATTCCCAGTCAGGGCACATGACTAGGGTGCACATCAGGTCCCCAATTTGGGGCACGAGTGAGAGGCAACCACACCGTGATGTTTCTCTCCCTCTTTCTCCTGTCCCCTCTCTCTAAAAATAAATAAACAAACAAATAAAAAATAAATTAAAAAAAAAAAAAAGACTTTCAACGAATGTTAATTGGGTGCCTTCTTTGTACCATGAACACTGGGCCCTGGACGACAACCTCAGTTTTCTGTGAAATGGGGATAATCGTGCCTACCTGTCTGAGATAAAGATGAAATGAAGTGAGGTGAGGATTTTGCACAGTGCCTGACGATGATTATATACTGCAGCACAATGAGACACGGCAAGTCCTTAGTGAATGTCACATATGGTTGATCTTTAAGATACAATAGGCCTTCACCTGTTCCAATACGGTATTTTAGAAGGTGAGATTTTGAGTTTTATTAAATGGAAAATACACTCTGCAGTTTTCCCTGGTCCTCACCTCTCCACACTGCTTCTATGTCGCTGGGCCACACTTTTCATTCTAGTGCCAAAGTCTTTGAGAATTCCATACTTGGTCTCCTCCCTCATAGACCACTAGTTCCATACTTTAGCGACATGGTTATCAATTTTTGAATTTTCTTCTAGCTTCATGTTTTTACCCTTTTCAAGCACTAAAAAAACATAAGAAGTAGTTTCTAGTCTCTTTAGTAGAATAAATCAAAATCCAGGAGTAAAAAATGAAATTATTTTTTGAAAGTTTATAGGTAAGAAAGACACCAATAGTGACTACTGCATTTAAACATTTTTAAACATGAATTTTACATAATCAGAATTGAGTATGGTAGTAGCTTTGGAAAATTAAATCCACTTCAATGATATTTTTAAGAAGCGCACTATTCTTAATCTTTGCCATATTGTCAATTAGTGTTTAAATGCCCTCTGGCACAAATTCATCATTTCTGTGTTGGTTTATTTGGGTGCTGATCTCTAAATTCTTGGCCACTGAAGTCATGCTAATAAAGAACTGTATTGAAATGTTCTGTTCTTGTATTTTTGAGGGTTTTTTTCTTTTGTTAGTTATTTTTATTTAGGAAACATTTTCTAGAGCAATGAACCATAGAATAATCAGGTGACCTACGTTTTTCATAAAAAACAAAATGCTTCCAGATGGTGTTAGACACGTGGAAAAGGATATGTGATTCAGCCTACCCAGAGTGTTCCTAATAGACAATTCTGGGTTTTGTAAGGCAGTGTTTCCAAAGGTGCTACCTATTCCAAGCATAAGGGGTATCAAGTGGGTCAGTATTGGGAACAGCTGTGACTAACTAGATGCTGTTAAGATCCCAGATTAAGCAGCCCTATGTGAGAAGAATCAGGCTATAAGAACAGGTTAACCAGTTCATAAATTAAGTTGTGGGTGAATCAGGTGTAAACCTTAGATTTAAGAGGTTCATATCATCAAGTGTCTTTTATTTACCTTGCAGAGGTATCCACAAACTTGAGGTGCCTTTTGAATATCCGAAACAATCTCTCATCTGCAACTTTACTGTCCACAACATGCAACAATAACTTTTCATAAAAACAAAATAAATTCACATTATCAGTAATTGAAGAAGTAGGTTAATCGAATGGTGTGAAATGCTCTAAGCGTACATTAAGTCCCGAGCCTTTAGGTCAGTTGGCCTGTCCCAATTCCTTAAAGCCCACATTCAGTTTAAGAGTGGGGGTCCTGGACACTCACCCTTTTCCCCATTGTCTCTGTCCTAATGGTTTGCCTCCTTCCAATGGACTCTGATTTCTAATAGGTTTCTGACCTTCTCAACACCTGTTTCTTGTTTAAATCCTCACTTAACTCCTTGGACATAATCCTGGAAATTTATCCGGCTTTCATCTGTGCCTTATCTCGTTCAGCTCACCCTGCTTAATTTAACCCAGCCCTGCCCCGAGGACCCGTGCCCTACACCAAGGTTCCTATAGTCATATTCCTCCCAGGTTAGCTGTGGATTCATAAATGAGCCGACGTTTTCACCCTGTCACTTGTCACTTTCAGGCCATGGAAGGCTTGACTCACAGAGGAGCCTACCATATTTCTCTGAGCCCAAACCTTTAGTGCCATCTAGAGAGGCTCTTTAGGCTCCTTTGCAATGCTCCTGCTGACCATGAACTACTTGGTCAGGCTGCTTCATTTACCTCTCTGCAGGCCATTTCCCTCTCCACCATCACTTTGGTCTCTTGGCCTGTGTTGCTCTTGGGCCCTCTGTTTTCAGCTCTCTGCATGCCTTGTACATTTATTTTACAGAAAGAAATGAGTAACTGTCTTTAATGGTCAACGATTTGAACGTTCAGTAGATCTCTTGACTTTCGGTTGCAGAGAGAAGGAAAGAACTTTTCCTTGAGAAGCTGCCCTACCGAACCGCACCTCCATTTCTTTCAGATTATCCAACCACATTCAAAGTAGATTCCTTGCTCCTTCAGAGAAGCATTTCCTAACTTTGCAAATTCAGTGCCCGTTTCCTAAGCCCACCATCACTAACAGCTTTTCTCCTGAGTGAATGATCTTGCAACTCAAAATTGTGTACCAAAAACCAAGTGGCTTAGAAACAACAGAATTTTATTTTATACAGTTCTGGAGGCTGAGAAGTTTAAGATCCAAGCACTGGCAGATTCACAGACCCGTAAGAGCTCACTTCCTCATAGATGGCTGTCTTTTTGTTGTGTCCTCCCATGGCGGGAGGGGCAGGGGATCTCTCTGGGGTCTCTTATAAGGGTATAGTCCTCATTTTTGAGGCCACTACTCTCATGACCTACTCACCTCCTAAAGGCCTGGCCTTCAAATTCCATCACATTGAGGGTGAGATTTCGACATATGAACTTTGAGGGGCACAAACATTTAGACATAGCAGTACCCTTCTATTCTCTCTAGAATGGAGTTGAAGAAGAAAGGAAAATGAAGAAAGAGCTTGTGACTATCATTCAGTTCATGCAGTGGGGTTGGGACAGAAACAGTGATAGCAGCGCTCCTGTCCAGACCTTGGGGAAGTAGCAACCTTAATGCACTCTTAGGGGCCACTGAACTTCCTTGTCAGGAGTTTGTATTGAAAAGATAAGTGCCCAAAATCCTGTTCTAACTCACTAGGATTTCTGAAATAAGGGTGGAATGGCAGAGAATTTATGAGAATTCCCTTCTAAAAAGGACTTTAAACTAGCACAAGGATTGTAAACTTCTGTGAAGACTGGGTAATAAATATTTTAGGCTCTGTGGATCCTATAGTTTTGTCCCAACTCCCCGCAGCTCTCATAGCACTAAAGCATCCATAGACAACAAATAAATGATCAGGAGTGGCTTTATTCTAATAAAACTTTATTTACAGAGACAGATAATGGACTAGATATGGTGAACAGGACAAAAATCTGGTTTCCCACTTGCCCTATCCTAAGCAAATTTTGACATAGGCAATCAACTAAGTTCACTTAATTGATCTAGTCATTTCCTTAAATATGGCATGACTCCATTATGACCCCCCATTAAACGAATCATAAAACTGGCTCAAAAAGGTGAAGTACCTGGGCTAAGGTCACAGTAGTAGTAAGTGATGAATTGAGGTCTTTTTTCATTTCAGTTCCCAGATCTTTTTCAATTATGTCGTGATAGTTTCTCTACCATATAGATATTTTCTAAAACATAAAACGAATGTTTAAAAGCTAGGAAAACACTTTGCACACCCCACATCCAATGCAGATGAACAAATATGTCTACACAAAAATACACTTGTACCTATTAAGCAATTCTTCTATGAATAATACGCAAAGGAATGCTTGTTAATTATATTTGGAAGTGTATTTTTTACTTTAATAAAATTGTATAAGAATCCAATTAATTTGGGGTACAATTTAAGAGGGAAAATTAAAAATAAGCAATTTAATAAATTTAAATTGGTCTGTAATTTTTTCTAATAATTCTATAGAAATATCTTTTTCCAAATAAATACCATGATTTTACTGGTTTTTAAAATTATTATTACTGAAATATAGTACAGAGTTGAAGGCATATATGAATTAAGTATGATATAGTTTTCCCAAATGTTACATTTTATGGGATCTTGACACTGTATACTGCCTGAAGCAAATATTACATACGGAGTCCAAATCTTATATTTACTTATGGAAGGAAAGGTAGAGTAGGCTAGGGTTACTATCAGGTTTTTGTCTTCCCATGACACGTTTTCATCTTCCTTTCTTTAGTCAAAGTACCCCTTTGGGAGTCGTCCCACGTTGTGTGCATCCTAGTGGGATTGTCAATCATTTTCCCTTGGTCCCAAACATAACACCCCATCCTGACACAGAATTAGTTCAAGGGGTAAACTTGCAACCTAAGCAAGTCAAGTCAGGGTTCTTCTGCAAGATTGTTAAATGACTACCAGGAATAACTTCCCTTCTGTCGATGTTGTTAGATTGGATTTTGTGGAGTTGGGTGCTGGTTTCCATTTTCAATGATATTCAAATAAAGCCAAACAGAGACAATCAGAGCTTTAATATAAATGGAGTGAGAATGAGACAGCCCTGATGAGCTGCATCTCTTGAAACCATGCCCTGTTCCTTGTAGCTCTTTGATTTTCTGTGCTCCTCTAGTATTCTTCCCAGACATATGAGCCAGTAAACCATGTTGTTAAATTCGAACTTGTTTGATTGCGTCTCTGACACTTGAAATTGAATATCTTACCCATGAGATGAGATCATTTTAAGAGGTGTGTTGGTAGTGGTAAGGCTCTCTCTCCTGCAGTAGACTGAAACAATACAGAGCAGGGGTTTCCAATCTTTTCACCGTTGAGATACAAATGAGAGGTAGTGTCCTTTGGAGAGACTAGTCCTACGTGCAGGTGCTGAGTGAATAGTAGCTGCCATTCCTTACCTTTCTCTCCCATTCTTGAAAGCATATTAAAATGCTGGTGTTCTGAGTATCTGATGATAACAAACCACACCAAAACCAAGAATCATAAAGCAACAAATATTGTGTTTGTACACACCATGATGGCTTGTGTGTGTGCTCCATAATCTCTGGAGCATCAGCTCTAAGGACTCAGGTGGCAGGGAGTGATTTGAATGGCTGGAGCCTGGAATCATCTGGTGGTTTTCACACTAAAAGCCTTAGCAGGTATGGCAGAAAGAATGGACTCAGCTAAGTTTTTGCTTAGCTTCCCCATCATGGTAGCTTCACAGTAGTTAGACCTCTTATATGGCACTTCAGGGCTCCCAGAGAAAGTGTTCCAGTGAGCAAGGAGGAGGTCCCGTGGCCTTTTAAGACCTAGCATCAGAAGTCACATAACAACATTTCTACCATATTCAAAAGAGATTAGTTGAATGAGAGGTTGGCAAGTATTAAAGTTAAAGTTGGCAGGTATTCTAATTTTTCAAGTCACCTCTAGGAACAGGATTCTGCTTCCTGCATTCCCGACTCATTTGGCATCCGCTGGAAGGTATAGAGATGACACCTTTGGGCACAAAGCACTGCTAAATGCCCCAACCAGCTAGAGGCAGTTTGAGATTCTCTGGGACAGGCTGGTCCAACTGCCTGGAAGAATAAACAAGAGGAGTGGCAGAACATTTTAATTGAGCCATCCTTCTGTAACCCTGGCATGGGATGCTTGACTCATTCCTAATACTGAATACCATCCCACTACTTCCTAGAAACTATTTGAAGAGGAGAGTTTCTGGGTTGGATCCATGCAATAACCAGCTTCTCCACTCTCACCTGGTCGCTGCTTATCACTAACCACTCAGTCTCAGGCATTGGTGTACATTGTAGAAAAATCCCAAACTACTTTTTCTCTGCTGTGCTATCTTCGATGAGGGGAAGTGTGGGGATGGCTGCATCACCATCATCGCTGGAAGTGCTTAAGGAAAATGCCTATTACTTCATTAGTTAGAGATGGCCCTCATGCCTTCCAACTTCACATTAGGTTTCCATAACCCGAAAGTGCACTGACGTGTTTTCCCAAACCAAACGTGAGTTTACTACCTGCAGTAAATGCTGTCACCAGCCTTGATCATAGAAACAGTAGCAGTTAAAAAAAAAAACTCTCTTTGATCTTTTAGCTCCTTAGAAATTGGAAAGTATAAAAAAGAATAAGAAAAAGAAGTATTTTATTATTAATGTCATCCTTCTAAAACTTGGAGAAGGAACTATTCACATCTTTCCAGTCTTAAAAGATGATTATAAACTGGAGTATCAGAGGCCAGGCAGAATTTGAATAACTGGCTCAGTTATTTATGAGTCCTGTGTTTTGGGGAGAATCTGTTCCTCTTGTCCTGCCTCAGTTTCCACTTCTGGGGATAATCTGACTTCACTGGTTTATTTTGATAATTAAACAATTTAATATATATAATTGCATGTTGTAGACACTCATGTTAGTCTTCCTTTCCCCCTGAAAGGAGAGAATTGCTTTTATTTTCTGCCCCTCAAATCTACATGTGAATAGGATCTATATTTGGATGTGTGTCATATTTAAATTACAGTTAAAGTTTGTGTGATTGTACCTAATTGACAAAATGATTGCTCATTCTGTTATTAAAAAGAAAAATACTTGAGAGAATCAGAGCTAATCTTCATTCCAATGAGATTTCTGAATATTTGATATGGGTTTTGAGATTAAAATACTAATAATATTCAAGAATATTTTTACACTCTTAAAAACTCTTGATGGGTGATGTACTATTCTTTGACCTTAGTAAAGTTTAGAATAAATGTCCTATATTGTAGGTAATGATCATTAACTGGAGTATTCAGTAGAAATTCCACTTATATACCTTTAATTTACCTCTCTTGGTGTCTAAAAGTATGTTTTAATTCTAGTTGTGTGGAACTGAGTAGAAGTCCTGGAGATCAAAATGGTTATGGAATGAATTGATTGTATTTGTTTGGACACTCCCACAAAGCCCCTTCAGTACTGGTATATAGAGAATGGAACACTTGGGACACAGAGAATTGGTTGGCATCCTACTTCTACCGCTCACTGGCCATATAACAATGAGCCATTCATGTAGCCTTTCCAAGGCTTAGTTTTTGTTTATCAGTTGGGGAGGGTATGAGTGCTTGCGCCTGGGTTGTTAGGATTACATGAGGTCATGCATTAAGCACAGTGCTTGGTGATAGTCAGCGCATCTCCTCCTCCTTCTCCTCTTCCTTCTTCGGTCAGTCTCCCAAATGGCAAAGACCTCATTATTTATCTTGACCTCATACAATGGGCTCTTTATGTTTTTTGCTCATTTAATTTCTGGTTATTTTTTTTAGAGAAGTGGATCTGGCCTACATGTGGCACTCCAGGAAGGACTAATAGAGTGGCAGAATTTTCTATAAGGAGTAGATAATTTCTTATGCTCTACTATGGTCAGTTTCTCTGTTAAAATGTATAATTCTGCCATTGCTTTAAGGAAGGTGATAATGTCATGTTGCTTTGATTTTAATGAGATCTGTCCTGAAGGTAGAACCTTTTGAGGGCTCCTTTATGAAACACCAACCCCAGCTGTTTTATGTTCTGCAGGTGCTATGTAAATGTCAAATATTAATGTTTTACTATCTAGTAAAAGAGATGAAATAAGATTTTTGTTGCTGCTTGTTTCATAGGCTACATATACGATTGAGTCATTGTCCTCTTGATTATTCAGCTGCAGAGTTTCTTTGCTTTAAAAAGTATAGTGAAAATAACTGCCAGGAATGCTGTCATACTAATAATAAGAGTTAGCATAGTTAATGTTTAGAAAAAGCTTGTTAGATACCACGCGTGGTACTAAGCCCTCTTCATGTATTGTCTACTATAATTCCCACAAAACCCTGTGAATAAAGTAAAAGGCTTACTTTCACATTGCAGTTAAAGAAACTGACATTTTAAAACATGAAAGAACTTACTTGGTAGAGCCAGTGGGTGGCTGAGTGGAGAACTGAATCCAAGTTTGTTTGATACCAAACTCGAAGCTCTTAGTCATCTGTCCAAGGCTGTCTAACACAAAAAAGGTCAAAAAGCCATTGGGTAATTAATCATTTCAAGATAGGCAAAGATGATTCCATAAACTACATTGTAAGGTATTACAGAGATGAAAAAAGGAATAAGGAAATGTCTAGTAGGGTGCATAGAAAGACATTGGGTGTTGATGGGAGGTTGGACATGTCAGGGTTACCTATGTAGAGGGGACAATTCCAAGAATTCAGCAGGGCAAGATGATTATCCAACATGGCCAGAGTAAGGGCCTCAGATGCACATGTCTGCAGAGGTCTGACAGGGTATGAAAATGAGTAAAACTGGTGCATGCAGGAGTTTTAAGGAATGATGAAGTCTGCCAAAAACTGAAGATGATATGGCTATCCAGAGGAGACAGCTGATACTTAGCAATACTTGTGAATATTATCACACAAGAATGAAGACCCAGTGTAGCCAGAGATTCTGAATTTTTTCAAAGAAGAAAAGAAATCCAGATTTTTATGCTCTCTCTTCTGATTTGTTTAAATTGTTGTTTTATTACAGTTGTCCCATTTTTCCCCCATTGCTCTCCCCTGCCCTGCCCACCTCCCCCTCTCCAACAGTCAGTTCCCACCATGTTGTCCATGTCTATTGGGTCATTTATACTAATTCCTAGACTAGATTCTTCCCCTTCTTAGCCCCCTTCTCCCCCTCACATCTCCCCTCTGGTCACTATCAGTCTGTTCCTTGTTTCCATGCCTCTGATTCTATTTTGCTTGTTTGTTTTGTTCATTAGTATTAGGTGAGATCATATGGTATTTGTCTTTCACCACCTGGCTTATTTCACTTAGTATAACATTCTCCAGTTCCATCGTGCAAATGGCAAGAGTTCCTTCTTTCTTTCTGCTGCATAGTATTCCATTGTGTAAATGTACCACAGTGTTTTTATCCACTCATCCACTTATGTGCACTTAGGCTGTTTCCAGCATTTGGCTAATGCGAATAGCGCTGCTATGATCATAGGGGTGCTTAGGTTCTTCTGAACTGGTGTTTCAGGATTCTTAGGGTATAATCCTAGCAGTTGAATTTCTGGATAAAAAGGCAGTTCCATTTGTAGTTTTTTGAGGAAATTTCATACAGTTTTCCACAGTGGCTGCACCAGACTGCATTCCCACCAACAGTGCACTATGGTTCTCATTCCTCCACATCTTCATCAGCACTTGTTCTTTGTTGATTTGTTGATGATGGCCATTCTGAATGGTGTGAGGTAGTATCTCACTGCAATTTTTATTTGCATCTCTCTGGTGACTAGTGACGTTGAGCATTCTTTTATATGCCTATGGGCCCCCTGTATGTCCTCTGGAGAAGTGTCTGTTCAGGTCATTTGCCCATTTTTTAATTGGATTGTCTGTCTTCTTGATGTTCAGTCTTATAAGTTCTTTATATATTTTGGAGATCAAACCCTTGTCTGAGGAGTCATTGGCAAATATGTTTTCCCATACAGTTGGTTCCTTTTTCAACTTGCTGATGTTTTCTTTCACTGAACAGAAACTTTTTAGTTTGATGTAGTCCTATTTGTTTATTTTTTGCTTTATTTCCCTTCCTCTAGGAGTTATCTCGGTGAAAATATTGCTGCATGGGATATCTGAAATTTTTCTGCCTATGTTTTCCTCTAGGATTTTTATGATGTCACAGCTTACATTTAAGTCTTTGGTGCATCTTGAGTTTATTCTGGTGTATGGTGTAAGTTGGTGGTCTAGTTTCTTTTTTTTTTTTTTTGCATGTCCCTGTAAAGTTCTCCCAACACCATTTGTTGAAGGGGCTATTTTCACTCCATTTTATGCTTCTAACCCCCCTTGTCAAATATTAATTGACCATAAAGACTTGGGTTTATTTATGGGCTCTTTATTCTGTTTCTTTGATCTATATGTCTGTTCTTATGCCAGTACCAGACTGTTTTGATTACCATGGCCTTGTAATATAGTTTGTGATCAGGTATTGTGATTCCTCCTACTTTGTTCTTCTTTCTCAAGATTGCTGAGGCTCTCTGGGGTTCTCTTCTGATTTTTTAATGTTGACAACTCATACAACATTTTCAATAGTATTAACAAAATCAAAATATTTTAGAAACACCCCTGTCTAGAGACTGTCAGTTTGTTTTTCTGAACTTGACTATGAGAAGTTTGAAAAAATCTTTGGATCCAGAATGTAGAATACAATGAATGTCAAGCTAAAAACTGTTCTTAAATTGTTAGGCAAAGAGATGCAGTCTCTGAAGCCTTTTCAGCAGAGGAGTGATATAGAAAATGATTAACCTGGCAGCATCCACAAAGAACTTGTGGATGAGAGAAAGAACAGGCAAGATGGCCAAGTTGGCAGCAGTTACTTTCATTAGAGTAGCTGAATGGAATTTAAACACTACAAATATGAGCTACCTATCACTGTTATCAACTGTTTAATTGTACTTTGCATAGTACATTAGTAAACCCTTCCTCCAAAACACACACACACACACACACACACACACACAACTTATCCTACTTTGAGGGATCCTTCCTAAATGTAATCAAATGATGGCTTATGAAAGAACATGATGACCCGATCTATAAGGTCCTATGATGCTTTCCCTGCCTCCTCATCTTCCCTGGTCTGGTGTAACTTCAGTTAGACCAATATCTTGGCCTTGTTAACCCTGCCAGACTGTGAAAATTGGTCCATTTTTTTCTACTTAGAACACTCTATGAAAAACTGCGATGTATGAAAGAAGAAAAAATTTGCCCACACCATAATATCTTACCTTCAGGGAATGGGATGAGATTGTAAAGCCAGACCCAGAAAATGCAAGCATTTCTTTAAAATGAAACATGTCTCATTCAGTTCTACAATTACATATTTCACTGAGTGTCTCTATAATGCCAGGCACTATGGGAAATGAACAGCCCTGGCTGGTTTGGCTCAGTGGATTGAGCGTCGGCCTGCGAGCTAAGTGTCGCTGGTTCAATCTTCCAGTCAGGGCACATCAGAGAAGGAAAACTCTGACTCCAAAAAACCTTCGCTGCCTTGCGGCATACCTCTTCAGGGGAAAGGCTAAGGGAGTAAACCCCAACAGAAAATCCGGAGCTGGAGTCCCTAAGGCGGTTTGACGTTGTAGTCAACACCGGCAACTCCTGCGGCGCACCTGAAGCCAAGCTGTATTGACTCCGTCTTTCCCTCGGATCCTTCAGCTGCGAAGAGAGGGGCGGTCTGCTGCATGGGCAACAGCAGACCCTCCATATCACCCTGCCCAGGCTCTGTAGCTTCAGCTTCACTGGAGAGGACACTCCAGCGTCATCGCAAGATGTCGATTCAACACGGGAGGAGACAGATACCGTGTCACTCCCGAGTCGGACTGCACAACCATTCTCGGCGGTGCAGATAGACTCTTAAGAAGCTACACCATCGTCTCTCGAGACGGACGGCTGCCGACGATGGAATGGGAAATGAAAATATGAATACTGCAAAATCCTTGCCTTCACAGACAAGAAGTGTGTGGTTTAATTATTTAATTGTTTACTGGTGATGTTATGATATGGGACTAAAGTAGAACCATGCAAAGTAAGCAGTGATGCATTTTATAATGGAAACTAGATAATGTTCTGATCCTGTGTCTTTCAATGGAAGGAGAGATTAAACCTATTTAGGAAAATTAGGGAAAGTCTTATATAAGAAGAGATATATTTAAGATAGGCTTTGAAACGTAAGTGGGACATAGATATGAGAAGGTGAGGGGGACAGCATTTACCACAGAATGAGTAGTGTAAGAACTTTTAGGGAAAGTTCAGTATTTTAAGACACAGGGTACGTGATTGATGGTATTGTAAGGTAAGGCTGGAAAAATAGGCTGAGGCCCTAAAGTCTAGTTGAATGTTTTTGATTTTATGGGCATGGAGGCACCCTTAACTTACTCTCTTCAGAAAGGTGAAATGATAGAAGCTGGGCTTGGGGAATATTAACCTCATATTAACTTCATCATGGTTTCCCAAAGTGTGGCGTAAGTATTCGTGGTACGTGAGATAATCTCAGGTACTTCATGAATGAATATTTACTCACCAGATCCATATCTATTTAAATGTGTTAAATTCAAAGAATTACCCAGGTATTTATAGGTAAAACTAAGATTTGAGAAAGAAAGAGACCCCAGCAGTTGAAATGGCTAGATCACTGAGGTCTGGGAATGCATAGAACCCTGAAATTCAACCTCCCCTCCCCAGAACCACTCCCTATTTGTTTTCTTTACCTGAAGAAATAGTTTGTTGCAGTGAAAAACTGCCTCTCTCTGTAGAAAAGTAGAAGACTTTCCCTCCCATCCCGCCATTTATTGTGTCTTGACCTGCAATTAGAAAACCAAGTTCTACTATTTTTCAGGTATCAAGCTAGGTGCTGGGGTGAGCAAAACCTGACATGCCTTCATGAGTCTTCTAGTCTATTAAGGAAGATGGGCATTCAAAAAAGAATTGCAAAAGCAATGCAAAATTGCCAGAGTCAGGCCTATAAAGGAATGGTGCACAGTGGTTTTAGGTACAGGAGACATTGTCTTAGTCATAAAGACAGGGAAATGATGATTATTGTATATGAGACATGGGCTTTGAGAAGACAATAATAACCCAATTATGCACAGTTTGTATGTGTCATATTTCAAAATCAAATACTTGCTCTCGATTCCAGGGTTTGGGAACTTAATTACTGTATTGCATCTTCCTCCAAGTCTGTGGGCTGTTATCTTCCCAAGAAACGAACCTGGAATTAAAGGATGGAGCCAACAAACACACCAAATTTTGTGCAATAGGTTAATTTTTTTCCTGAGGAAGTGACATTGAGCCAAGGTGTGAAATCTGAGGGTTGAATAGAGATATAGAAAAGGAATCTGGAGGAGCTTTCCTTGTAGGGAAAACAGCCTGGGAATACCCTGATGAAGAAGAGCCATGATAATTGAAAACTAAAGTGTTCACTGTGGCTGGAGTGGAAGAAGCAAAAGTGTGTCGGGAAGGCTGATAAGGTGGGTTAGTGGAGTATCCCCATGTGGATTTTATAGACTCCAAGTTTTTTAGTGCTCATTTTAAAATTAATTTATGGAAAACAGTAGGAAGTTTCCATAAAAATTAAAAATGGAACTTCCTTATGACCCAGTGATTCCATTTCTGAGTATTGATCCAAAGAAACCCAAAACATGAATTCAAAAGGATATAGGTACCCCTATGGTCACAGGAACATTATTTATAGTCACCAAGCTATGGAAGCAGCCCAAGCTGCTGTCAATAGGTGAGTGACTAGAAAGGCTGTGGAATACTCCTCAGCCATAAAAATGAAGAAAATCTTACCATTTGTGACAGTATGGATGGACCTAGAGGGTATTATGCTAAGTAAAATAAGTCAGGCGGACCGACAAATGCCATACGATTTCACTTATATGTGAAATCTAAAGAAAAATAAATAAATAAATAAAACAGAAAGAGACTCAGATGTAGAGAACAAAGTGGTGGTTGCAGAAGAGAGAGGCATTGGGGGACTGGGTGAAAGAGGTAAAAAGACTAAAAAAAAACAAACAAATTTGTAGTTACAAAATGGTCATGGGCATGTGAAGTACAGCACAGAAAACATAGTCAATAATATTGCAATAGCTATGAATTGTGCCAGATGGTTACTGGAAATATGAGGAGGGAACACTTTAAAGTAGGTGATTGTCTGACTACTATGCTCTATACCTGAAACCAATACAAAATAATATAGAAAGTAAACTATAATTTAAAAAAAAAATTAAAGCAAATAAATTTTAGTAACAATGTTTTACTTATTCTGTATTGTATGGTTTACATCTACTTATGGTTTTCTATATGATAGTAAAAAAGTTGTTTTACATAAATTAATAACATTAAAATGATGAATCTACTTAAGTAAAAATGTAGCTTCAAGAAATTTCTGTGGGTGGCATATGAATGACTGATATTAGGAAACATGAAGCTGTGACTTAACTGACCTGTCAAACAATGACACATCACAACTGCAGTCGCCAAAGTCTGGTGAACATATCTCTCAGGCCAGTCCTAATATTGGAGACTGTTTATTCTAGCCAAACTCTGTTACAGTCCCTTTCAAACAGTGTTATCTGCCTTTTGACAAATGCCTCCGAGTACAATGGTCTTTCTTATTTTGTTTCATGCAATGGCCACACTTCGCCATGGGTGGTCATCAATATCGCAGCTTTGCCAAAGAATGACCTTCAGCCATTGCTATACATGGAACAAGAGTGATCTAGACATTATCATATTAATAGAAATTCTAGTCCATACTCAGATGTTTACATTGGAAGCTCAGAAACTTCCTCTGAAGACATGACTTTGCCATGAAGGAGAATGCTATGAAAACTACTGCTTTTTAGTGTATGGAATATTAGTGCTTGAGGGAAAAATGAGGTATGTCCGATCTCAGCTCATCCTGTTTACAAGGGAAACTCCTGAGGCTCGGGAGAATGACTTAGGAAAGTAACGTACCCAAAGGTACAAGATACCACGCATCCCAAATCAGCCTTCCACTTCACACCACGTCAGGCATGAAGAGGGCTACCAGAACCTAGGAAGGAGAGTTAGAAAGTGCATTATGCTGAGACTTGTGTAGAACCAGCATCGCCAACCTTCCCCTGCTCACTGGATTCTGCACTCCATGGTACTTATACAACCATTGTTTTGGTCCCTGTGCCATACTGTTAAAACACTGGGACAACTTCCTGGCTCCAAAAGAAGTGAAGGAGGACAAAAGCATGCAGACGTGGAAGGTTTTCTTCTCTTTTGTTCCTGAACCCGATGCACATTTGGCCATCTCCACCATCCACCTGCGGCCCTTCAGGCCAGATTTCATCTTGGAAAAAAAGTGGTCCGGAGAAAAGACATCTGGCTCTACTCATTAATTATGGAGCATGCCTTTAAGAAATAATATTCAGCTTTGGGGCGGGGAGGGAACCTTCATTTGCTTCCCAAGATGCAAATGATGTGGTCATTTAGAATAATATGCAAAATGTTTCCTGCTTCAAAAAGCAGAACAGAAGAGAAGGTCCTTTGAGACTTTTTCCTCTATAAAGAACTTAGATCACTTATCACTGGAATTATGACAGAGACCCAACAAGACTTCTGCGGCAGGAAGGAACCAGCGACTGGTTTTTTCCAAGAGCAGTCTTTCGTCCTGGAGCGGAGAGAGGACTCCCTGTGTCAACTGTCAATTATTTAATTCTTGTATTTTAGGCTCCTCTTTCCGAAACAGGAAATTTCTGGGGCTTAATTGCATTCCAGTATAGTATGTAACCAGGAAAAGACACACTAGTGATGTGTGATAATAGAAAACAAACATTTCTTTGTAACAACTTGAAATAAGATTAATCAAGCAGATGAGTCATATTAAAGAAAGATTCTTTGTCTAACTGAAGAAATTGCTGCATTTCCCCTTAATTCATAAACTCTCCTAGTGCATTAAAAAGAGACTAATATTCTGAATCCATTTACAGACAACCACGTGTCTAATAAAACTGAAAAATCGGGAGATTTCTATGCTTTTCTATTTGGATAAGAGCATACTGTATTTTCTCCAGACCCCTTTGCTTCACCACGTCTGGAGGCCAGTCTGTGAAAATCCTCTGACTCCTGGGCAGACTCAACCAGGGAGGAGAGGGCTCCCCTACCTGCCACACCCCCACTTCTTCCTGACTCCCTTTATAGGAGCCAGTGTACATTTTGCAGTATCATTTGGCCTGTGTTCTGACAGCTGCTCAAAGGGAGAAGGCATTCAGAGAGGACGATGGGCAGCTGACATTTTGAAAGATCATTTCCTTGAGCTGTTCTGAATCCAGAGTAAGGTTAGTGCCACTATCAAGGGTCATAGTGATGAATATGGACTTTGGCACCAGGCACCTCAGGATCAGTAGATTCAAATGCTATTTTTCCTCTTTATTAGCTGTGTGGTCATGGGTGACATACTTAACATCCCAGAGCCTCTCTGTTTTTCATTCATAAAAACAGACATAATTGCTCCCTTGCAACATTTTTTTCTGAAATTTAAATGGAACAAAACAGTGAATGAATAACTAGTACAATTTTGGAACATAATAATTGTGGTGACAATTAGTAATTACTATTTCAACTTTTTTAATGTTGCCTAAATTCCAGGTGTTTCATTGCTGATAACAATTTAGTTCTGTAGTCGCTATACCACCTAACAAAGTGCTTTTGCACAAAATTGCGGCTCAATAAGCATTTGTTGCATTCAATTCAATCCCCAAGTCTGAATGAGCAATAAAACTGACACATGCTGTGTCTGCCAGGAAATACACTGGCAAGGCTCAGATTGTTCACATGTGTTAGCTGAAAACGGGCTAAGAGGAAAGAGAAGCCAGGCCTTTAAAACAGCACTTTGGAAGCCATCCAGGTCTCAGCTTCACGTATCTTGCAGAAATGCACAGGCAGGGCAGCAGACTGTTTCCGAACTGCTCAGTAGCCTTCACTAAAACCAATGTCCAGAAAGGCTGGTCAAGGGTTTGTCCTGTAAGTGCTTGAATCTGGTAGTCTAGTTTATTTTTTATCTTGAATAAAAAATAATAGAAAAGGCAGTCAAAAAGGTACTCAATGAAATAATAATCAATGCAAAGTGTTACTACAAATAAATGAAAAGCATGATTTTTACATACTTAAAACATAAACAGCAGACCCTCCATATTACCCTGCCCAGGCTCTGTAGCTTCAGCGTCATCGCAAGATGTCGATTCAACACGGGAGGAGACAGATACCATGTCACTCCCGAGTCGGACTGCACAGCCATTCTCGGCGGTGCAGATAGACTCTTAAGAAGCTACACCATCGTCTCTCGAGACGGACAGCTGCCAACAAAACAAAAACATAAAGAAAATATGAATATCTACGCAAGCGCAGTTAGGGCTGACTGGATACAGACTGGGTAGCTGACTCCTTTGGTGGCAGGTAGGAAGCAAGTGGTGTTCTCAAAATGGAGAACTCAAAATGGGTTATTTGAGGAAGGTTTAACAGGGTAGAGGGACACCGGGTTGACAGCGTAATGTCTCTGAGATAGTAACTTTGAAGTGCTGTTATCAGTTAAGACCGGTGGTAACAGGAACCTAGAATGAGTCATATGGAGGGGACAACCTTGACTGGATCTGTGACTTTGTATTGACTGATACAGTCAACCCCTCAGCTACCATTCAAGGGAAGGGTCCAATCAGGGGGTTGGATACCTGGATCCCACTTCCCTTCCTTCATTCTCTTCCATTGTTTCCCTAAGGAGCCAGATGGCAAAGACACCCATTGATGTAATTGGTACAAGGGCACAGAGTAAGGAGAAAATGGGGTACAGGTGTGAAGGGGTAAATATATTGAATTATTTTTCAAACTGGTTCTCCTACAATTACATATGAAGTGGGGTGAGGCTGGAGTGGCTTGAGAGAATGCTATAGATTGTGTGTTTCCCTCAAATTCATATGTTGAAACCTAATCCCCAGTGTGATGGTGTTTGGAGGTGGGGTTTGGGGGAGGTGATTAGATCATGAGGGTGGAACCATCAAGAAGGAGATAGTGTCCTTAAAAAAGAGACCCAGGGAGCTCACTTACCTCTTCCACTATGTTAGGTTACAATGAAAAGACAGGAGTCTTATGAGCCAGTATGTGGGCTTTCACCAGGTATCATATCTGCTGGAATCTTGATCTTAAACTTCCCAGCCTTTAGAATTGTAAGAAATAAATAAATGTTCATTGTTTATAAGCCACTTCTTCTATAATATTTTGTGATAGCACTATGAATGGACTAAGACAGGGGAGTTAACAACTCCCTTTTCAAGTGACAATGCACTTGTTAGAAGTTCTAGTGGATTTTCTTTTCTTTGCCTTCTAGTACAGAGATTCAGAATGGTGACAAGTTGTGTAACCTTCTACTGCCCTAACTAACTCCCCTCCATCACCAGTACTGACCTACCACCTACACTGCCAAGTGTGCATTTTCTCCCTGGGATAAGTTGACATCATGTCCATATTTGTGGGCCTAGGGTAGATACCACCTGCTCACCCTTCTTTCGCTAATACACATAGGCGTGAGTTGGGGTAAAGGGAAATTATTATTAAATAAGAAATTAATTTGTTAAAGGGATACAGAGTGGTCAGGTTTTATGAATGCAGTATATAATATAGTAATAATAATACTGTTTTATAGCCTTGTAGAGTTTGTAAAATACTTTTCATATTGTTTTTGCTCCATTCTTAAAACATGAGGACCCAAGCTTAAAAAGGTTAGATGGCAGCCCCAAGGTCACAGACCATTGTGTAGAAAAGTGAGGACTTAAAGCTATAGCCAATATATGTAAATCTAGGAGTGTCAACTCTATCAATGTACAAAGTATGGACTGAGGATATCTGAGCATCTTCTTACATTTCCGAAATCTCACACATTCGTGTTTTCGCTTACATATGTCTTTATGATAAGGTCTTGAAGACTCCAATTAAATTGTCAGGGAGAGAAAATCTTATATGGGTTACCATTAGTATATCAGATTTGTTTCTTAGTTTATACAGGAGGAAATGAGACACAAGAATATTAAATTTGCATGGAAGCAGATAAGCAAGGGATTGGGCAGGAGATACTGAGCAGCCATGGATGGGCAAACATTGTACTCAGGTGCCTTGGGGAGCATTTTTCAATAAAACCAAAGGATTACCAACTTATCCTGATTTGTCTGGGAACCTCTGGGTTTTAGCATTGAGAGTTAGTCCCACATCCCAGGAAATCCCTCAGACCTGGGTGAACAGGGATGGTTGGTCACCTTACAGGCAAATCCTACATTAATCACTTTTTTTATTTTTTTTTTGAGAGCATCACTTTCATGAAAGAATTATAGCCTCTTCTACCTACATTTCCTTAGCCAAAGTACATCACATGAATACTCCTGGGTTCACTAAAATGGAGATAACATAAATATTCTACTGGGAGCAGCAAAACCAGATCATTTAGCCAAGGACAATACAATCTATGATGGCTGGTAATTACTACAGCTAATTACTCAACCTAAAGGGAGTGTGGAGGAAGCATGGGAAAGCCTTCAAAGCTTTACCTTCCACTTGTCATCTTTTAACTTTTTACAAGAATTTAGATTTTAGAATTGGAAGGGACCTCAGAGAATATCTGGTTCAACCCTCTGGCTTTGGACTGGTATGATGTGACCACTATCATTATCTTAAAAATGAGACATCTGATAGCCAGGTAGGTAGACATCTGATAGCCAGGTAGGTAGATCCCTAACTTGTCCCAGATAGGAAGTGGTACAGGAAAGGCTATGGCCCAACCCTTGTTTTACAATCCTTCTTTCTACTTCTCTCTTTACTGCCCCATGAACTGAATTTGGCTGAAGGTCCTTTTGTTACATTTCCAATTGTTATTTAATAGTCTTCACTTTTAAAACGAGGCCAGCAACATCAAATCTCATAAAAGCAAATACCCCAAATTATAGCATTCCAAGCAAAGCTCTGTTTTCTTGGCTTACTTTTCTTAATTATCTTAGTAATTTTATATGTGAAAACCTGATTATGTCATTGGATTCATCTTCTAGTGTATAAAATATCACCCCAAAAGAAATGATATCAACGATGGCCCTTGTACTGTAATTAGTCTCAAACATAAAATTGATGATTGGTCATTGCATGCGTATTTTGTTTAGGTGTCTCTACTTTCTCCTTGAAAAACATCTCCAAATCATATTGCCTTGAACTAGATCCAGAGGAGTAATGAGAAACTGAGAGGTCATTAGGACATATGGTGCAGAAAGCTGTTGTGAGTTCCTGAATTTAAGAGTTGAAGGCCAGAGAAGAAAGGCCATTCTTCCATTTTCTTAGCTAGAACTTTAAGCCAAGTAACATGACATGTTTATATATTTTGTCTCTAGTGTCATCCAAGTACAATGAAAGATATTTTTCAAAAAGAATAGATAGGGGCCCTACCATTCTCACATTAAATTATTTCCCTTTTGATCAATTTGAAAGCCAAAGTGAACTGGCAAGAATAAATGGCAAACTATGAACTAATAACACCCTCTGAACTCTTCTGCCTACTTATGTGTTACTATTTCCTATACTCTTCTACCTGCTCTAATTCCAGTTAATTCTTTATATTGGTTTAAAAAAGCATTCCCTTGCCAAAGAACCTAAATGCCTCTCTATTTCATTGCACAATAAGAATATCAAACTCTGCAGGTTTTGAAACTCTCGTAGCCTTATCCCACCATTGTAGGGGTGTGCATGTGTGTGTGTGTGTGTGTGTGTGTGTGTACATTCCCATGCTCCTTACATTTCCATAGACAGGGATCTACTAGAGAATTAATGCTCAGGTCACTCTCTATACCACACCCCTCCCCCTCTTTGCCACTCCTCCACACTGAAGAGTTAGTGAAATTATGGAGGGTCTGCCACTTATTGGACACTCATTCCAGCGGTTGGGTCATTGAACTGAAACATAATAGTATAAGTCTCTCTTTTTTCTTTTCTTACCTTCTCCTTCTCAAGCACAATGTCCTATTCTCCGTTTTCTATCCTCTTCAGTTAGTCCCATTGGTTAGGGAATTATCTTTTTAGAGAAGCTCTGTCATTCTAAAGTGACTTCATGTGTAAATTTAAATTGACATTGGAAGCAAGACACTTAACCATGCTCTCAAATCTAGCCATTGCCAGAGATCCTATACAAAGCTGCTTCTATGAATAACATTTGGGGCAGTTCTGGAGAATCAAAGGAGAGATGTAAAACCCAAAGCTACAATGTATTTTTGCAAATAAGAGGCATGGCTCAGGCCAAATAGGTTCTTTTTTAGTTTGGGAAATACAGTATTCCCTCACTCATCGCAGGTATTACGTTCCAGACCCTCCACCCCCACAAAGTAAGAACCTTACATTTATTTATTTTACACTCTTAAACCTATGTAACTTTAACAACATACATATACAGTACCGCAAAATCCCGCGATATAGCGAAAACCTGCAATAAATAATTAAACATAATATTTTTAAAAATCCCGCAATACAGTGAGCCTGCGATGTGAACCACGGTATAGGGAGGGACTCCTGTATCACTAAGGGTCTGCAAATGAAGAAAGAAAAGTCAGAGCCAGAGTTGGGTTTTGTGTTCTTGGGACCACACAGAGAACCATGAATTGATTGTGCTTGTTGGAGGCCTTTACACGTATGATTCTGACAAATTGTTATCCCATAAGTGCTTTGGTCAGTGACGAAAAACCAGCATATTATCTGTTTTTGTAAGCCATGATACTCGGTCAGTAATGACTTCCTGGTTTTTTAGGTGGAACTGCAATGACTTTAAGCTGTTTCATCACTTTTCTCTTTTCCTTTCTCCACAGAAAAACATTTCTATGATTTATTGTGTTCGCCAAGGGTCTTTTTTCCCCATAAATCTCCAGTTTCTTCTTTCTAATGCACCATGTTTTAAAGTATGTGCTTACTTATTTCTCTTCCCACAATAGACTGGAACCTTCATGACTACAGCACTATTTTGGTCACCTTTGAATCTTCAGTAACTAGCACAGTTCCTAGAACATGGTAGATGCTCACTTTTTGTGTAGATAAATGAATGAATGAAATAAATTGGACTTGTAAATTTTTTCTTCCATAGTAACTGACAGACCTAGAAAAACTATTTAAGATGAAGACAAAAGAAACAAAATACCATGTGAGTGTTTCTCTGCATGACCTTCAAGCACTCTCTTATTTTTTCTCAGTTTCCTTTTAAAAAATATATAAAGTGAAATCAGTTGGTTTTAAATTGTACTCAAATGAGTTTAGAAGTTCTACTCTAGTCTTCAGGGGTACAGTGGGAGGTGCCAGGGACTAAGATGTAGTGTAGATTTGGATATAGACTTCAGCCTTCCAAGCACAACATAATTAAAATTTGAAAACAAATATATCAGATAATTTTTAGGTCTCCTCAATCTTTAAAATGGTGTAACTTTATTACATTATTATTATATTTCCATTTTATAACCTATCATGGAAAGACATTTTTAGCTATATAAGGTCTTTCTGGAAAATGTCCAGACATTGTTAATATAATGAGAATAGTTTGTGCAACAGCGACGTAACCTGGCAGCTAAGGAGAGTGGACTGGAATGCGCATGCGTGGACAACGATGACTTCATTATACTAGTCAATGGGGACAGTAGACGCCCATTCAATGAGCATGTGTACTGTGTGGCCATCACATTCAAAAATGCCTGAGCAAGGAGAGCAACAAATCTGCCTCAAGTTTTGCATTAGTTTGAACGTTCCTCTGCGGAAACTATTTGGATGATTCAGGAGGCCACAGCTCTGGACAACTGGCAGCTTCCTCACGACAACATGCCCTTTTGTGCGTCATGTGTCGTGCAGAGTTTTTTTGGCAAAGCATCAAATCCCCCAGGTGACTCAGCCCCCCTACAGCCCAGATGTGATGCCCCTACAACTTCTGGCTTTTCTCAAAACCGAAATCACATTTCTAAAGGAAGAGATTTCAGATCATAACAAGATTCAGGAAAATATGATGGGGAAGCTGATGATGATTGGGAGAACTGTGTGAGGTCCCAAGGTGCCTGCTTTGAAGGGGACTGAGGTGTCATTGTCCTCTGTACAATATGTCTTGTGTCTTGTATCTTCTTCAATAAATGTACCTATTTTTCATATTTCATGGCTGGATATCTTCAGGAAAGACCTCATATATTAGAATAGTAGTTTTACCAAATCATCAGAAATAAGGAAAATACCAAATAATCCTGGATGAGATTACACTAACTGGGTGATTTTTGTCTTACTTATTAAATATATGTCTCAGATTGTATTTATATGACTAATTAAAATGCAAAAATTAGTCACTAACTTGTTGTTCCTTTTAAGGGATCAACAGACATTTTTGGCTGTGTTACTTTCCTCATTGCATTGACTAACTAATTATTAGAATTTGAGCTTTTTGAAACAAGTAACATGGCCTCCAATTTTCTAAGAATTTTGAGAAATATGTGAATATCATCTCTGAAGAAAAATATATAAAATATTACCTTTCAGTTCTCTGTCAGATATTTTAATATTTGTGCTTGTGTTTGCATGTGTGTGTTTGAAACTATAGTTCACTTACTTAACACTTGAGATCATATAAGATGAACTTGATTATTTACAGACATATAATCTAACATGTTGAAATTGGATGTAACAGTGTTTTTTCCCTGACCTCTTTCTGAGTCTAATTTTTCTCATCAGTAATATGAGGGTTAACCAAAATGAGCAAAGTGAGCATATTAAGTACCTAAAAAATAGTAGGAGCTCAGCAAAAGGCAGTATGAAATGGGACCTGAAGTAGCAGCAGAAGCAATAGTGATATTGATCTTAGCAGTTAAACTAATGCAGTGAAGCAACAGAGGAAGCCCTCATCAGCTCTTCCTCACCTCAGGGAGGGGCTGGTTGGTGTGTGGCAGAGACTGCAAGCTGATGACCAAAATTGCATGTTACACCCCCTTTCTTGGGGCCCAACTAGAATACATTTCCCATTCTTCTTTGTAGTAAGATGGGGCTGTACAAATAAATTCAAACCAACAAAATATGAGACATGATGTACAGCACTTCTAGGCCTGGATCACAAAAACTCTGCTACATTCTCCGTGCTCTTCTTAACATTGGAGTTAATGAAATAATGATGAATCTCAAAACAACTTCTTAAAACCATGTTAACCTTCCACTTGCTTGCCTGCCCAATCTTACTGGATAGGTTTGAACTAGCATACATGTTGGGGTCTCTTTGTTAAGGCTGCTAGTCACTACTTGTACATTTAATAGTACTGACCTTTTATTTTAAATATGCACCATGTCAAGGATTTGTGGCGTTGACTTAATGGTAGGGCAGTAGGCAACTGACAGCAAAGAAGATGTATCGAGGACCATAAAGATGAAGACCTATTTTATCAGCATGTATCAGTTAGCTATTATATCAGTGTGTATATTGCAATATAGCAAAGTACTCCACAGCTCAGCAGCTTCAATGACAGTCATTTTGTGGTCACTCACATATCTGTAGGTTAACTGAGAGACAGTTGTTAAAGACTGGATTTGGCTGGACAACTCAGATTTTTTTACCTGAAATATAATTGACATATAGCATTACATTAGTTTCAAGTGGGCAACATGATTCAACATTTGTATACATTGTGAAGTGATCACCACAATAAATCTTAAAATTCATATTATACGTAAGTTAAAAAAATTTTATGTGTGATGAGAACTTTAAAGGTTCATTTTCTTAGCAACTTTCAAATATCTAATACAGTGTTATTGACTGTAGTCACAAGGCTATACTTTATATCCCCATGGCTTATTTATTTTATAACTAGAAGTTTGTATCTTCCAATCCTTTCACTCATTTTGCCCATGGGCAACCCTATTTCATTCTGTAGACCTGACTGGCTTAGGATCTTTGCTTTAGGTTGTACTCAAGCATCCATTCATTTTGGGGTCCAGACCAAACAGGTAGCAACTCTTCAGAGGAAGCTCTTTGCATGGTGATGGTAGTGGGGTAAGAGGGAAAACCCAATAGAAAGGTGTGATTAGGTATCAGTTTATATCACATCTGCTCACATCCTAATGGCTAAAGCAAGCCATGTGTCCATACTCAACACCAATAGGCTACAAAAGGATACACTTCTTTCATGCAGTTGGAGGAGAGAGCAAATATTTGAAAAAAATAGTGTACTCTATCACAATGGAGAAAATATTTGGTAAAAGCTGTCTAAGTGAAATTATACTGAGCTTTCTAAGTGAAATTATAAAATGAATCAGAATTTTATTTTATTTTATTTTTTTTAATAAGGAAATACAAGAGTTGAGCTCAGGATTTCCCAGTTTATATTGAGAAATGAGATGGAAAGACAGAGTGCAGAAATGTGGGTCCACAAAGAGTTGAAAAATGTGACTGTAAAAGATTCCTAACTCTGGGAAAGTAAGACTAAAACAGGCTTAGAGCATCAAAGGCCCATGAAAACTTCAAAGTTGGACGAAATGTCTATTCCCTGCAGCAAAGTTCGGATTGATGGTGCTACCTTCTGCAACTCCCACTCCCCTACCCCGAGCCTATTGTTTCACAGGCTTCCAGGAAACAACTGTTAATTTAAAAAAGGTGGCGTGTGAGCGAGGAAGCAAAGAAAAGAGTCTTGGAGGATATATATAAAAAAAAAAAAGCCTGCTTTTGGTTACTGGCCCTTGGAACTGACCAAAACATAGGCCTGTCCTCAAAAAGCCTCTGATTGTAATAATAATGATAATTTAAAAAATCCTGGAATCTCTAAGCCTGCAGAAGTCAGAAGCATGCTGTGAAAACTGTGCATCTCCCAAGGCTTGCTTACACTCAACATTTCCTTCTGATGTGGCCCCATGGATGAACCTCCCAGTCAGTAGAACCAAGGTCATGGGAACAGTCGTCCCAGGAGCTCTGGCCAAAGAAGAGAATCTGGGTCTAATCAAAGCACTTTTCCCATTCTTGGAATAGGGTGCTTCATAATGCATGCCCAGAAGGATTGCATCATTGGGCATCTGAATATCTCTCATATGTCCATTTCCCAAAAAAGACAGATTTATTATAGTTATCTCGTCTTGAATTTACCATTGTCTATTGGATGCATGTTTTTGTGATGGTGCAGATAACATTTGTCTTGTAAAATTAGTTTGTAATTTACTGGACCATGAGAAAGCACATCTATTCCTAATAAAAAGGATTTCACACCACTCAGAGATCCCGGACTTGGAGGTGGATATACTGATTTGGTGGGACACTGGATCATGCCCTTGGGGAGGGGTGAGTGCATTCTATCTGTGTGAAGTAAGATACTCATGGACTGATGATACTGGGGTGCACAGTGTGGAGGTGACTCCAAGCTTACCACAGGTTTTCCTCTTTCTCCCAGGCACTTGGTTAGACTTCATTCCAACAGTCCTTGTGTCTCCATGTGACCCTGAGTCTGAGTTCCAGCCAGTGAAATGAGTTAGAAGTGCAAAGTGTCTCTTATGAGCCTGCATCCCTTCTAGTTGGCTAGTATAGATAAAATATTTGAGGTCTTTGCTGAAGATGGCAGATCTCATCAGCCTGTGTCTCTGCATTATGGTGTAGAGCAGAGAAACCCTTCTAATCTTGTCACCAGGCTACTAGTTTCATGAGCAAAAAATGAAACAAAACAAAAAAATCTTTATTGTTTTTTTGCCCTTATAGATTTTGTGAGCCCACTTAAACTAATATACCTGATACTATTGGATGACTTAGCATCAAAACAGGTGCTCTGTCCTTCAGCCTGGGGACCATAATGGAAGTGCCTGGATTTGAGAAAAGTGATACACACTCCATGTTTTTTAATGCCAGGATGCTGCTAATGGAATTGTGATCGTAGCAGTGTTACAGCACACATGGAAGGCATGATCTTATTTTATTTTACAGCCAAATCTAGGGCATAGTTAAAAGTCTCTACAACCTGTTTTTGCTGCATTTTCCCCATGATACTTCCCCTGGTACTTGAACCAACTAAAATACAATATGCCAGAGCACTGAATCAGAAATGTGTTCTATTTTTCTTATAACTTTAATTCTTATGGCATAATACTCACTGAATATCTGAGGAAGTAGAAATCCTCCTGTCTTTAAAAAAAATTAAAAATATCAGTTGAAGCCCATCATTAATCTGCTATGCATCCTACTGGATTTCTAGAGAAATCAACTCTGAACATACAAACCCTCATGTTTCTTTCATTTGTAATTGTACAGCATTTCATTGCCCTAAAGATATGGAAAATATTTCAGGGATTTTTTTTTCACACAAAAATTAAACTTTCTTAGTAGTTTGGCTGTCATCTGTATTCACACATGGAGATATAAATATTTTACCAGTAGAATTGTGCACCCCAACATAGAATCATGGCGATGAGTTATATGTGGTTCTCGGCCTTACTCTGCCAATAGCTGTAGACATCTATAAATACCCCAGCAACTTCGCATGCCCTCTAAATGTTTGCAGTATTTATTTTGTCTGTGTCATTCTTCAGATGGAGAATTTATTTCCACACACTCTTTTTATTTCTCAGTTATTTAACCACTCTGAGCCATGGTTCTCCTGTCGATAAAATGGAGATATTAAAACCTACCTCTAAGATTGAGAATTGATATGCATAACATTTTCAGGCCAGTTTCCTGCATGGTAATGCATGCTCAGGAAATAGTAGCTAGTGTTTTTATTTCAAATGCATGGCATTTAGGACCATTTAAGAGCAGGGCCTCTGGAGGCTAAAAGACATGTTTCGAATTTTGGCTCTGCCACTTATTAGCCAAGGGTCTTACACAAGTTACTTATTATGACTCAGTTTTCTTGTCTGTAAATGGAGCACAATAAAGAAACCAACATTATGGGTTGTCTTGAAACTAAATATTTTCTTAAGAAAAAAAAATCAAGGGCTTGATCACAGTGTCTGGCACATAGTAAGGGTTCACTATGTGGTAAGTATATATTTGTATATTATATGAACACATACATTCACTCACACACAATCCGTCTATCTCTACACATAATCACTCAACTTTCTGCAAAGTTTTATGCTTCTTTATTTTGTCAACAACCCTTCTTAGATACAATACCTTCTAATAATGCCTGTGTAATTTTTTTCTTTATTCGTGTCATTGAGCCACATGTGTCTGATAAATTAATGTTCCCATTTTGACTAGCTCATTTAGTGAGACATAGTTTATACATACACACACACACACACACACACATATATACATATATATATACACACACATTTATAAGGTTCCTGTGGAAACTTCACTAAAAATATAATTTGATTCCTTCATACATATATCCAGTTATTTGGTGCTGAGCTCTTTTATTCTCTCTCTTATTTGTGTGTGTGTGTGTGTGTGTGTGTGTGTGTGTGTAGGTGGGGAGATATCCAAATGATCCACAAATGACCATCTCTTCAAGGAGAGGGGCTTTCATGTTGGAAGGTGATATAGCCAAAACCCACTTATTCAATTGGATAGAAATACAGTTTCTGATTTAGAAAATAGAAAATGAGTCATAATTATGAGAAAACAAAGTCACAGGGTAGCTTAGCAGTAATATTAGAAACCAAGTCACATTCTCAATGTAGCATTGTCAGTAGCAGCATGCTAAGTATGTCTCTAAACCGCTGCACTTTGTGCCTGACGCTACATGAAATGCATTGTTTGTTTGAATCCAGCACCTGCTGTACTTCTGATCCAGATTCACTCCTCTTCAGGGCCCTTGGCCACTCCTTCCAACCTCAGCTGCTTCTGGAACAACTAACCTGGTATGGACATGGGCCAAGCTCTTGAGGCCACAACTCAACAGCACCTTGACTCTGATCTGTAATGTGTACCTCAACTTTCTTTCCCATGATGTGAGATGCTCTTAGACTGGCTTGAGCTCAGATAGGCAACCTGGAAATGCAGGGGAATTCACTCCCTGATTGGTAACCAAGAGGAAAGAGGCTCTTTGTCAATTCTGTAATACTGGAATTGTTTTAAAAAAAAACAAACAACAACAACAACAACAAAAAAAAAAAAACGAGCAGAAGTAGTAGCAACGATAGAAATGTCAACTTGCACTTAAGTGACTACTGTGTGTCAGACAGCATGCTAAGCACTTCTCGTATGCAATTGCTTATATCCTCTCAGACTCAGTTTTCTCATCCATAAAATGGGGATGATACATTGCTTATCTCAAAGGGTGAAGGAGTTATACAGTCCAATACCTGGCACGTGGTAAATGCTCAGTTAACATTAGTTTTATTATTGCTGTTATAAGTCTTTCCAATTTCTGAAGTGTTGTCACATGGGAGAGGAAAATCCTTATTCTATGTTATTTTTTTCCCGCAGAGACTAAAATAGAAGCCATGAGTGAAAGAAGGCAAGAGATTGCAACCCAATAAATATCAAAATCCTTTCAACAAATGGAAA
Source organism: Furipterus horrens (assembly GCF_987537825.1). NCBI lineage: Eukaryota > Metazoa > Chordata > Mammalia > Chiroptera > Furipteridae > Furipterus > Furipterus horrens. The sequence goes on along the minus strand of NW_028327177.1, from coordinate 12,118,537 downwards.
TATTTTATGGAATAGGCTGTCCACATAATTATTGAGCATCCCTCTAGAGGAAATGAAGGATAAGTGAATTTCTTCTTAGGATAATCTAAAAAAAGCATTGTGTAATAGACATAATATAAACCAATGAAATTTTAAATTTTCCAGTAGCACATTTTAAAAAGTAAAAAGAAACAGGTGAAATTAATTTTAATAATATATTTAAATACATTATTTAAATACCTTAATATATTATTATTTCAACATATTAATATCAATATTTTAATAATACATTTTCCTTTTTTGTACTACCTATAAAAAACCTAATGTGTATTTTATATTTAAGGCACTCAGGATGCTAAATTTTTATTTTAAATACTTGATTTGTATTTAGGTGTCATAATGTACACATTTGAAAAATTAGATTCTCATACTCATGTTGTTTTACACATGCTTAACCTTTGCAATAACAGACGCATTAGCTCTTACAAGTAAACTAAAACTAATTAAAATTAATACAATTAAAATCTCATTTTTTTACTCCCATGAGCCACCTTTTAAGTGATCAGTAGCTACATGTTGGCACTGGCTTTCATATTGGATGACAGAGCTCTAAAACACAATTGTCGATGAGTGGGAGATTGGATTAAGTGATTCCTGATTCCCCTTTCAGTCCTACCGAGTCTACGGTTAAATCAGTTCAACAAATACTTATTCCGAACCCAGCATTTTCCAGGTATTATGCTAAGCACTTTTATTGGATTCAAAGATTAGCACAAGGTTGTTGGACAATTTAATGATGTTACAACTACTTTGATCACTTAGAGAAGACATATGCATAATGTTAGCTATTAAAAGAGAAATACAATATCTGGGTGATTTTGGAAAAGCCTTCTGAACAGACAGAACTCACAGTGGGATTTATTAATAAATGAGTAGGATGAAAATGAGAGGAAATCCCTCCCACTTCCTCTCAGGTGCAGCAGGAACAGAAGCTGGGGACTATGTGAGTGTGGAAAGGGGAAGTGTGTGGGGGGGTGCGTGTGGTGGTGGGGTAGTGTGTGTATGTGTGTGTGTGTGTGTGTGTGTGTGTGTTGGTGTCTGTGTGAAGGGTGGTGGTAGTGTGTGGGATGTCTGTGTGTGAGGAGTGGTGGGGGCGTAGTGGGGAAAGGTAAATAGATGTGAGTTGTGATATCTAGGGGGAACTTTGACGTGTCTTGAGTTGCTAAAACATGAAATGGGTATCTGGGTTGGGAAAGGAGCTATTTATTAGTGAGAATCAAGGATGGAACATGAGATAATAGAGCCTCTGAATATATAGGTACATATGCTCCTTTTCAAAGTGATGAAATTGCCAAAAGTTTCCTACTTTGTCCATTTCCATACATCTGATCATGTTTCCATTGGCTTAGAAAAGTCTCAAGGGAGTTTTCCGGGGTCATAATGAAGTTCTCACGTAGTCCAGTTAGTGTTAGTAAGTCCTATGCTCACCTACTATGTGCATCACCCCAGCTAGTCATACAGCCTTGGTCACTGGAGAGAGGGGTTTGTTTAGAAAGTGTGGATACGTTACTGAATTGTCTCTAATTAGTGAGTCAGGATCATTCATCTTTGTAGTTTATTGCACAGGTTGAAGATTTTTACCACCAGTTTAACTTTCTTATTTAGACAGTCTCTCCAAAAGAAATTTTCAAGGGCATTGTTTTCATTCTAGATATAAGGAAAGCAGAGACACAGAGAAGCACAATGACTCATTCAGATCCCTTGTCCTCTGACTAGAACCCAGATATTTAACTTTAATTCAGATCTATTTTCACACCAGAATACCACCTCTTAAAAATCAAAGGAAAACACAAAATACAGGTACAAGGGTTATTTTGTACATGAAATGCAAAGGAAAAGCATTATCAACTGAAACAGATGTACAGCTCATTTAATTTAATAAAGAGTTTCTATTGAGGCTCACTCTATGCCAGGCATTGGACTGAGTGCTTACATCATTATTCCACCTAATATTGAAGAACTCTAGAATTAGGTACTAATTTACCCCTCTTTTATAGCTGAGGATTAAATAAGTTAGGTGTATTTCTCCAAGTAACTCAGCTGATAAGAGGATAGGCTAACCTTAAGGATTCATGTCCTGTGCATGGGTAGAAAATACTTGAATCATGTTGGATGGAACTTTCTAGAAGTAGGTTTATTTTAGAAATTCCCCACCAAATATGGCCTGAAGGTATTAGGAAATGCTGCAACAAGGAGGCAATGATTCCAAGCCACAGGAATTTCTCCCCCATTCGATTCAATTCAACAATTTATTATATTCCAAACTGTGGGTACATTGTTGGAAAGCTCTTAAAAATAAATAAAGTGATGGGCAAACATTTTCAAACAATCTGAAAGAAAAAAAGATCTGTGAGTGCATATTTTCATGCCTCTTGAATCAGTTGCCATTTTTGTATTCTTTGGTGAAAGCACAATTCTATATAACAGCTGCAGTGCGTGTTCAGTTTACTCTCTGAGGTATGGATGTGGCCTGACACTAATTTGTGTCCTTCCATGGATAGATATTGCCATTGTAATAGATTGAGACTCAGTCTGTATTAACAATGGCCCTGATCCAATCTCTGGCTCTAGCTATATTTCCTTAGCAGATGATTCTGTTAATTTTTCTTCTATACTTTCACTTTCCAAGAATATCCTATAGAGAGCAATTTAATCTTGGCCAAGTACAAGATGACCTAACTCAACTAGTCTCTTTCTCCTGTCCTTGATATTCTGTAATAGGTTAGAGTCTTTGTAAATGGAATAGGAACATCGTGATTTCTTCTGTGCAGCCAGAGGCAATTATTATTATTGTTATTCATATCACTATTTACAGACAAGTAAATCCTACATTTTGTTTGAAGTATGTTAATTCCTTTGACACAGAACCTAACTGCTTGGGGGACTGAGTTTTGAAAGCTGACTCTTCGTTGCCTTTAAGATGATCTATTTCCTTAGAATGATCATAAAGTTTCCTATAGCAGTCACTTCTTATTTTCATGAAATACTTTCTATTTACTACGATATCCAGTTAGAAAGGATCTTACTGAAAATTGCCACCTAGGTAAGCTCACTCAGAGATGTGCCATTCTTTTCTGTTCTCTTATCACTATCTTGAAAATTATAGGCAATAAACTTACTGGTAAAGGCAGCTGCTCTGGAGCCAGAGAACCCAATCCAAATTTTGCCTCCACTATTTATGAGATGTAAGAAATAGGTCAATAACATAGCCTTCCTGGACCATAAACTCCCCTGCATAAATGGGTAATAATATTATTACAATTACAAAGAGCTGTTGTACAGATTAAATAAATTAATACAAATATGGTACCTAAAAATTAGAAAAGAACAATTTTTGATGTGCCACTTATTATTATCATCTATTTGAAATAAAACTTGGTGGCTTGATAAATTTTCTGAAACCCAACTGAAATGTACCTGAGAATATGTATATCCTTTGCATTTGATTGGGTTGATTCTGTTTGTAATCATTAATCTGAATTATTTGTTCACAAAATCAGTGGTGATTTTTGCATGTGTTTACTTCTTGGTTCTCCTATTCTCACCATTTTCTCAATGCCTCTCCATTGGGAAATGATAGCTTCAGCTTTTCCTACTAAATAATAACTCCTCCAGGAATAATAATGTACGAGTTGGAGAGAAGGGAAGGTTAGTCTGTTTCTTGGAGGAAGGACTACTGCATCACCTGGTCAACTGAGGTAGGAGCCAAATGTGTTCTCTAAGTAGGTTTTGCTGAGTAAATGAGAATTTCACTGCCGTCACATCTCATTAGCAAATCCCTATTAATGCTACATGTATTTTATTGAGAGTATATTCTGTGCAAGAAACTGAACACTGTAATTAATTTATATTACTTATCTCATATCACCCTCTTAATAAACTTAGAAAAATAAACTATTAATCCCATTTTGCAGATTTCATAAACAGAAAATGAGACAATTACAGAGAATTACTCAAGATAAGAGTATGAGGTAGTGGAAAAACTTAAATGAGAACTCAAAGCTCTGGTTTCCAATTCCTTGTCTTGTCTTGTCTTGTCTTCTCCCATCTTTAAATCATATCACATATGGGATAAGTCACAGAAGGAGCAGTTAATTGACATATTTTCTTGGGTCAGAAAACTTTTTCAGCTCAGTGCCCAGGTTTTTAAGGGAACTTTGTCACGTCCAAGTTTTGGCAGTTTTTCCTGAAAGGATGCAATTTGAGGAGACAGAAGACACATAACACAGCTCTGGGAAGTCCTCTCAAAAGACCACAACAGGAAATACATTTAAAATGACTTTCATCTACCTACCTGCTCAGGCTCACTGAAGTCAATTGAAGATGCAGTTTGCTTGAAAACCAAATTAGGTTAGAGAAATGGTCGGAGAGCACAGAAGGGGGGGAAAATTGCCATTGCAGAAATTGGCTCAGAAACTAGCTATTAAACTCCCACTTGCAGCTAATGCTTAGAGCGTGTGTAATATGATCCTTTGTCATCCTACCTTTTCTTCTTCTATGGAAAAAAGAAGTATTAGTTTAGAGGGCAATGCCATACACTGGCTATATTGAAGAAGTGTGGCGATAGTTTTAACTCAGCTTGAGTTTCTGCCTTTGTTGTGACCTTTTCCCTTTGAGACTTGAATTCTCAAGGTAAGATAAGGCAAACATATTGAACTGAGATAAGGCTAACTGCCACACACTTACCAGTCTTGATCTGTTTTAAGGCAATATGGTTAGGAGAAAAGGGGGCAGGGTCTCGAGCCAGCAGACCTGTGCTCCTTCAAGCTGCAAAGTCTGCCCTGCATGGGTGTGATCGTCAATTTTGCTGGCATCCACTTTTTTTATCCTTATTTGAGAATGAGAGGCACTTAAAAAAAAAAAAAACCCTCTTGTATTCCGCTTTTCTGGAACTCTGCTCACAGCTCTGCATTCTCGAATTGCCTTCTTATTAAGCATACCAGCGGGTTTTACATCCTTGGGCAGTGCGCCCAGGAAAGATTTCAAATAGAGGGAGATATGTCTTTATGTTGTAAGCTAGGCAAAAGTCGATTGTGAAAGAGAGAAGGTGAGCTCCCAGACCTCGGGTGTCTCCTTGGGGCAGACAGGTACACATTAGGAAAGAGTCCAGGGGATCAACAAACTGGAATGGGATGCCATTAAAACTAGCCTTCTCGTAGTCTGCCCTATGAAGTCTTTGTGAATTCTCCAAATGGCTCCAGTTAAGAGACATGGAGCAGGATGCTCTCTGTAAGGTGTCTCTGAGCTAGGGCACTATTTCCTCCTGAGAACTGATTTGAAGATAAAGTGCATTAATAAAAAGGAATGAAACATTTTTTCTAAGGCTTCTAAATCTCCGGGGGTGTTGCACAAGGAAGGAAGGAAGGAAATGTTTAGTTCTAGAGATCAGTGTGTTATCACCAAATACTCTTAGATTTGCAAACAGAAGTCAGCCACTTTCTCAGCAAGGCTCAGAAGAGAATGCAGGCGTCCTAAAATGCTCAAGCGTGAGCAGAGAAGCAGAGCAGTAATTCCTCTGCTTCTTCGGGAGCAGGAAACAAACGCCAATTCTCTTGTGGTTTCTACGGATCTAACTAACCGTCCAATGGTTACAGCTGCTTGAACAGGATTCAAGGACCTTTGGTTTAGTCACTTCTAAATAAGCAAGGCCAGCTTTACCTATTCTTTTCTTTAAAAAAAAAAAAAATCTTCTCTAGAAAAAGAAAAGCAGTATTTGGGAGTTAATCCAGTTAACTGTCCAGGTGGTGTATCTTTGGGGTATAGGGACCTGACTCCTAGCATGCAGATTTTGAAAAGCTCAAAATCATCCTGTAGATTTGCTTCATTTTAACTTTATTTTGAGAATATTTGGGGTTGACTAGCCTTGAAGTTCTGGACCTTCCAGATACCTTGGAGTGCAAGCTGAAGATTGTTATTTGGTTTCTGTAATTCTCAGTTTCCTCCACAAGGAAACAGAGATAATGATAGCAGCACAGATTCCTTGGGGTTGTTGTGGGTATTAAAAAATAATAATAATAATGCAAATAAGGGATTAAATGTACTTCCTGGCACATAGCAACAGATCCATCCATTGTTGTTTTTATCTTAAATCTGAAAGATGAAAAATTAAACTACTATCTCAGTGTTCCAGGAAAAACACAAAAGAGTATTTTGTGAATCAACTTAAAGTTTCTTTGACTTCCTTTCCTGCCAGTCTCTCTCTCCCACTCCAGGCAGCAACAGTCTACTAGGAAAAACACAGGGGAACTTGAACTTGACTGAGGCCATTAGGCACACATTAAATATTCTAGGCCTGCTGTAAAATAATTTCCTTCTGAGAATGATAATTCTTCAATGAAAAGATGCTATTCATTTCTGGACCAGCCTATATCAAATAAAGATTATATATTTTGGTATATTTAATGGATAGTAAAAAAATGTATGTGATTGCAGTGAAATAACCCAGATATCTGCTCCATTGATTTAAAAAACATAAAGTTATATATTCCAAAATATACATGTATTTAGAAAGCATTTGTTGAAAACTTTGATGCAATTAAACTCCTCTTCTTGTATGGTCATTTCTCCAGGCCCTTTTGTTAACCTTGAACTTGATTGGTAAATCTACTTTTTTGGATGAAGCCTATTATGAGACTGTCAAAAGATTAGCACCAACTCAAAATAAGTATTAATTAAGTAATGATAATAAATATAAATAGCATAAATGTGGTAAAATAATAAAAATAGCCCTAACTGTCTTGCTGTACTTTAGCAAAAACGGTTCTATAAGCAAAGTATAATTTTAAAGTTGGATGCTCAACCTAAATTATACATTAAAAATTCATCAGAACTTAAAAACTTTTACAATTTGATCCAATCATTTCCTTGGAATGTGTGAAGTGTTACAAATGCTGTCTAATTCTTTTTGAAGCTCAAGGCAAAGGCAAAAAACCTTGTAACATGCTGGAATGATTTGAATGATTGTACCATAAAATGGCTTGGCTTTGCTCATCTGGCTTCAAGTTCAGAGGAATGACCAACAAACTAACGTATGTTCTCAGCAGTGTAGACTCTGAAGAGCCTGAGCAGATGTTGAAGGCTTACTCCAGGCCAATGCACGAGGTTTTTTGTGGTTTCTCTTAAGTGTTTGCTAATATCTACCACATTGCAAACTCAATGTCCCTTTTCAACTGGCCTAACTGCTCATAATATAATACAGATGATTCCATCTTTCTCGGAGCCTTTTTGCTACATGAACTAAAGTCTGCAGGGCTCAGACTTCTCTAATAACATACATGTTTCTTTAAGAAGAGGAAAATCCCTTCCCCTTAAAAGTTTTGCTCCTCTACCTTGGGTTCTATAATACAATATCACATCTAAATCCTGTTTAAATAATGCCCTACTTTTCTTCCAAATATTCATTTAGGCTTCTGCTACTTTATGTTACTTTAGATAGTCTGTGCCTTTGATAAATATAAAATACTTTTTCTACTGGAAGACAAGACTGTCACTCAGATGGGTTAAAAATGCTTCATTTTAAAGTAAACTGTATAGAAAAGTTCTCCTCTTTTGTGTTAAGTGCAAAACAAACAACCCATAACACAGACAATGAAGAAATAATATGCTTTCAACCCTTAGGGGGGAGAAAAAAACTCTCACAGACAATATATGCCCCAGTTCTGATTTTGCCCTGATTTTCTTTGTCTTTTAACTTTCCTCATGTTGAACATAATTACTTGATTGATTTGAATGTTTGTACCTGCTCCAAGTGTGAAGACATAGTTGCCTTTAATTTTAGGATATGAAAGAATTGGGGCACTGATAATACTTTGTAAATATTTTATTTTAGACTATCAGAATGATTAGAAAAAAATGACCTATACTCCTGTAAGTTTTAATGTGTGTCAGCTACTCCAATGAGTGTCCATAAACTATGTCTTTCGACCTTAATGAGGTCAAGAATATACATGTACAAGATGTTACATGTCTTTTTGTTTTGTTTATAGTGTTTGTAGAGGCCCTGCAGATTTAGAAGTATACTCCTGATGCCAGATAACCCTTCATCTTCAAGTATAGTATTAGTGTTGTGTTGTAAGATCATGCCATTGAAAAATTATTAACTTCCTTTAAAAAAAAAAAAAAAAAAACCTCTCACTGTGCTACTGGGCCTTGGTGAAGAGAGAAGGCCTGGACATGGGACTTCGAGCAGTTGTACAGACAGAAGTGTTTCATCATGAACAGAGTTCAGGCAAATTTTCCACATCATAATGTTGGCTGGAGCCAGCACTAATCCTCTTTAGGAAGGAAGTGATATAGTTGGGACTAGACAAGAAGAAACCCAGAAGACACAAGTGGGTTTTACTAGCAAGTGGCCCAGACTTAGACTGTCACATTACCCACCACACTAGTACCAACCCTTTCCTTCAGCTCACACCTATGACCATGTGAAGGGAGCTCCTTTATGACCAGCTGACAGAGAAGGAATATGACTAAACTTAGGCCATGGATTGGTCATCTCAGTAGGCAGGTGGAAACTGACATTGACTGAAATGCATTATAGCTCACTCAAGACTGGCACTGAAAGACATTGTAAGAGAAAATCATCCCACTGGCCAGAACTTTAGGCCGTATACCTGGCCATCTAATCTATATGGAAAGAGAGTGGCCTAAGATAACGATGGCAATGATGATGACAATGTATGTGGACAGCAGGAAATGGCTCGGTTGTTTAATCACAGGACAAGAAGAAAGAGTAGAGGATTGAGGGCAAGGAATTCTGTGGAAGAGGCATTGGGATAATATTGAGAGTAGGCATGAAGTGTGACAGACTTTCTACTGCTTGTGGATGCCCATGAGAGAACATTCACTGAAGACGAGACACTAAATAACCAAGTAGACCAAGTGACTCAGTCAGCTGATGTCAACCACTCTAATACTGGCACATTGAGCATATGAACAGAATAGGCTTGGTGGCATGGATGGAGACTGTATGTCAGCCAAACTGCATGGATTCCCACCTACCAAGGCTGATTTAGTTACTGTGTTCTCCAAATTCCAGCCTGATAACACCAGAGGCTGCCTCTGAGCTTCTGAATATGGCATCATTTTATGAGAGACCAACCATCCCATGGTGGCAAAAACGATTATATAGGGCCCCATCCACTCTTGGAAAGGCTGCCATTAATACTAACAGTAATCCACATTCATTGGGGTATGAGTTTGCCTTTTTACCATAAAGTTCATGACTGGTGAACTTACACATATAGAGTATCTAGACCAAGTGACCCATTTCACAGATGAGAAGGTATTATCCTATTCTCATGGAGGCCATTGGTCCTATCACATAACATCCCTTCTAGGAGCTGTCAGTCATTTTAGCAGTGGTGCAGTCTGTTGAACACACATCCAAGGCACCAACCTAGAGAGGATACTTTGAGAAATGCCATATATACCCTAAATCAAGACGCATATGTATGGGACCATGTCCCCAAAAGATAAAACACATAGGTCCTAGAACTAAGCAGTGAAAGTAGGAGTCGCTTTTTAAATTGTCGCTCTTGACTACCTACTTAGAGAATTTGTGTTTCTTATTCTGACATCTCTGGGTCTTGGTTCCCAGAGAAAGAAAGCTTCTACCAGGGAACACAGCAAGAATTCCATTAAAGCTCAAGCTCTGACAACTGTTCAGTCACTTTACCCTTCTTATGCTACAAGACTAGTATGCAAGGAAAGGAATCGCCAATCTCACAAGTGATTCTGATAATGAAGAAAGGGTAGGGCTGCTCTTATATGGACAGTAAATAATATAGTTGGCACTCGGGTGATTCGCTTAGGTACCTCATGTCTTCCTTTGCCCAATTTTGATAGTAAGTAGACAAGTTTAATGGCTAAAGCTGGGGCAGGGTGTGGCAACCTTCAGGAATGAGGGCCTGGGTCTGTCTATCAGGTAAGCCTTTGAGGCTAACATTGGTGTTGGCTGAGGGTGAAGGGAATCTGAGTGGGTGATTAAGGAGGAGTGTAGTGAATATAAGGTTTCAACACTAGCTTCATTGGTGGACTCTATAGTTTATCCCATTGCCCATCATCTTGTAAATTTCCTTCAGAAACAATGGGACTGTTTTTATAACTGATTATATGGTAAATGTGGATCCAAAAGGCATGACGCATGGACTATAGTGGACTCTGTGATGTTCATTCAGATCACACTGCAGAAATGGAGTACAAATGATATCTATAAGCTGAATCCCTCTCTGGAATGTGTCATCAGCTAAAGAGAGCCCCTTGCTCAAGTTTACCTCTCTTCCCTGGAACAGCCTGGGACAGTGAATACAGGGCCATAAAAGGCATGTTCCCTCAGCTTATTTGGATACAACTCTGAAGGGCCATGCCAGTTCCAGAGCTTCCCATAGGAGCTGCTGTGGCTTTTGTTACAAGTTCATTACTGTTCAACATCTTCCTCTTCTCTTTTCTGATTCTTTCACGTTTCTACAGGTGTTAATTCCAAGACCATCCCAAAATATTCTTGCACGCCAGTCTGCCCTTCAGTCTACTTCCTTGGGTTCCCAACATTGCAACATCCTTATAAGATATCAGCTAATATTTGATATTTCTATTAATGTCTTTTTCTTATCTCTTTAAGTGTTTATGTGTATGTATGTGTGTGTATTTACTTGCACACCTGTATGCATGTCTTTAAGTACAAGAGCATTTCTTCCTCTTAGTAGCCTTAATTTATTTTTAGTGTCACTTGGAAAACAAGATTAATTAAGTAAAAATTAAATTTTCAGCAAAACTTCCTAGAAAGCTATTGGAAAGAAATACCTGGAGAGCCATGATCAGCTTTAAATCTGGTGGTGACTTTGAGGCCAAGAGTTGGTGAAATGTGAACCTCTCTGAAATTATAGAAAACTCAGGTCTACCTTCTGCCTTCAAAATTTCCAGAACAACTTGAGTTACTGCAAAATTACCCTTAAAAATTGACCGTGGCTCTCTGTAACAATCCCATTTTATAGCAGCATGGATAAAAAAGGGATCCTTTCCTTTCTGATGTGCTTTGTGACTTAATATAAGATCTCACAACAACCCTGGACTTAGGTAAGGGAGGTATGATTATTTTAGTTCCTTGTGATAAAACTGGGTTGCAGAGGAACTAACTGTATTTCCCAAGTTCACACAACTAATAAGGGACAGCAAGATGTCTCTAAAATGATCTAACCTTCTTTTTATGCTTTTTTACATACCACCTCATTAAAAATGAAAGGAAGATAAAGTCAAATCAGTGTTTAAAAAACTGTGCTACATGTTGAATGTTATACTTAACAAATAATGTATTTTCCATGCTAAAACAAAACAAAAAATAACATCAGACAATGTGTAAATTAATTTGCAGATATAGTCATTGTATAACTTCAGTTTCAGCTAACACACAAATTATGTATTTGCACCACTTTTTACCAACAGTGGCTCTGGTCAAATAGCCTTTGTACACTCCGCCCTCCTGCCACTGCCTCATTAAATCCTAAGCTCTGATGCAAGCTCAGGGCTCTCTGTACCATTCCATGGCACTCTACTTTGAATTAAACTTGTGTTTCCATTTTTGACCTCTAGTTTCCCTTTTTACTTAAGCTTATTTTCTTAAAAGAGGATTTATTTATTATTGGGGTTGTGTTTTTTTTCATCTGATGAAATATCAATTTTTTTTCTCTACCTTGTAAGAAACTGAGTCCTTCACCTTTTTCTCTTCCTCACCTCCCCCAATATTTCTACACAAGAACACTTTCCTGTTTGGGGGTAGATTTATTCCTTTGAATGGCTTTGGCTATGATGAACTTAAGATATTAATAATTCTTGACAAGGGCTTCTTTTGTGTGTTAGCTTTGAAAGGAAAACTTACTCTGCATAATTGCCTCATTTTTAACTGTGTTATAGATTGAAAGCAGCAGAAGCTGATAACAAACAGCTTTGCCCCAAATATACAAACTTCAGCTCTATCTGCTCTCCCTGCAGCTTTGCTTTTACCTACACATAAAGAAATTTTAAGTGAAATTAGGCTTATGGATGGATGAAAAAAAGGGAACAAAGACAATTTTGTATGGGATTTTAATCCTCAGAAATCATATACGGCATTCCTTATATTTTAGGCATAAAGTAGAAAATAAAAATAAATATTACATCTTAATAATAAATACACTCTTTAAAAAGAGCCATTTTTGGACTTCCAGTCAACATGGAAGTGTAGTCAGACATGGCTCCCTCTGCACAACCACATCAAAATTACAACTAAAATATAGAACAGCCATCAGCCAGAACCATCAGAAAATGAGTTGAATGGAAGTCTGACAACTAGGGAATTAAATGAACCACATCCGTCTGGACTGGAAGGAAAGGTGCAGATGCAGAATGGCCTAGTCCCTCACCCACATGTGGTGGTTAGAAATTCTGAAGGGATATCTCAGGAGTGAAGAGTCTCAACCCCACACAAGGGCCCCCAGCCCAGGGTTCCAGTTCCAGGAAGATAAGTTCCCACAACTGGCTGCAAAAACCAGTGGGAACTGAGTCAGTGGAAGAAACTTCTGGAGCCCCAAGCAGTTCATCTTAAAGAACCCACACATGACTCACTTACTCAGACTCACTCCCTCTGAGCTCCAGCACTGAGGTAGCAGCTTGAAAGGCACCAGTGGTATGTATACAGGGAGGAACTGAAGTGTCTGGCATCAAGGGGAGAAGGGGACATTGTCCCTTTTCTAAACCCTCCCACCCATAGAGCTGGCAAGCTTGTGCCATATCTGAGACTCCCCTAGCTAGCACTGTTTGATCTGCCATCGAGATCTCCAGAGACTTCACCCCACTCAACTTATGGGCCCACCTAAGCTGCTTTTCCATGTGAATGGCTGGTATTGACTCATGCTTCACAACTTCCTAAATCCTATCGAACAAGCCATAGCTAGCCTCAGTGAGCCCCAGGCCTGGCACTAGCAGTAGCCAGCCTACATTCACAGCTTGGCTTCATCTGGGAATCTCCAAGTCCAGCACAAGCAGCAGCCACATCAGATTGCTCTGTAGATCAGGCAGGGTGGCCCTGGAAAAAACACAGGTAGGAGCTGATCTTGGCCTGCACCACCTGGGAAACCCCAGGGCCAGCACATCCAGTGGACAGCTATAGACCACGTTGGAGTATCATCTTGTTAGCCCTGCACAGCTGATCCTCCACAGAGGATGGAGGTTGGTCACAGCCAATCCTTCCCCCTGACTGGCCTGGATAAATCCCTCCCATTGATCTGCCAACAGCAACCAAGGCTCAACTACAAGAGGAGGGTGTACTCAGCCCATATGAAGGGTGCACCTCGAGTACCCAGCTTGAGTGATAGGGGAGGCTGTGCCACTGGACCTTACAGGATACATACTAGATTAGGTCCCACTACCAAGACACAGAGTCAAAGCAGCTCTACCTAATACATAGAAACAAACACAGAGAGGCACCAAAACAAGGAAACAAACAAACATGGCCCAGATGAAAGAATAGATCAAAACTCCAGAAAAAGAGCTAAATTAAATGAAGATAAGCAATTTATCAGATGCAGAGTTCAAAACACTGGTTATAAGGATGCTCAAAGAACTCAGTGAGGACATCAATAGCATAAAAAAGGTCCAGTCAGAAATGAAAAGTACACTAATTAAAATAAAGAACAATCAACAGGGAAACAACAGTAGAATGGATGAAGCTGAGAATCAAATCAATGATATGGAACATAAGGAAACAAAAAAAAAACAATCAATAAGAACAAAAAGAAGAAAAAAGAAACCAAAAAAATGAGGATAGTATAAGCAGCCTCTGGGACACCTTCAAGAGATCCAACATTCACATCATAGGGGTGCCAGAAGGAGAAGAGAAAGAGCAACAAATTGGAAATCTATTTGAAAAATATAATGAAAGAAAACTTTCTTAATTTGGTGAGGGAAATGGACATACAAGTCCAGGAAGCTCAGCAAGTCCCAAATAGATGCAAAGAAGGTCACTCCAAGACACATCATAATTAAAATGCCAAATGTTAAAGATAAAGAATTTTAAAAACAGCAAGAGAAAAGAAGTTAGTTACCTACAGGGGAATTCCCATAAGACTGTCAGCTGATTTCTGAAAAGAAACTTTGCAGGCCAAAACAGATTGGCAAGAAATATTCAAGTCATCAAAAGCAGAGACCTACAGCCAAGATTGCTCTACCCAGCAAAGATATCATTTAGAGTCAAAGGCAGATAAAGAGCTTTCCAGACATGAAAAAACTGAAGGAGTTCTTCATCACCAGACCATTATTATATGAAATGTTAAAGGGACTTATTTAAGAAAAAGAAGAACAAAACAGTGAACAATAAAATGGTAAAAATACAAATCTATCAACAATTGAATCTAAAAAAACAAACTAAACAAACAAGAAGAATAGAGACAGAATCATGGATACAGAAAGTATTTTGATGATTGTCAGATGGGAGGGGGGCATGGGGAATGGATGAAGAGGTGAGGGGATTAAGAAGTACAAAGAGGTAGTTACAGAATAGCCATGGAATGTAAAGTACAATATAGGAAATGAAGTAACCAAAGAACGTATACACATGAGCCATGGACATGAACAAAGAGGGCCAAGGGGGAAAAATCTGGACAACTGTAGTAGCATAATCAATAAAATATAATTTTAAAAAGCAACCTTTTGTTTTACATTTGTGAGCACTGTAAGAGATTCAAATGTGGTGAGAGTGAAAATTATATTTTTTAACTATCTAGCACAGGATTCATTTCAGAAAGCTCTGTTGTATGTGATGAGCCATTTTCCTCTTGCTGCTTTCAAAATTCTCTCTTTGGATTTGCCTTTTATATCAGTTTTGATTTATTTAGGTTTGGATCTCTTTGAGTTTGTCCTGCTTGAAATTCATTAAGCTTCTTAGAAGTTTAGAGGTTATTTTTTCCTCAAGTTTGGGAAGTTTTTGACCATTATTTCTCCAAATGTTTTTTCTGCCCATTTCTCTCATCTTTGGGGTCTCACATTGTGCATATTTCAGCATGCTTGCTGGTGATCCAAAATTCTGATATTTTGTTAACTTCTCTTTCTTCTTCTATTTTTTTTTTTTTTTCTGTTCCTCAGACTGGATGCTATCAATAGACTAATCTTTCAGTTCTTTGATTCTTTATGCTGTCAGGTCCAATCGGATGAGATTCCCCCACCTAGTGAATTTTTCATTACACTTATTGTAGTTTTCAACTTCATAATTTTGTTGGTTCTTTTCTACAAGTATCATCTCCTTATTGATATCCTTTATTTGGTGAGACACCATGTCCACTCATTTCTTTATTTCTTTAGCTGTGGTTTCCTTTACTTGTTTGAATATATTTAAAATAGCTGATTTAAAATTTTTTGTTTAGGAAGTCTTATATCTAGACTTCTTTAGAGACAGTTTCTACTATGTATAGTCCATACGTTTTGTGTTTTTTCATGTATTGTGATTTTTTGTTGAAAACTGGGCATTGTAAGTATATTTTAATTTTAATGTATCCTACTTAACGAATTTTTCTTTTATGATTTTTAGGAATTCCTCCCTACCATAAGATCGCAATCTAATACATATCATAGAACTTCATTTTCATCATACTCTTGGGTTGAAACCCATAGTTGTTAAATTGACATACTAACACATTAGACACTGTTATAGCATTATTATCAAATTGGTGACAGGTGGCAAATTGTCTTACTGTAATTTATATACCAAATCAATCTTTTAAAAATAATATATTTTCTCCTCTTCTTGTTCAAAATTAGGATTCATAAAATGAAAGGGTCCTTAAAGATCACCTAGTAAATATGTCTCAGTGGGCCAGGGTTCTTGAAATATCTGGTCTGGTGGCCCAATTTCTTGGTCATTTGTCACACAACAATCTTTTTAAAATTATCACTAGAGAGCATGCTACATCAAAAGTTTGAAACATTTGTTTACAAAAATAATTCATATAAATTATAAAAAGAGGAAGTGGGACAAAAATGTATGCAATGCTCTGCAGTCTTTATATCTGTAATGAGAATTCTGACATGCTTATCTCGTTGAAATAACTGTGTTTAGAGATTAGAAGAAGCCAAACTGTGAAAGAAAAACTGTGATTGTATATCATCTTATCAATCATTTTGACTATGAAGAAGGATATAATTATATTCCCTATCCAATCCTCCCAATGAAGAAATAATCACGTATGTACACCAAGCTTGACTATGAATAAAAGTTCTTTGTTAGCCCTTAAAAAACAAACAAACAAAAAAAAAAACTGGGAATTCCTTTTTTCTTTTTACCACATCTTTAAAATAATCTAAGTAATCATAACTATAGAGGGATGACCCAAGTATTATTTTTCGAGTAGAAAATAAAAGACAACAACATAAGCATTTAATTCATTTTTCTCTCTTGGTAAACTAAAAGTTAAATCTCATCGTGCTTATTTTAAATGAAATAAATTAGGTCAAGGCTTGAGAAAGGTGTCCTCCCTGATTTTGTCAAGCACGTGTTTTTTCTAAACCCATCTTCTTTATTTTGCTGATGAAGCAACTAAAGCCCAAGAGTACCCCCTCTAGTTTGTGAAAAGCCCAGAATTAAAACTTATTTCTGCCTTCTTATAAGGAGTTATTTTTACCTCCTATCTTCTGTCTTGATTACATCTTAAATAATCACTTGACAGCCAAAGGAAAGCCAGTCTGGCTATTGCAGGATTTTAGGAATGAATCCTCAAAGAATATGGCATAATGATTAACTGGAGCATGTGTGTGGTTTCTTATCCTTACTTCTTTGCTTAAACTTAATGCTTTCTTTTTTATTTGTGCAGAAACAGTGTTCTCAAATCATGGGATGTTTGAATACCATGTTCCACAGTGAGATCCAGATACATGCCTCAAAATGGCCATAGCATTAATTAAATGAGTAAAAGTCTAAGATCCAGAGAAACAGATTAATCTGAGCAACAAAGCATGTTGTTAATGTTAAGGGACATATAACTACACATTTTCCTTTCTTGTCAGGTAGACTGCTAATATAATTTCTTTTTTTCTGTAAAAGGAGACTACGTAAGTTGAGCTATGACTTCTCAATATTATCTTTACACATTTATAGTGATTGGGACATTTGTGAAAGTTTTACCACATTTTAACTCCACTAAAATATCCATGGTAGTAACAGAAATATTTTAAGGGAGGCTTTTCTCTCAACCACGTGCGTAAGGAGATATAAACATTAGTGGAAAGCTCCTGTGTAAAATTTTAGCAGCCATATATCACAGAAAAACAGAGACACTAGTCAAAGAATGTCTAAATCTCAGTGGACATGCCCACTCTCCTGTTGACAACGGCATAAAACCAATCTTTTGTTCTACTTTCACTTCCACTTTAAGAAAATACAGGCACTCAGTGGTTTGGTGGGTTTTCATAGACACAAACCAGCAAACACTTCCTGATGGGGCCACCTGCTTGCCCTTCCCAAGGAGAGTTCCTGGGGGGTTCCCCACGTTTTCCTTTGTTGTTCATTATGTGACCTGTGTCCTCGGGGGCACCAGTAGAGATCTTCCCCAGCTGGCACTTTCTCTTTTCCCTGTCTGGGTCTTTTCCTTTACTAGCTTGGAATAGTTTTATAAGCCTCTCCCAGGGTGGTCAAATGTGACTGTTTTTACTAGGGAAGCGCACACTCCCTACTGAGGAGGCCCTTCCTGACCATTTGCTTATGGCTGACGCTGAATAAGATCTCCGCAATAGGCTGTGTGTTGATTCTTTTCTGACTTCACACCCCTTATAATTTCTGTGCCTTACTCACTCCATCTTCTTTTTATAGGTAATTTCCATTTTACTAACTCAGAAGTTATTCTTGGTACATTATCAATGACTTCATTTTAAAATGTACAGTATTCCTATGGCCCAAATCCAGTATAAGACATAAAAACTCATGTGATTTCTAAATGACAACCTGAGCAAAACATAATCATTAAGATAAAGACCAGTTTGTTTCCTTTTGTCTGGTAAAAACTATATGACCAATCATGCTTCTTCCTTTGCTGTAATGTTTAAGAAGCTTAAGGCTTTTTAAAAAAATTATCTTATTCCGGAATGGTAGTATAATAATCATTTGGTTTATTTTTTTAGCCATGACTCTTAACATTTTCTGGGTCATAGAAATGTTTGAGACTTTAAAGAGACCTTGAGCTCTCAGAATCATGTACATATAAACACAAACTTTGCATTTAATTCAGGGACTTCTGACAATTCTTCCATGGAAACTTGGATTCTCTGTTTTCTGGATTTTCTCTCTAATTTTAATTTTTTCTATTGTGTAGGACAATGTCATTAACTTTCTGAATTTACTTAAGGCGATATTATAAACTGATTCACATGTCTCTGTAACATAGCCAGAAGTTTTGCATAAGTAAGAAAAGTATTTGAAAGTAAACAACAATCAACAGTAACAACATAATCAATAAAATATACTTAAAAAAAAGAAAAGAACAATCAACATTTTGAAGACTGCATTTCAAACTTAAAGCTAGATAACTTGCTATGGGCATACAAACTGATATTACTCCTTTAAAAATTAATTTAAAATTATCTTATAAAGATGAATTTTCACACACCTTATGACCCAGCAATTCCACTTGAGGGTATAAAACCCAAGAAAAGAAACTCTTCACATTTGTATACATATTCACTAAATATACATATAGTTAGGTAGGTCTCTTTTGAGCCTCTAATCACAATATTTTAATCAAATGATTAGTAAATAACCTTGTTTTAAGTGCAGACCTTCCTGTAGACAAATACTCTTTTGTAACAATTTTTTGGGGGGGGTGGGGGATGAAGTTCGAATTTAGAAATTTGTCAGTGGCTAGAGGGGAGGGACCATGTTTAGGGAAAGGATATAAAATAAACTTGGACACATCCAGACTCATCTCATCCAACTGTTGTTACCTCCCTCAATACAACGATGTCTAAAATGCCTCTAGTAAATATGTCTAGAACAGCACTATCCAATTAAAATATAGCGTGATCCTAAAAATGCAAGTCGCATAGGTAATCTCAATTTCTCTAGTAGCCACAATAAAAAAAAGAAAGAGGTGAAATTAATTTTAAAAGTATATTTTATGTAGCCCAATATATCTAAAATATTATCATTTTGACTTGTAATCTATATGGAAATTATTAATAAGATAATATACTTTTTTAATAACGCTAAGTCTATGATATCTAGTGTGTATTTTAAACTTTTGGCACATCTTAATTTGGACCACATATTTTAAGGGCCCAATAGCCATGTGTAGTTAGTGGCCACCACTGGGCTAGCACAGGTTTCTAGACTCATTTCTGCAGCTAGTATTTCCTCTGTGTGTGTGCACGTGTTTCTGACATTTTTTTTTTCTCTGAAGCATGTTTTTACATCAGTGTCCCTCTGGGCCTTCACTCTGTTGGATGTTAAACTTCCAGAATAGAGACATGGGCCTTAGTCACAATATGTATGTGTTTTCTAATGGCTCTAACACACAATTTTTTTTTTTTGCCTAGAGTACATGCCCAATAAGTGGTCCTTCACTGGCAATTGGCTGCATGTGAGCATCCGAAATGCATGGGGTCTCCTGCATTCAACATCAACTAAAAATCACCACTATTGATTAATGTGGAAAGATCTTTAAAAAAAGGGGGGGGGCATTTTAAAGCCTTCTGGTAAATTATATTTTTGTACAAGTTATTCCTATTCTTTTTGTTTATTCTGGGTTCTTTCTTGTAAAAACCCTTTAACGGAATGGCGAGTTCTTATTGCTTTTTTTAATTTCAGGGCCCAGACAGAGCATGTGAGTTGATGTAGATGGATTTTTCTGTCTTTTTTTACTATATTGTGCAATTGTAGTTGTGGATGAGAAAAGACAAGGGTCTTCCCTTTCCTAGCTATTTAACTTTGGGCATTTTCTTTTCTCTCTGTAAACCTCAGCTACCTCATTGTAAAGCTGAGATATTGCTCTTGGTTTTATTCTTAAAAGCATCTTGAATCCCATGTTTCTCAGACTTTAACACCACCAGCTTAATTCATTGTCAACTCTTTTGTGAATGATGTAAAACTATAATATTTCCTGTATATACTTCTCCTCCACTTACAATATACTCCTCCACAGTAGCCTGAGGTTATTTATCAAACACACACCTGTTTTTCACATTGCTTACTAAGAACTTTTTGCCAAGATGGTCCACTTGTTTCTACTACTGATGGATTTTCATTTTGGCCACCAGGAGGTGCCAGTGATCTATACATCAGTTAAACTCCATTTGGATTTTCTCATTGACATTTTTCTTTCTTCTTGATTCCCATTATCAATCTCAAAAGAAGCAGGGTGGTTTGTCTTTCTAATTTTGATTAAAATATATTTTAAAAGAATAAAAAATCTAGCCAATTTACTTAACTAATCATACGATGCCTGGTACGACACTATTCCTTTCTCGGATACCATAAGGACTGTATATACATAGATAATTAGGACAAAAATCACTTGTCTGCTGGGAATGCATACGGTCCACCTGACTTTCCAAGCTTACCTCCCTCGGTTTCATTCTTTGCCTACTCAGCTCATCACCTCCTCTACTGACGTTACTTTCTGCACATCTCTTGCTCTTCCCCAGCCAAGTTGCAATGTTTACCAATGTTTTCCATCAATTCTTCCTTGATTATGTGCTTTTACTCTGAGTTTTTGTTTTAAACATCTCTATAACTTACCATTTCGTGCTTCTTTGCCTCATATAAAGTCGTATAAAATCTGATTCAAAATTGCCATTCAGATAGCTGTCACTGAATTAAAGCCCGTGACTCCTACTCTACTACCAAGCTCTTTTCATCCGTATTCAGATACTCATCTTAAATTATTTTGATATGCTGATGGGGATGTTATGGTTGCATTATTCTGAAGCTTCTTATATGCCTACATCATCTCCTCAAATAAATGGCACAGAGATTGTCTTGTGAGTGTGTATGCTGTGAGCAATGTCTTGGAGACTGTTCTACTCATCAAAATGACTTACTATTTAGGTACATGCTAATACATAGCTAATTTTTGAGCACCCATTATTTCAACTGCATAAATATAGAGTCAGCTCTTCCTCCTTTCCTCCCTTCATTCCATCCTTTTTTGCTCCTTCCACATTGTGATAAGGCCCCACACTAATGGAAGATCATGTGTTTTTTTCCCATGGGACTTTGGAAAGAGAATCAGTAACAAGTGGATAACTAATTATTTATTAACAAGACAGTGTTTATAAACAGAAAGACAGGCATGGTAGGGAGAAGAATAGTCCCCACAGACATTACATCCTAACCTAAGAAATGTTACCTAGCAAAAGAAATTGTACATGGCTAAATTAAGAATATTGAGATGAGAAGGCTCTCCTGGGTTATCTAGGTGGGCTTTTATAAGGTAGAGGCAGGAGAATCAGAATGAGAAAAAGACATATGATGATGAAAGCAGAAACTGGAGTGGTGCAGGGCCACAAGCTAAGGAAAGCAGGCAGCCTCTGGGAGCTGGACAAGGTAAGGATCGGATTCTCCCCTAGAGGCTTCAGTGGGCACACAGCTCAATCAACACCTTGATTTCAGCTTAAAGACTATTTGCAACAGTATGGATGGACCTAGAGGGTATTATGCTAAGTGAAATGAGTCAGTCAGAGAAAGATAAATACCATATGAATTCACTTATATGTGGAATCTATAGAACAAATAAATGAACAAAGAAAATTGAAAGAGACTCATCAATACAGAGAGCAGACTGATCATTGCCAGAGGAAAGGGGGCTTGGGTTGAGGAGCTGGGTGAAAAAGGTGAAGGGATTGAGAAGTACAGACTGGTCGTTACAAAGTAATGATGGAGATGTGAAGTACAGTACAGGAAATACAGTCAATAATATTGTAATAACTGTGTATGGTGCCAAGTGGGTACTGGAAATATCAGGCAGAGCACTTTTTAAAGTATATAAATATCTAACCACTAACCACTAATGCTGTACACCTGAAACTAATACAAATTAATATTAAATATAAACAGGAATTGAAAAAAAATTTTAAGACCCATTTCAGACTTTTGGTTTGTAGAGCTGTAAAAAAATAAACATTTGATTTCGTAAGTCACTAAGTTTGTGGTATAGGAGCAATAGAAAACTAATATAACATATGATGTTTAAACATAGGTTTTTGACTTGTGGTCCATTATTACCACCCCCAGAGATTATTATTAATGCTGAAAATGTAATACACACATATACACTTTTAATAAAATTCATGTATATTCTATTAAACAAATAATGTCAAATAATTCCTAGCACTTCATAATTTCTTTTTTTAACTTCAGAATATATTGTAGACATTTTTCCATGTCAGTAACATTGCATTATCTCGTTTTTTATTTATTTATTTTATTATTTTTTAAAATTAATTAATTAATTAATTTTTTATAACAATCCCCCCTTCTCAAACTTAAGACACTTATAATCATATAAAGGACAATGGTCGAAGATCTTGTGCTCCTCTAGCTGCTTCAAGCTGGACACAGTCATCGTCCTACCTACCCTTAGGTCCAGAAATCCCTAATAAGAGTGGGGGTATGGAGAGGAGGGTGGCCTTCCCACATGGGGATGGATCTTGCAGACTCCAGATTGGTTGGCTGTCCCCAGACAATGGCAATGCTTGGTTTAACAGGTTGGTATCCTTGTACTCTTGGATCAACAATTTTGGCAACAGGGTTAAAAGGCATCATTAAATCTATAATCAATAGATGACAAAAGGCAGGTATTAATTTTTCAGTGTCCCACATTAGGGAAAAGAAGGGCTTCTTTGGAGAAAGTTGTGCAAAGCATGTCACACCTGTCCAAAACACTTTTGCCCACTATACTAAGTTTGAGCTGAGGGGACTGTTTCAGGTTTCCCCCCTCTCAGACCTCTGGACCCTTTCTGTCTAAGCCATTAGGATAGAAAAGAGAAATCAGTTTTAAAGTGAAGCCCACAGAACACCCCCTACTTTACCAACCCAGCCACTTAGTTCAGCCAAACCATTGAGTCTCAGGAGGCAGCGATGCAGACAGGATTAAGTGAGGCCTATAACTACAATCACTCAGGTAATGAGATCATAGGCTTATGCCCTATGAAAACATCGCACACATGTTAATTTATGCAACATAAGCCACAAACCACTCTAAATCTGCAAGACTGTCTTATTGGAAAGACATCCAGTTGCAAGGCATTTGATATTCTTCTTGCCTGTAAATTAAGCATCTTTGATGATGTCACAGACCTAGTTTTACTTTCAAATGAAAACAAACTTTAAATGAAAATAAATTTTAAAGACAGTTAGTTGTACTACTTTGTAGTCTACCACCAAGCAATGTGATTTTCCTTGAATCATGATTTTTCTCCTTAAGATTACCCTCCTTGTCCTTAAAGGGACTGCATTAAGTCCAGTTTTAATTTATTCTGTTCATTTGCATACACACAACAAGAGCAGCAAATGATCACATATGATCTTTAGGTCTACTTTGCTGGAACTTACACAAGGAACCTTCAGGCGACTTACAGTCTGCCTTTCAGGGTACAGAAGCTGAACCACATAGTACATAGTACATAGTACATAGTACTTCACTGTGCAAATGTACCACAGTATTTTTATACATTCATCTACAGATGGGCACTTAGGTTGTTTCCAGCACTTGGCAATTGGAAATAGTGCTGCTATGAACATAGGGGTGCATAGCTTCTTTTGAATTGGTGTTTCACAATTCTTAAGGTATAATCCCAGCAATGGAATGACTGGGTCAAAAGGCAGTTCCATTTGTAGTTTTCTGAGGAAATTCCATACTGTTTCCCACAGTGGCTGCCCAGTCTGCATCCCCACCTACAGTGCACCAGAGTTCCCTTTTCTCCGCATCCTCACCAGCACATGTTGTTTGTTTGTTTGTTTATAAGAGTTGCATATACAATTTTACTAAACAGTTTTCTTACTGATGATCATTTAAATTGCTTTCAATTTTTCAAATGATTAACACAATACTTCAATGAACATTCTATGCAACTATAACCAAGGAAACATTGTTAGATGTAGTGTTTAAATGTTTAGAAGTGCAAGATGAAAATATTTATTAAACATTTAAGTGGTTTTAGAATGTTTAATGCCTTGCTAGTTTAGATATATCCCCTTTACTTCTTTCTGGAAAACACAGGGAATAGTCAGAAAAAAAAAAAAATACAGCTTGATCACCAGGGTGATCACATGCTGAGAGAGATGACTGGACAAGACGCATAGGGTAAATGGTTGTGCCAGGATAAAATAGAAATGATCTATCTGATCAAACCACTGATAATATTTGTTAAACACTTCATATGTATAATAAAATTAAATCTATATTTTAAATATACAAATTAAATACATATTTATTTAGTTCTTATAGCCAGCCTACAAGGCTTTTAAAAGTGGGGCTGCTTCTCAGGAGAACACAGACAACTTCAGCTGCACCCCGCAGAGGGTGGAGCAGTACAGCTGAGAGCTAACCCCAGGTGTGAATGGCAGCCCAGCCCAGTCACTATGGGTCTTTCTTCAAGAATTTCAGGTTGGTTTAAATTTGGGCTTATCCATCAGATAATGAATAAGTTCTTTCTCACGGTAGAACAAAATGTGAAGAACCTGGATGATGGGGTCAAAGAGATATTTGATCCTGGGATGGTGCATGAGTGCACTTCTGCATTTATATTTCTGAGCCTTTCCTGACAATTTAGTCATTGCTTATATCCAGGCTCCCGCCGACAATTCCCTTTTCTTTTGCTCATTCCTTTCTTGCTCCCTCATTGCCCCTCCCTCCCTCCTTTCCCCAGCATATCTTCATTGTTTTTACCAAACATAGTTTCTTGGTAATAAAAATGAGATTGAGAAGCATATACAGCTCCTACTTTTTTCTTTCACTTTGCCATTAACCTCAAAGTATTAATGACCTGTTGTATAATGACATGTTGTGTTATATGCTGAATTACTTTGTCAGGTAATGCCTTGGAAATATCTGCAAAACTACATTCTCTGAAGAATAAATACAATAAGCACTACATAGTAAAAAGTAGAATAAAGCCAATAAATATGAAGAAAGCTAAACTAATTTATTCTGAGTCACATGATCTCCTAAAATATTTCAACTTTTAAAAAAGATCTTGGAAAATAGGATGTTCCACCTTCGCCTCGCACCATAGGATAGAATGGATCCATTCAAAATATATGTTATTCTGTAATCTTGTCTGCTGAAAACTTCCTGATTCTCAGCCCAGCAATCACATGTATCTTTGTGAATACCAAGGTGTACAGCTGATTAGACAAATGGGTCTCTTTACAGGCCCATTGCCTCGAACAATGTCCCAACCAGACAACTCACTCTCTGTCATTTTTCTCTGTGCTGTAATCGCTAAGGCTGGGACTCTGGACTTAATCCTGCCCCTGACACTCATTGGATGGTTATCAGCCATTTGCGCAGCCTCACTAAGCCTCCATTTCCACTCAGGTAACCCAGGAACGTTAGCTTTGCTCGTATCAAACAGCCTAAACGTTCATCAATTATGAGAGGAATGGAGAAAATGTTGCTGAATTTGTTAAAGTTGTTCTTAGCCATATCTTGTGCAAAACGGGTCATTGCGTCCCATCAATGAAGATTGCCAGACAAAGACTATACTGTTGTTTTGCCGTTTTCAGCCAAGCTCTCCTCATGGCTGTGTGTACACTGATACTTTCCTCTTCCCTTCCCTCCTACCCTGATCTCATAAAAAGGTATGTAAAGACTAACACAGAGAACCCACCCTTACTGAGCTCATCATCTACAACATTGATGTTGTCATTGCTAGCTATTATTAAATCGACCTCATCTGCCTTCCATAAAGGGCCAGTCTGGATGCTTTTAGGGATCACCATGTGGAACATCCTACTCTGTAACTGTACTTGGCCTGTCACATACATTCTTTCACATCCCAGAACTTACAGTCTACCTTTGAGGGGTGGCATCTTTCTCTTAGGATGCAAAAGCGTAAATGAAAAATTCAACTAATGATGCATAAAGAATCTGCCCCGCAAATTCTGTATTTGAGTTGTGGGTATCTATATGAATATGTCAGTAATTAAAAGCATCGCTTATTAGGAATCATTTCATAGATGTGGGCAGAGAAAAACTTTAAAGGTAATGCAACAGCATACGGAAAACAGATGCTTGGATAGTCAGGATTTCTGGGTCCTGATAAAAGCTTGTGAATTGTTCACTACAGTGACCTATCCATGAACCTAGAGTGAAGGTAATGTGAGTAACAATAGTTATTGCAAGTTTAGTATGCTCCAGAGAGTGGGCCACATGACTTAAATGTATCTGGTTCCCCCGAGTGGAAGGCAGGCACACTTGCCATTATACCCCCACTTCGTGGATAGGTCGATTGAGACTCAGTAAATTGATCACAGGTACAAAGGCGGGGTCACTGGGATTCAAATGCTATAATTACTTAAGAACTATGATGCTGAATTCAAAAAGAGCAAGAAAAAAAGTGTGAAAACTAGGAAGTTGAGGGAGTGAAAGAGGATAGGAACCCACAACAGCAACCTTTTAATGTTTCTTCCAAAGAGTACCTGGTTCAAGGTGAAATGTTTCTATGACAAAATGAAACGCAATTATAAGAAAAAAGGCAATGGGAGATAAGAAGAATGACTTATTAGGGGAACTAAGATCTAGCAACTTCTAGAAACTGGGCCCATCTTTTAAGTAACAGGATAGAGCATTTACTAAAAACACGTACTCAAGCAACAGAAGTGCCCCTAAAGAACTGTGAGCTAGGACGCGGATGAGTGAGAGTGAGAACTCTCAGGGGAAGCTCACACAGGGCCAGCTGCAGACGTGAGGGAGGGGTGTTCATGGTTAGAGCTGATAGCAGCGCGTGTTAGAAGCCTTCACTCTTCCCAGCAGGAGGGCAGGACAGAGCTGGCTCTGGGTGAGGCAGGTACCAAGGATGCCTTTGGTGACCCATCCAGGTCCCTGTTGTGCTTCACCTCTTTGGTCACTTATTTTCTTTGCCCTTCCTCTAACAAAGGATCTGAGTCTGACCAAAAGAGGAAAGGCAAGTTATGAGTCAATAGCTGCTTAGAAAGCATATGTAATTGTTAAGTGAGCCCAGGATCCATCTCGCATCTACCTATTATGAGTGGGAGAGGGGGATTGGAGGTGGGAGAGGGGGATGGAAGGTGGGAGAGGGGGATGGAAGGTGGGAGAGGGGGATGGGAGGTGAGAGGGGGGATGGGAGGTGGGAGAGGGGGATGGGAGGTGAGAGGGGGGATGGGAGGTGGGAGAGGGGGATGGGAGGTGGGAGAGGGGGTTGGAAGGTGGGAGAGGGGGATGGGAGGTGAGAGGGGGGATGGGAGGTGGGAGACTGAAAAGTACACACTTAATACAACTCAGATTTGCAAACTTAATAAGAAGAAGAATAAGATGAAGGAGAAAAAGAGAAAGGAAAAAAAGTAACTTTATACTTCTTTATATTCAAAATAAACTTAAAGCTTCATCTTAAAACTATTAACAAACTTTAACATGTCAGTTTAAAGTAATGATTTCTTTCACTTTCTAACACTTTTACATAAAGTTCAAATCCCCTACCAGAGCTTTTTTTTTTTTTCTCCCAAAGTGTCTATCAACTTCTCCTCTAGATGTTTTCTTATTGCAATGGGTAAATTACTTAATCTTTTTATGCCTCAGTGGCTTCACTTGTAAAATGGAGAAAAATATTACTTACTTCATAGGGTCTCACCAGATAGTTTCACTTACATACACCCACGCACTTTCAGAAATCAGAAAACTTGTCTGTTTAGTATGTATTTTCCACACATTTCAGAATTTAAGCAAGACTGGAAAAGTATAGTGTGTAGCCCACTCAATAGATGCTATTTATCTTCCTTTTTCTTTCTGGAAATAAGTCTTTCCCCTCTCACCTTGTTTTTGAAGAAGGTTGGGGATGGGTGGAGTGGTGAGAAATACAGTAACGTGGGATCAGGTGAAAGGGTAGCAAGAAATAAAAATGTAGGATTAAACCTGCCAATGCAACAAACTGGGAATGCTTCCATATTGCCAGACTACGAATCAGAGTATCTAAATATTTGACTTCCCAAAAATTGTGGCTGATGCTTTACTTAAGGATGTGATAGTAAAGGAGGGGTGTGTAGCTCTCAAGGTGATGTCTACAACCCACAGAGCATCTCAGAGCTTGGAAAAATAATCTGATGATCAACTAAGCAATTACAAGGAAGTCACACAGACAGAAGGGACTGTAGAAAGATCTTCTAAATCTAGAGTGGATCCCAGAAGTGTGTTTTAAAATGCTCTTTCCAGCAGGAGGGGGATGTATTTGATTCTCCACAGTGATTCTGGAAGGGAGAATCTCATTGTGATATGCCCACTTTATGGGTCAGTAAACTGACGCTCAAACACAGAGCCAGGGGTACAGTGGCTTTCCCACAGCTGAAAAACGTCTCAATTTCCTCTAGTGTGCTAGGACACTGTGAACACTTGGTGACTCGGTTAGTTAATGCTGCCGAGTAACAAACCACTTTGAAACAACCTACCTGGCTTAAAATGACGACCACTTATTTGGTCCATGATTTGAGTGAGGCATTTGGGCTATGCTCATTGGACTTGACTGGGTGGAAGTCAATACCTAGGCCCTGAGCAAACTGGTTGGTCTTGTACGGAGGGGAGGTGAGGCTGAGATGACTTACTTGGTCCCTCAAGGTCTCTCACTCTCCAGCAGGCTGGCCTGGACGCGTTCTCATGGTGACAGAAGGGGAAAACGTTTAGAAGGGTCAGGGACTCTATTTCTTTAAAGAACACAAAAATATCTTATTATCAAATATAGCTTCTTATCTGTTTCGCTTCTATAAAAATGAATTATTTTCCTTATTACATTTGATACAAAAAAATCTATGATGAACAAAATATCAAAATTTTAGATTTCAAAAAAGAATCATATTACTAATTTTTCCTTGTGCCTGGTTCAGCCAAGAACTATTTTATTTAAAAATTTAATATGTGTTCATCATTAATAAATAAATTTTTTTTTCATTTTTATTTATGAAAACAGCCCATAAAAATATTATTTATCTTGATCACTGAGTGTTTTTGTGCCCCCGCCCCCCTTAAATTTTGCCTCGGTCACCATGCCATAGGCCTGGCTCTGGCTGTGGGAGGAGCAGTCACCTGATCTAGCGGGGACTACCTCGGAGGGCTGTGGGTTTGGGACACCTGGACTGAACCCCGCATCTGCATGCTGTGGCTCTCTCTGTCCGTGCTGGTGGGCTGCGGGCAAATGTTTAACCCCAGACTCTCAGTATTCACTTCTGTGAATGGAGGTAAAAACAGTACTTCCTTAAGGGACTAAAGAAATTAGATGGGTCAATACCTAGGTATATGTTAAATGAATACTCAGTCCCCAGGACAGGGAAGTACTTAACCAATGTTAGTGCCGAGGACTAAGCATATGTCTGTTCTGACTCTTCTTCTTTGAAATAAACATTGACAAATGGGCAAAAGGACGGATTCCCTTTAGGGATAAATGAGTAAAACAGCACATGAAGATGACAATCCTTTTCCACTGTTTGAGTGACAGAAGGAAACACTCATTCAAAGTAGAAAACAATAACGTGAAAGTGTGCCCGTTACTTATTTCTATTAACAAATTGTGATGTCGTCCAAGTTACAAACTGTGTGTTGCCTTGGCGAGAATTTCCAGTGAGACTTTGAACACAATGAGTTAAATTTTAGTATAGAATTCAATAACGTAAATTGATCATAAAGGAGTGGCCAGAAAATAAAAAATAGAATTTGGAGAGTGCTCAGACATCAAAAGCCGTCATAAATGATTCCGCTAAACATAATAGGGAGTTGACTGTATCTGCCCAAAGGGAATTTTTAGAATCCTTGCATATATTCTATTTTTTATTTGGAAAAAATTTGTCATGATTTTTACATTTTAAGTGAGGAACTGTACCTTTCTTTTAAGTGTAGAAGGAGGGATTATACGGAGAAGTAACATTATCTATAGATAATAGTTAACATTTATCATATGTTTACTATGTGTAACATACAATGCCAACCACATGTTTTCATAAATATAATATGTAATTGGTTTAAAAAGTCTATGAATAATGAACTTTTTACTTCATAGTAAAATGAGAATGAGTAAAATATTAGGATAATATAATATTATGAAAATATTAGTATAATATTATATTCTAAGATGTGGAATAGGCAAAGAGAAGTAATGCATGTTGACCAGGATCACATAGTAAGTGACTGAGGTGGAATTCCAAAAGTCAGAGTCTGATTCCTATTTCTCATGTCTAAGAGCTGAATTATATCATTCTCTAGAGTCTTGCCATTTAAAGGATGGTCTGGCATCATCGCCAACAGTTGAAAGTTTAATAAAATGCAGCATCTCAGGCTGCACCTTAAACCTAATGTACTGGGGTCTTCATTATAAAATGATCTCGTGGTGATTCATGAACACATTGACATTTGAGACACACGTCTATTAGCATTTTTGCACTAGATTGTGAAAGATCTCTACTGAGAGATAACAACCTTTCTTGAAAAAGTTTTAAAGATATTTTCAAATCTAATTCTTTACTTTTAAGTTAATTTTGACATGTTGATCACACCATGGTGTTCTTAAGTCCCTTTACAGATTATACTTCTTCACTCAGTTTTTAAGTGTTGCCTGAAGGTGGTCCTGTTTCTATTCTTAAATGGGTTTCAGGGAAAGAGCCATCCTGGAACATTCTATAAAGTTCAGAGACCCAGAGAATGAATAGACCCAATGCAACAAAAACAAAAGTAGAAGTCATGTGGCAGAGATCACTTGCAGTGTGATCCTTTCCTCTTTAAATGACTATAATATTTGTACAGTGTTTCATAGTTTACAATAATTTTACATACAGACAAATATGTATTTGACTAACTTGAAGATAAAATGCCTCAAATTGTGACATTTACTGAGGATTACCAAGTCTTTTAGGTAGTATTTATAAAGTCCTAGGATTGCTCATGTATCATTTCACTGCAACTAGCTGGCAATGAACTTATTGAAGGGAATTTACATGTCTGTGGTCTTCAACGGACTATTTCACCAGGCAAGGAAAAGCATGCTAAAATCAAAGAAAAGAAAGTTGTATTTGTCAGTTAGGGAATCTCAAATTTTATAGTCATTGTTTATTTCCATTTTTCAGAGCTTAGAACTTTAGATCAAAATTTAGGCAAATGACAGGACATACAGTGAATGAGTATATGCATTAAATAGCATATATTTGTACACTCAAAAAAACAAGTATTCGTTTCAGGCTATCTCCAGTGAGAAGTTCAGGGAATATGTACTAGACAAAGAGGGCTAAGAGGAATATTTTGTCGATTAGTAAGGTGACTTCTTACAGATATTAGTTAGGGGTTTCTGTGACACAAATTGAAATGCTTCTTTTCAAAAGTGAGATTCACATTTACCAAGCCTATCCTGAGTAAACCCTTCAAGACCAAAGGTTGTTAGAGTTCGACAAGCCTCTCCTTGAACCTAGTTCCTCCTCTTCTTCACTTCACTTAGTAGGCTGCTTACTATTCCTAAGCTTCCATTTAATTCTGTAAAAATGGGGGTATTAAGAGCTTAGACTTCCTAGATTCACTGTGAGCATCAAATGGAATTGAATGCCCCCCGTCTGGCATATAGCAGGGCCCCATTAAACCCATTCAGTATCTATCCTTGAGCAGCTACATGGTGGCAGGTCCAAGTGCTGTAATATTAAGACAAAACACCAGCTGAGACCTTGGGCATTTTTGACAGAATCACATGAACAAATATACAATTGCTCAGAGCTTATCACAGGATTTGACCTACTAACAAAGACCTCATTGGAATTAGTGAGACAACCCCAGATACTGCAGAATTTACTGTGGATAGAGAAGATACACAGGGGAAAGGTGGAAGGAGGTACCTAGAACCCCATATTCACATGTGAACTCAAGCTATTTCTTTTGTGGAAAATTTTCTTGTTTGTAGTTAGGCATGTGAGCTATGATCACATAATAAAGGAAGTCTAGGTTTTTGCCAAAACATTTGTGCAATTTAAAGATGGGGTGTGTCTACCGATGACTGCATTTCAGATGTGTGGGAAGGAAGAAGTGACTGATCTCCAACTGTTACCTACCCCTCAAAGAAAAGAATGTTTTCATTATATCTGTTTATTCTGAGGATGTTATGTGGTGGCTACTCTCGTTCTTTTGGTGTGGGTGTGATTTTCGTTTCCCAATAGAAATGAGGACAGGAAGACTGCCCTTCTGAACCTCCTCTCTGTCAAAGGACTTCTAGGGATTTTCAGCATGTGGAAGAAGATCAGAAAGTCTCTGCGGAACTTCTGCCAAGCGGCTGAAGTCAGAGCCTCTTCCCACACTCCCCTGGGTCTTGTCAATTCTTATCAAGGATTCAGGGGTGGCAGCAGCTGCCTTTCCACTTCAGAAAAGGAAGCGGCTGGAGAACAGGGAAAAGAAAACTAACATCAGGAAGCACAAGGCTCCTATCAGATGTCAGCTTTTCTCTCTCTGACCATCAAAGAGGCTTAGGTCTGTGTGGAAGAGGGTGTCGAAACCAGCATCACTCTGCTCGATGGGTGCCAGGGACGGGAATGTTTATTTTTGTGTACACTTTGCAGAAGTCAGTGGTTGGGACCCAGAAGTTAAGGGGAATATGTTGGGTCAAATTTGCAAACCACTTGACCTTCCTCAGTTGTGTCTCTAAAACCTTGTCCCGTTCATTCAGCTTGTTAGATGCCTGCCTGGCTAACAAAGCCCAGGCTCCTGTCTTTATACACTGAAGGCTTCTTGGAGGGCTTACAAAGCATTTTGAAGAGTTAAATGTAAATGAATCAGGAACACATGGATTCAATTTCCCTGGAAATTCACATGTGCTTGGAAATGAAGGGGGGCAGCGTCTGGCCAAATGTGCTTTGATTTATCTGACCCCAAAAGTATACCCCTCCCCTCTCCTTTCCTTCTCTCGAAATCATTCAAAACTTTGCTTAACGTCAAACCATGGCTGGGTTCTTGAGACCCTTGAAGCCTGGAGTGGTATGAGTTCCTGGAATGCTCCACTGAGTTAAAAAGGACATTCAAGAGAGCCGTATTCCACCCCCCACCAACACACACACCAACTAAAAGATCTCACATGGTTTTCTTCTATTTAATGGGGTTAAATTAAGGCAAGGATGTGATGATGTTAGTTCAATCACAAAGCTAACCACCTACTGCAATCCATGGAAACCTTTGCTTCCTGCAGTGAACATTCTTATTCACAGGACTTGGCCCTACAAATCATTCCTGCCAGTAAAAGTCAGGTTTGCTTTTCCTAGGAAACCACCACTTGCATGAAGGGGGAGAATTATACAATCATCATCATCTCCATCATCATTATTATCATCATATACCTAACATTTGTTCACTGTTTGAGAGGTTTGGAAGACTTTTTAAAATAATTATCATATTTAATAGCTATTACTGCCCCTTGCATGAGCACTGAAGATGGGACGGAACCTAGTTAAGGCTGTCAGAAGAGAGAGCCTTCTGTGCAGGGGGTGAGGGCTGGACAGTATAAAGAAGCCTTTTGAGTCTCATAAGTTTGACTAAGGATGCTTTAGACTCAACTATTCAGGTTACCTTCCCCTTCTTTCTTGGAATTTCTGATAGATAAGAGAAAGGAAATTGAACTTTTAATATTAAAGGCTCACTACAGACAGAATCAGGCTGACACTTTTCAGAGGTTAACTCTGATTGCAGTCATTACTGGGATAATCAAGAAGCAGCGAGGTAGAACATCCATGCTTGGTCCCTTGTCAGTATTAATCGATTTTGCCCTGTCTTTTGGCTCTCTCTTAGGGCAGTTGGAGATCATTACCTATTTAGGCTTGTAGTACTTTTCCTGGCTCACTTTCTCCCTGCCCACCTGGCTAATATTGTTTTCTTGGTACTTTTCATAAAGCTTTCATCTCTTATGGGTGATTTTGTCCTATGAGAACATTTGAGTGAAGTGACTACCAGAGAGACCCTTTTAATGACATTAACGATGGAGGGAGGGCACAGCAGAAGGTGGTTTGGTCTACTTCTGGCTAACTCTGCAAAAGCCGTCTTCTCAGCTTTCCTTGCTGTGCCCCAGCCATACTCTCCCCCTTATCTTTTTGACCTTTTCCTCCTCTTAACTCTGCTCCCAGCACATTGGATGGCTGGCTCCTCCTGGACTCCTTGAAGTTCTGGCTTACATGAAATACTCCCCCCAAATTTGCCTGCAATATATCTAATCCTGTTTTTTCCTTTATTACATGTCATGATCTACAATGGTTGTTTATTTGTTCGTTTACTCGTTCCTGGTCTTTCACTCCTGCAAGGACTGATCTCTCTCGTAGTTAAGGATCTCTTCCAAGCTGTGCATCACCATTTTCCCGATGCCTATAAAAACCTGGCATAGCATAATTGATCAATAAAAAAATTACTGATTGATGGGTTATTCTAGTGAGCAGCCGAGATGAGGAAGGTAGTATCCTTTGAAGGACTGTGGGGTCAGAAACCAATTGCCATAATGAACAATCCTCATACTTTTTTTTTTTTTTAAGACGGAGTACTTTAGCAGCCATTTTTATGCATATAAAAGGAGTAGGTATTCTAAGAAGGCAACATTTATACACTGGCCATTGTTAACCATGTTCTCTGTGGGATGCTGGGATAAAGCATGGGACATGACAAGAGACCATTCATATTCAGTGAAGAAGTTATACATCAATTCTGATGAGTGTGATAGGACAGGAAGTATTTAAACAACACCAACTGCAATGATGGTAAATTCCTACATGAAGAAATGATCACAAATCATACCAAACAAGCTTTTATTGAGTTTTATAGGAGTGTGTCATATACAGAATTAGCTTGCGATTTAATTAGTGACTATTTCTCTACCCTAGATGAGTACGTAAGAAGGGTTAAGGTTCTCAAAGATATTTTAAAAAATAAGTATTTTCCCCTTTGGGTACGTAAAAAGATAAAGGGCAATACAATCAAGAAAAATAAGAAACAAGATGGGTGGAAGGTCATTTCACTACTCAAAATAGACGCCATAAATTCTTTGATATTGTGCTAAAGTTGGTTGTTAGGTTTTGTTCTGATTTTCCTAGCAGCCAGTGTAATGAGTAAAATATGATTTAGTATGTGATTTATAGGCAGGGCCAGCTACATAATTTGCTGGCCCCTGTGCAAAATGAAAATGCGGGGGCCCTTATTCAAAAAGCAGGAAAAATGCCATTAAATGTAATAAGACATGAAACTTTTTCCCTTTTTTCACGCTCTCACTCTAGACCTGTTATGGTGGTTTTTATTTGTTATTTAATGGCTCACTCCCTCGGGCACGGGGACACTGGCTGGGAGAGCAGACTCTTAGCAGGCACCAGGAGCATGTGACCTGACTTGGCTCAGGAGGCCCACCTGCTGCTGGACTCTCCTTCCTACAGCCACCAGACCTACATACTGTGCCCTCTCTGGGGGCGAGAATTCAGTCTGCCCTCCCCACAGTCCGCTACCCAAACCCAACAAGAAGAGCCAACCCCCAAAAGGTCGAAAATTCTTTGCGTGGATGTGATCGGTACCTGGTTTGGGGATGAGCAAGAGGCTTGCCCCACTGAACACATGGTGCTGCCAGCCCAGGGCAGAGACCAGCACTGCTGCGCCCCATCCAGAGACACCATAGGGTCTGCACTGCCTGACCTTGGCCCTCCCCACAGCCCATGCCTGTGCAGAGTGGTCACTGTCCTGAGACACAGAAGCCAGGCAGGTACCAAGGGACAGGATGCCTCAGCAGCATCTGAGTGAAGATAAAAGAATTAAGAATTTCAGAACAGCTACTAAAGAGCATTAAATCCCAAGCAAGGAACATTTTTGAGGATGGGGCCTTGTGGAATTGTACAAGTCACATGAAGTCAACCCACCTAATAGGATTTGTAAGTTAAAAACAAAACAAAACAAAGCGTTTTGGTTGCCCAAGAGAAACAAATCTGACCTTGGTGCTCAGAATGGAAAACTCAGAGAAATCTCTCCTAGAGGTCTACATAAAAAAGACACTGGATGATGTAACTGACAATGTTCTTAGAATCTTTCATTTACGTAATAAAACTACCATTTTTAAGTATTCATTATAGATCATCGTGGTACTTACTTTCTAGTAAGAAGAGTAGAAAATAAACACACAAATAAACTAAACATCACCAGATAGTGATCCACAGCTGTAGGAAGTGCTGGACTCCGGAGCCGGACTCCAGTACCGGACTCCGGTGCCAGCTTTTCTTACCTGCATCTACTCAGCCATCATTTATCCCAACATCTTTCCCCTTTTTATATTTCAGCTCAAAGTCTCCTCTCTGAAGGATGTCTTCCACGTTCTCCAGACTAAATGAGGTCGCTTTTGCACTTTCTGTACTCCCTTCTGCTTTAACTTCATAGCACTCTTCACAGAGTTTGTAATCATGAGTTTGTTTATATTGTCCCTGAATGAGTGTCTGCTCACCCCTGGCTGGACCCTAGGCTCAAAGCAGCAGTAAGCTTTGCCCTGCCTCCATTACACATTAGTAGTGACGACCTCAGTCCCCCTAGCAGGTGTGGAAGCTGCATCTCCCTGCAGTGGGCAAATTCAATGCAAATGTGTTAAGTATACACTTACTTGGTGCCAGACATATCGTTGAATCCTGGGAATGACATAAAGAGCAACACTCATGACCCGCATCCTCCGAGTGGATTCTGTTTCTCTCCAAACTTGCTTGTTATTAACATTGGCTTACTGTCTCTCTGCTCTAGTAACACATTTCACTTGTGTCCTGAACACATTCCACCTACCGCCACTGCAATACTTCTGATCAAAATATAAACTTTCCAGATAGTACTGTTTTTCCTTCCTATATTCCCAAAGTTTAGACTAAATTCCATGTTATAGATTTCTAGGAATCCCCAAAACAATTTTTTCTCTTTTGCAGCTACAGGTTTTAACAGGTACACGGCATCCTGGCTTAAGACGACATTTCCCAGCCTTCCTTGCAAGTGGGTGTTCTCATGTCCTCCATCCTTGCCAGTGAGTGGGAGAGGGGGCTACAGCTTTTGTGTTATGTATTTAAAAGGGAATTCCCTGCTTTCCACTCAGAAATGTAACAATTATGGTGGAAACCCAACTTCAACCATACAGGCAAAAACAAATCCCCAAGCGAGAACAGAAAAATGAGATTAAGTTAGAATATGATTATTCACCAGCCTTGTCTTCTAGCCTTCTGGACTCTGGTGAGCTAGAAGTAAATTTACATCTTATTTAGGCACTGCATTTTGGGGCCCCTTTGTTCTGGTAGTTAAATCTGTACCTTAAGTCACGTGTATGTTTACATTGAACTTTGAACTGGAAATAATCAAATCTAAACCCCTTGTGGTAGGCAAAATGCTCCCTTCTGAAGCTTTCCATTGCCTAATCCTTGGAACTTGTGGATCTGTTGGCTTACATGGAAAGAGGGAATTTTCAGATGTCATTAAGATTATGGCCCTTAAAGTGGAGAGATTTACTTGGTTTACTTGGATATGGACAATCTAATCCCACAAGCCCTTTGAAGCCAAGAATTTACTCTGTCTGGAAGCAGAGAAGATGTGGCAAAAGGGAAAGTCAGAAGAATCTAAAGTGGGAAGGACCTGATGTGCCACTGCTGGTTGGAATATGGAGAGGGCAAAGTGACAGAGCGTGCAGACTTGAAGAAGCTGTGTGTGTGAGAAGCTCCAGGCTGGAATGGCAACCTCAGTTCTATAGTCACGATAAACTGAATTCTGCCAAGAACTTGAATTTGCTGAGAAGTGTAGTCTCTTCAGAAGCCTCCAGGAAGAAGCCCAGGCCTACCAACACCTCAATTTCAGTCTTGTGGGCAGTGTAACTAGCTGAGCCTACCTGAACTGATTTCAGATTTCTGAACTAGAGGACTATGAGATTATACGTTGTATTGCTTTAAACTGCTCAATGTTTTTGTTTTTTTATAATTTCTTTTTTTAATTGTTTTTCAATTACAGTTGTCCCAATTTTCCCCCTCCCCCCGTTGCTCTCCACTGCCCACCCCCCCACTCCCACAGTCAATCCCCACCCTGTTGTCCACGCCTATGGGTCGTTTATACTTGTTCCTTGACTAAACCCTTCCCCTTCTTCCCCTCTTCTCCCCGTGCCCCTCCCCTCTGGTCACTGCTAAATGTGACGTCATTTGTAATGATGCTGTCTGAGTTTCCTAGGGCTAACTGAAGAAATGATTGCATCTCTGAGAATTGGACAGAGAGTTTTATTGGTAAAACGACGAGCCTTACGAATTCTGTTCTCTTCCCAACCTCCAAAGAAAGATTTGATTAACCCCAAGCACAAGCATAAGCTTTGTTTCCTGTTTCATCTTCCACTCATAACACTAGATCTTTGGGCATAGTAATTTCCATCCTTGACTCTTAGGTTTGAATTTTACTTTTTTCCCTGCAGGATAATGATGGAGAGGGAGGGAAGCATTTTTAACTTATTTTACCAACCTTTCTAGCCTAGCAATCTTATTTAGTAAGAAAATCACCAGCTTCACTATTACAGAGCAGGATAACCAACAATCACCCCACAGTTGTTTCTGTTGTAGAGGAAGACTAGTTAGAGACATCTGGCTGAGAAGTTATTTATCAATGCAGCTGGTAATCTAAGAAGTAAAATGGTTCTCCAAGTTCTGTGAGCTGCTATAGCAAATTAATCAAACTCAGGGAGGAGCTTGTTGGAACCTTTGGTCTACAGCTGGTTGGTGGTCAGAAGCACAGGTGAGAACCTAAGATTCCAACTGACGCCTGAATTGAGGTGGGCAGGGTAGTGGGTGACTTCTAGAACTGAACCCTTAGCCTGTGGAATCTGATGCTCTCTCTGGGTGGACAGTGTCAGAATGGAGTTGAATTCTTGGACACCCAATTGGTTTTAGAGAACTGCCCCATGGTGTGGGAAACAACCTCTACACATTTGGTGACCAGAAATGAAGTGTTTAGTGTGAGTAGTAAAGGAGACTCAAAGGAGAGAAACAAAAGGAGGAGCTGGGCATTTCTCCAGACAGAAGGAGGAAGACTGAGGTTTTTCCATTACATGTCTCCTCTGCAACTGTTTTCTTTCCTTCAACTGGCCTCTGATCATTCATCCTCCAAAGAATAACTGATAAGGCCCTTGGTGATCTCTTTCCTGCCTGTCATTCACAATCGGCCACTCTCCCAAGATCATCTGAGATTCCTGTTCTGCCTTTTTTCCATGGCAGGTTCTTCAATGTCCTCTTCTCTCCTCTGGAACACCCAAAGGCATCCCCATTCCCCACCCACTGCTTTGACCTCAGCACCTCTTTCTCGTAAATTCTCATTTGTTCTCCAAATCTCAGTTCTTCTGATATTGTCTTTGCCCTCCCTCTTTGCCCCAGATAATTTCTGTATGTTCTGTACCTTGACAGTTTTACCTATATGCTCACCTCGTTTATGAAACTGGAATTATTGGTTTACTGCCTGAGGACCCTTACAGACCCTGAGTAACTTGACAGCTGGGTTGTTGTAAATTCATCTTTTTTTAATCACCAAATCTTACAATAGTACCTTCACATAAAGTAGATGTTCAATAAATATTGAATTAGTAAATAAGCAGGTAAAACAAAACATGGCACGATATTTTTACATTTCTCTAATTATACCCTTAAGCCAAATTGTTAACAAATGTCAACCTTTGGGGGGAAAAGTCAGGATCAAGCTTATTACAACCAAGTACTTATCTTCCTCTATAGTTTCAAAATTCTTTTAAAGAGAAATTAGCAGTTCTTCAATTCATAAGCACTATAATCCCCTTTCCAAAAAAGCCAGAGGTCAAAGCTGAGCAAAGATTAAAACATAAGAATAGGGGAACTTTGGTTAAGTTAACTGGGTCACTGCTTCCACATCCTTGTTAAATATGCTTTCTGGACCAAGACAAGAAAGCATGGGGGTGGGGGGTCATGGGTTGAAGAGGTTAAGGGGGAAAGGAGGTTTATTGATTGATCATAATCAACTCATCTTATATTGTGCTTCTCTCTTGACTGCACTGCTTATAGTTTTCAATCCAATAGCCTTTATTAATGAGAGACAAGAGTCCCATGTCCCCAGATTGTGTGATGCTTATTTTTGTTACATAGTTGCCCTACTCAGCTCTCTAAACTCTGGCAATCCCCATATGAATCGAAAATCCCCACAGTGTTTGAAAAGAATGGAGAGAACTTCAGTTGTCTTGAAGAATAAATGATGAGAATGAAATAGCTGATTCTCTTTTGGAATTAACTGTTTGCCTCTGCCCAAACAGAGGCTTGCCTACAGCCAGGAATCTCCCCTCCATCTGTAGACTGCAATCTCACGTAAAAGCCACCAAAATCATTTCTCTAGTTTTATTTTCTTATCATGGTGGACTGGAGGAAAGTGAGGGACTGTTGTGGAGATAATGACCGTGGCTTATGTCTTGGTGAATCTCAGTACATTGTAGTCAAAGAACAGAGGAACTATATGCCTGAGTACTTCACGGATGTACTCTACTGCTAATCCGAGTGGACGCTGTGAGATGGAGAGACTTTCAGAAGGAGCACCTGCCTGGTGACTAACATATATTTACCTTTAGTCTGGTCATTCTTTTTGGGTTTTAGGAAGTCCTCTGCATCATTAACTAAAGGTTCTTTTGGGGGGGGCAGGGGTGGTTACCCTTTTTTGACTATGAGGTTATAAAAAAATAGTGAAAGAATTTAGTGTGCCAAATAATCTTATTCTGTTCTAAGGAGGGAATTAATACTTACTAGGCACTTACTATGCATCAGGTACTATGCTTGAAATCT
This sequence comes from Furipterus horrens, assembly GCF_987537825.1. Classification (NCBI taxonomy): domain Eukaryota; kingdom Metazoa; phylum Chordata; class Mammalia; order Chiroptera; family Furipteridae; genus Furipterus; species Furipterus horrens. Next base: position 12,077,508 of record NW_028327177.1, on the reverse strand, counting down.
TGTATTTTATCTTATTTATTCAGTTTTTTAAATCATTTTTTAATTTTTTTCAATTACAGTTGACATACAATATTATATTAGTTTCAGGTGAACACCCCAGTGGTTAGACATTATGTAACTTACTAAGTGATCATCCTGATAAATCCCGTACCCAACTGACACCATACATAATTATCAGAATATTATTGACTATATTTCCTATGCTGCACTCTACTTTCTATCTTATACACATGTAAAATAAATATTAAACTGTATATAATATATTTTGAAAAGTTTATTTATAAGGCAGGTATTATCCAATCCATTTAACAGATGAAGGAACTGAAACTAATAGGGATTAAGTCACTTGCTCAAGGTCTTCTATCTGGTAATTATGGGAAGCAAAATTCAAGTATCTTTTAATCTTGCAAAAAAAATTGTCAAAGTGTTTACCACCATCGTAATGAGAACTCTTGGAGTAAATGCAAAAACACTGAAAAGTATACAGAGAATGGAAAGGAGTACTGAAACTTAAAGGAAAAAAAAATGAGCATTGAGAAAAATTAAGCCATTCTTCTAGACACAGAGCAGCACCAAACTGTGTGATTGTGGATGAGAGTGGGGAGAGCATGAAGATGAGGAAGGAGGAAGACGGAGAAACAGGAACAGTCCCAAGATGGAAACTTTTCTGAATCCAAGTACTGAGGGGATTACCAAAGCTGACTGTTTTGAAATATACTCTGACTCTGAGAACAAATGGAAGAAAAATGCTTCTCTCACTTAAAATTACATAAAGCATAGTCAGTAAAACCAAAGGGTGCTTTCGTGTCTACCTTTTCCTGAATACACGTTTGAAAAGCAAAGCAACATCCTTATCTGCATGATTTCATATATTCAGTTCTGTGGTGGTTATTGTGTATATGTTCCTTCGTATCATTTCCTTTTTGTTGGGGCCACAGCTTCCAGGTCCAGCTTTTTAAGGTATTCCTCACTCACCTTGAAGTTCCATGCACTTGCCCCAAGGTCAGCGTGACCACATTTAGTTTCGCAGATATCGTTTGGCGGGGTATTAACAAATACACAGAAGCTGTAATTACTTGTGCTTGGAAAACATGAGGTTTAGCAAAGCTAAACAGTTTTTCCCCCTTGATGAGTCAATGACATAAATTCTCACAGCCCATTCTGAAACTTTAAGTGCTGTTCTTCTTAACTATTTTTGATCCTAGTTTCTTCTTTCAGAGGAAAAGCTCATGATACCAGTGCTTTGGGAAACACCTCATGGGAACTTTGTTATTGATCATGATTCCACAATACATAGAGCTGGAAAGTACCGGTTGATCCTCAGGCCTTGCCTGGATATCTCCTGCTGCCTATCTCCTATTTTTCTGTGCTCTGTGCTTCTTTTTAGAGTTGATTTCCACTAAAAAAGGGGAGTACGGCAGCCATTATCCCTTCTCAAACAGTGGGAACTTGCTCTCTGAGAACTGGCCCCCATTTCTTCCCTAAGGATCCAAAAGACCAGAAATATAAAAAGTAGCTTTTCTTCTGTGAAAGTCTGAGAACTATGAGACACAACAGACTTTTATTTGAAATCTGCTAGCATCAGTTGGTAATGTTGTGACATCCAGCTCATGACTTAACCTTTCTGGGTTCCATTTTCTTATTCGTAAAGGGAAAATAGCATCTATGACTTAGGGGTATAGCAGGAATCTATGATGTAATGGATCCTTTCTAAATACACCTCGACACTGCAATGTCAGTAAAGATGCAGCTCCTGTCTCCTCCTTGCTCAGTTCCCTGAATGTCTCAGTGTGTTATGTCTTGCTGGACTGATCCTCCAGGAGTCTGAATCATACCTGGAATGTGGATTCCGCGTTGGCTGATATCTCTCTTTGCAAATATTACCTTACCAACTCATGTGTAAAAAAAGGTCCAATTAACGGACAATGAAAACTAAAGGAAGAACTTACACATTCAAAACAAGGTCTTTGTTCCCAAGAAACTCAGAGTTGAAACAAATGAACATCCATGAAAATAGGAATAGTTAAGGCTGTTCATGGAACTGAGAGAAAGAGTAGAAATAAAATGGAAGGGCTATAACATTCAGAGGAGGAAGAAAACGAGGGGGTACGACCTGAGTTGTAAATCCTTGTAAGGGTAAGGTCTTCCCATGGAATCCGCTGGGCTGTTGAGGGGTTGGGGGTGGCAGGGCTGACCACTGAATCATTTTCACCCTACTCTACCCCTTTAATAGGCACATTTTGGGTTGAGACTCATGCTCCTGAAGCATGGTGAACTTCTGGGTGGTCAGGATATGACTACTAAGCATGAACATCGTCACAGATGACAACCGGAGTGAAGGAGTTTGTGGGGAACAGGGCAGTGGAATAGTAGCCTAGGACACCCCTAAGATTATAACTATATGCCAACCCCTCTACTGGGAAAGAAAGAACAGTGGACTCTAAGATCCTAACTACCCCTCCCACGTCGGCTGTTTTTCATCTTTATCTGCTTTCCCAAATGTGGGATACATAGTCAAGGTCACGGAAGAGAGCTTGGCTCAAGCCAGCAACATGGTTATTTACTCAATTTACTTTAAAATACGGAAACAAAACAAAACCTTGGAAAGCAAAAATTAAAAGACTCCAAACAATGAAGTTTTAGAAGTCTCCCCAAGCATAAGTCATGCTAATTTAATATAATAATATTATGCTTTCAGAGTTAAGAGCCATAACATATGGTGGCGAGCGCCTGATGCCAAACGGGACTGTAAAAAGCCCTGCCACGCACCGTGCCATCACTAGAGGGCGCGATTGTACACCGAGAGGGTTCAGCTCCCGGGCAGGAGGTTCACCCCCCTACAGTGCAGACTTCCCACCTCCACTAGCGGGTCACAGCTTTTTGCTGCCATGGGAATCCCTAAACAAGGGATAAATATGTCACAATAGCCATAGACGATTTCATTTTTCATCCTGTTTTAATGCATGGCAATCTCACAGCATCCCCTCTGCCGCCTGATGTTGCTCGCTGGCCTGGTAAGCATGGGCAGCACAAGGCATCCATTCTTGCTGGATGGTATCACAGCACGTCGCTCTGTTCGCACACTGTGCTGCATTGTAAAGGTCCCTTCTGCGCTATGGAACGGGGAAGAAAAGAATTTCCCCTCTCCTTCTTCCCTAGCTTGCTCCCTTTCCAAGTGCAGCTGAATCGTCAAATGTGGATAACTTCAGAGCCTGTCTGCGTCAGGCTAGTAAGTACTCATAGTGATCAGACATGAAGAAAGCCCATCTAATTGGCGGCAAAGAAGAACTGAAAAAAGACATCTGATTCATTATGGGGGTGCAAAAAGTAAATGTTTGAAGTGCTGTGATATAGTTAAGATAATTTGACTTACTGAAACCTATTCCTTTACATGGAGCTCGTGATAGAATGAAAGCTAACGATGTCAATGTCACTGCTGTGACTGAGCACATATCGACAGTCCAATTTGTAGGAGGTAGCGCTAAGCCCTTAGGAGCAGCTCTAGAGAGGGGTGTAAATTAATCAGAGAATGGGGCTGCGTGACCTGTAGTAAGTTACCTTGTTGTCTCTGCCGTGATTTCTGTGGTTGTGCTCATCAGTCCCCATGTACCTATCAGGTGTGAGGCACTCCTTGGATACAAGTATTAGTCAACATGGCCCCACACTTGAGATGGCAGTCAAGGGAATTTTATCCCCTGATCCGAAGGAAACTAAGGTTGCTATAGCGATTACACAAATTCCTAATTCACAGTTCGATTCCTCCTCTCCACCACGCCCCCTTCTGGTGTGTAATGAAGGAAGAGTTTCCTCACAGGGAGGAGGAGGTGCAGGGTTTTAGACCTGCTTCCTGGAGGTCACGAACCAAGTCAGCTGGTTCACAGGTGTACCCTTTGTGGCTATGCCAACACATAGCACAGAACAGACCCTCAATAAATATGTGCTCACTAAATAACAGTATAGGTACATAGATGGGTGGGTGTAATAATGAAGTGAGTGAAGCACTGTGAGGATTCCTGGGGAATACGTTTAAAGTGGAAGAATATTGCTACTCACTATATCTTAGGACATCAAATCTGGATAAAAATAAATAAAAACATTCACCATTTCAGCCATTCATTTAAGCTTAATCTCCCAAGTTGTATCTTTCAATGAGCTTAAATATCTTTTATTACTGTAAACATCAGAATATTTACGTCACTGCACAAATAAATGCCAGTTTAACATCTCCAGGGTAGTAAAATGTCATGTGTAAATTTTTAGGAAGGAGGGAGAATATTAAGTAATTGGCTGTCCGGGTTTGGAGAAGGGTGTTCCAAATGCCATTCTTGTAGAGAATTTCTGGTTTTTCCTTGAAACTTGCATTGATAATTTTGGTTCCTGGCACATAGGAAGTTGCCATCTGTGTCTGAGATTTCCCAAAGGGTGTATTCCTGGGAGTTTCAGAGCCATAGAACTAAGACAGGAGGAGGGATCTCCGGGTCATGGGGCGGGATTGTGGAGCCATCAGTGATACGACCTTTGATGTTGGTCAGTGCTGGCTGCTTCCCAAGGGCCTGAGGGTGTCTACTGAACTAGAAACACACTCTGCAGTTAGAGCCCAGAGGGCGACCTTTCCCCAAATGCTTCCTGTTTTGTGACTCAGCAGGTGAGTCGTTTAGTTAATAACAACTTCCTTCCTATCTGTCTGAGACGTCCCCTGGAAATTTTGGAGCTCCTTTGATTTGGGGAGCATTCCTGGGATCAGCTGCTGAGGCTGCTGGTTGGAGATTACTTGTCAGTGGCGTGGGGATGATGGAGACATTGGAGACACTTTCTTATAATAGATTCCACTGAAATAGACGCTGCGGAGTTTGTGCAAAAGCCTACTGGGGAGTGGTCTTTGGCAATATACACCTTTAAAGAAGTGAGTAATGTAAGAATAAGCAGGGGGTGGGTGCAGGGAAGGGGGAGCAGGGGATGAGAAACTGGCTCCCAAGAAACTGACTCCCAATGCCACTGGAACAAAGACCTCAGCCGAGCCCCTGGTCTGCTCTGCAGCCCTGGTGACCCTTTAGATTATTTCAAATGGAGGCAAATTGGCAAAGCCTTTGTTTCTCCCCTTCGGCGAGTAATTCGCTTCATGCCAAGTCCCGAAGGGGTTATAACCTTGAAAGAGATAACTCACTGAAGTTGAGCGCAATTTCCAATAGCATCATGACAATAAGGGAATTGTCGTAATCAATATTACCACCTGGGGGTGAGGGATGGGTGCATTGGCCTTTATGACGGGATTTGGAGAACTATAGTGTTGATACTGAAACAGTGGCTCAGTGTTTGGTACCTAGGCAAGCAACATCAGTATCCTTGGAAACCTGATTTTTATATGATGTTTTATGGAAATTAAAATTGTATCATCTTTTTTCCTATAACCTTATCTTGCTTTCCTCATCTTCATACCTATTCCCAAAAGTAAAATACTTGGTTATTGTAAAGTACACCTTATGGTATAAGGAAAAACAATGCAATCGGCAGAGGACTAATTGGATTTTGTGACTCTGAGTAGTGGATCTGGCATTTTTGTCAACATTACCAGTAATTTTGAACCTGCGTTAACAGGTAGGAAGTTTCAGGCTATAACACTTCTTAAGTAAATGCAAATTCTCAAGATCTCCCACAAATTTAGTGATCCAGAAATTCTGAGGGTGGGAGAGGGCAATCTATGGCTTAACAAGTGATTCTCACACACACAAAATTTGGGGACCACTACACTGACATGTCTGTTACAGGCCCCCAACAAGACAGCATCAGCAAAAACATTTTATTAGCAAAAGAAAATTTTGTGTGGTTAGACCTTCTTTTGATGATAATGCACTGGTTTTTGCATCTCGTTATTTGTGTTACTTTACAGACTGGAAAATCAGACATGATTTAATGCCTTAGTGGGTTTGGTTATGACAGCTGTCACAATGTCCCCCTGTCAGGAAGATGCAGACTGCTCATCTCTGTCATGATATGGGAACCTAACCAAAGGAAATAGCTAAGGGGAATGAGTGAAGACAGAGAGGCAGATATGATGTGTGCCCCTTCTTGTATGGGATTGCAAAAGTTCAATATTGGGAAAACCTCTGAACTTGCATTGGGATGAATTTAGATAGGTACCAAATGTGTGCTGTTTTGCTTTTGAGAAGAAAACAAATACAGTCTTCCTGTTCTTTACAGAAAACTTATACAAACATTGATTGGCCATGAAGATAACACCAATAGCCAAGGAAAAAAAATACTGCCAAATAGTAAATGATATGGTGTTTACAAAGTGGAGATCGTCTATAGACCATGAAAATGAAAACATTTTTAAAATGAAGAAAACAGGAAATCAAATATGAAAGTACTTATTCATTAAATCTTGTTTCTGAATTTTGTTACAAAGTTCATTGCAAAGCTGGCGTCCTTGCCTCCAAATATGAATCAGAATGCCCATGTTTTTGAAAGCTCTGAGACTTAGCAAGTCCTTAGATACCACTTTAGTTTAACCAGTCCGGGGGCCATCTGTTTCTAAAAACTATTAGGTCAAAAATAGACTCGAAGTACAAAGACTCTGTTCAACCTCTTCCATACATGTTGATCATCAATGTGCCATTTGCATTGATACTTACCTGTGTTGTTCACCTGCAAATGTCCCAGCATATTAAAAAAGAAAAGAAAAGAAAAAACTAAGGACTAAGTCCTCTCTTCTTTCTTAATAGCACTTGGACTTCAGTTACTTTTCCAACTACTGCTCAGTTATTGGCTGAACTGTTGCAGCTTCCAAAAACCACTTCTTACTGTGTGAGTGGGAGGCATAGATAACGGGAATTTTTAATTAAATGCAGTATATTTTTCCAATGAATCCTTCATGGCACACTCATTTTTAATAGCATCCTAAGCTTCCTTAACTCCAGGACAACTGGTCTTGAATTAACTAACAGGCAGATTCATCATGGAGACACATTAACTCTGGGAAGTCCAAAGATGCTCTCGTGTAGCTCCTCACATCTGTTATTCTATTTTGCGGCGTGGGTTCCCAATCAGTCGGGGAAATAAAAACATTCTCACTCCATGGAGGCTCGGCTATAAACTTCAATCTAAAGAGCCACTCAGCTCATATCACAGAACTCCCCTTGAAATATTAAATTTCGGAATCCTCCAATATGGAGAAAATTAATAACATTCCCAAGGTAGTTCTTCCTCCCTGAAACTTTTAAATATAAAGATTGACTTTTCAATATATTTGAAGAACTTCCTAAATGGCAGGATGTTCACACTTATAAAGAGAAGCTGTTTGAGTATCTACTCATATGGTAGCCCATGTTCAACTGGCTGAAAGGAAACTACCCCTTCATTATCATACATGTAAACAAAACAATGATAAATTTTGTTCAATGCGAGGAATAAGCTGGATATTTCAAAATAAAAATAGTCTAAGTTAAATAGTAAAGGAATTTAATGTGAATTTAATGTTGGTGCCTTAAAATTTGCTTAGGAGAAAATTCAATACTGCTTGCATAAAAATTAGAATCAAGAGATATATTAAATGCCCTTATTATATAACTTATGAATAGTTTTCTGTTTGTGGATTTTGTTGTTAAAAGAAACACCATGCATGAGAAATGCACACAGGAATTTTCCCTAGATTACATGAGGCAGCACAGACTCATCTGTATTCTTTCTCGTATGATTTTGTGATATACACCAATTATTGGCTGTGTGACCTTCAGACAGTTGCTTCATCTCTCTATTTTATTATTTATTCTTCTGAAAAAAATAGAGGACAATAAAGTCCCCACCTTAAAGAATTGTTATGATAATTATATGAACTAAAATATATAAAGAAGTTAGATCAGTGCCTGGCACTTTGTGTCATATAATATTAGCTTTTATTATTCAATAGCTATTATTATCACACTGTGACAAAAACAATACTACGTGCTCCAAGCATCTCCCATGAATCCGTGCTTGGTTAGGCAGGTCCCCGCACAGCTCCATCAGCTCTCTCCTTACACCCTTCTCTCCTGCATGGCTGCTTCCGCCTCTCTTTCAGACCTCATGGCGGAATCCCACTGCAGACAGCACAGCTGCTACTTCCTTCCTACACCAGGCCCTGTGGCGAAATCCCTACACTGCAGACCACATGTCTGCTTCCTTAGAGAAGCAGAAGGAGCTCCTCTCTCACTACAGAGAGCGTGGCGGAATTCCCTCTCTCTTTCAGCCCGCCCTTATTGCAAATGCTTGGCCCAGAACTTCTTACGGGACCTCATATCCAGCCCCTTCTAGGATGTGCTATTTTTGCCAGTTCCCCCACCCGTATCTTTTACCTTCTCTTGGCTGCCATCTTTAGTCAGGGCAAGAGTTCCCCATGACACAGGCATCTGCCTCCCTGGCTGTGTCACGAGTCACTCTACACTCTGAAAGTCACTACCTTGTAGCCCTGGGTGGGGGCAGTCCACTTCCCTTCAGGAAAGACTTGGCTATTAACTTGATTAACTTGTCATTGTTATGTAAAGTATCTTAGCTGCTCTTGTCCACTTTCCCCTTCTCCTAATCCAGGTTTGTGAGGCCATTGTGGGGAATATTTCAGGGGACCCCCTCCCCCTGCACCCCGTTACAGGTTTACAGTTCTGAGTATGAGAAACAGTTTATTCTTGTATTATTACTTATTAATTGTTGCATTATTTTCCATATGAACAACTGTAAACCTACTTTTGCCCCACCCTGTGTATATCACTTTCAGTCCGAAGCACTAAAAGGTCCAGTTTGCCTTCTTGATTTCTTTCTTTTCCCATCACAGAGACAATGTATTGTGATGGTTCCTTGAGAAGCTGACTGCCTACCTATCACCAAGATAAAGATAAAGCCAAGAGTTTACTCTTTACTCTCATTAAAGAGACCACCTTACACTCACAACCCCACAGTTCAGAATGAGGAGAAACACCGACATAAGGATTTTGAGGCAAGGCACTCAAAGATCCTTAAGGCACCGTCTGCTGATGCTTTCCGTTGTGTAAGCTGAAGAGTTTTAGGCGTGTTCCTATAATGAACAATCCAATCTTTTGCTTTCCTGGGGGAGTAGTGGAAGGGTAAAGAAATGCTAATGAAAAGAAAGAAATCCCAAGTCCTGTTCTGTAGACTGAGGTGTGGTTCAGTTCTCAAGGTCTAAGCCCAGTGTTCAGGTTTTGGTTCTCAGTAGCATCACTGATTGAGCAAACCCGGATCCCTGAGTCACTGGATAGAAGAAATCTTCTACTAATCAGCACCCGAATTAAGGTGAATGAGAAATAAGCTTTTGTTTTATTAAAATGAGTGGAATTTTGGAGTTACCACAGTCTACTTTAGGTTAAATGATCCTGATGAATACATGTCTAGCATATACAGTAGTCCCTCTCTATATTGCGGTTCACTTATCACAGCCTCACTGTATCGCGGGATTTTTAAAAATATATTTAGTAATTTATCGCGGATTTTTCACTATAAGGTTAATTAGGGACAGGGAGCAGTTTATAAGTGTGTGGGAAGGATTTATAAAGCCTTAAAATATATATAAATACTAAAATAAATGTAAGGTTCCTACGTCGTGGATTTTCACCTATCAAGGGGTGGGGGGTCTGGAACGGAATACCCGCGATAAGTGAGGGAATACTGTATAGTATATGTGAGTGCTATGAAAACTCGTATAGGATGTTGTTATTTGCTAAAGAGTGCATTTGCCTCCCCAGCAGGAAGAAGAAGAGAGCAGTCTAATAACCCTTCAGCCTAATACCCATAAAATTGACAGCATTCACATAATCCAAAAACTTCCACATGCACAAATGTATGAAGACACATTAAGCGAGCGAATCATATTTGTGTGACTTATTTTTTACTTCTTAATTGATAGCCTTGGTTTTCCAGAGACACAGCTTTCAAGTTATAGCAAAAAGAAACAAAGACTAAAATAAAAACCCATAGGCAAATGTCAATGAACCTAATCCCACCACGTCTTACATTAACATAAGGGCGCCACCTTCAATGTGAGTACACATTCCTAGTGGGAGCCATGAAAACAGATATACTAATAGCTGCCCTTGCATGTATTTCCCAAAAGATTCAATCAAATCAAGTGGAGACAAATCCTGATGACTACAGATGAATCCAGAAGAATTAGATATATAATTCAAGGATTTGTCTATACAGAGGAGTGCTCCAAAATCGATAATTATCTAAGACACAGTGGTTATGTTCTAGAGGATGGATGTGTTAAATATGCATGATTGGGTAACAGAAACCCTATGGCTATTTCTAGAGCAATCGAGGATATTTGACAAGACTGGCCACTTTGTTCAGACAAATTCCATGTTGTAATGCTAATTTCATGACCAATTCATCTGCTATGATTTCCCAAATGTATAACCTGCAGTTGTTGTAAAGAGTTCCAAACTCAAAGAATTATTGGCAGCCTGCACAATTTTAAAATGTAGTTGCTGCCTATGATTAATAGTACACCAATCTGTTTTTAAATATTGTTGAAACCAAAAGAGCTCTTACAGGCTTTTCAAACTAACTGATTTTAAAGTAGACTTTACTACTATGTCTGTAATGAATGACAAAACAATTCTATTAATAAAATAATCAGATACCTTCAACAAATTTGTCTGTAAACTCATGGCCACGAACCCGAGCACCCAGAAATTATACTTTGTACCCCAGAGTTTGTCAGAAAGTGGAAGTATCATAGCTCAGAGTTTAAAAAGATATAGTAAATGGGTCTAAAGATAATTCTTAGAGCTTTTGTGAAGTAAAAAGCAAAGTAATATAGGTAATAGACAATACCGTAAATAGTGACCGCTGTCATCATTATTATAAGTGTTCAATACACGCATTCTGAGTAAAAGAAATACTCACACACACTCGTCTGCAGCTGTGTGATTCCTGCTCTATAAAGGTGCTCTGAATGCTAACAGCATCTGCTTCAATAATGACTAAGACAAAATTCTGGATCAAAGCTGTGCATCCATGCCTTTGCCTGACCTAAATGCTTTTTGTTTGTTTTCAGTTTTCTGTTTCAGTGCTTTTGATGAACTCATGTTCCTGTGCTCCTAAAGAAATAGGAGCATGCCAGTAGAAGGACTGATGAATGAGATCTCAGATTTTCCCAATCTGAATGAGATCAGGCATCCTAAATGACGCCAGATGCATTCTTTCAACATATACGGCTTCTTAAGCGTTTAAACTTGAGTATAACACGCATGAACGCTTGAATTCTTAAGTCTGTCTGGCATGGTTGTGCATGTGTGTGGCTCCTTTATTAGACTGGGGAAGCCTGGAGGAGAAGCAGCATCTCATCTTTATCTTCTGTTTTTGCACATAGCCTCGTCCTTTGTAGGATCTAAGTAAACAGTTGCTGAATTGAGCTGAGGAGCTGAATGTGGCAGGTTGTTGATAGCCTGGCACTGTCCTATCGGCCTCTAGTGTGCTCTGTATCCCAAGGGAAAAACCCAGGGCTGCGTTTCCCAGATCACTTTCCTCTGGTATGAGGTTGCCAGTTGAGAGGTGTTCTTATGAGATCTAGGAGACGGAGGAAAAGGGGAAGCCGTTACTTCTGGCTGCCGCTACAGAGAGATGCTCGGGAAGAAAGCCAAACAGAGAGGCACAGGCTGCTTCACTGCTGCAGGCAACTGATATGAACAGGGATGCTCTTCCGAGGCTCCTGAAATTCACAAGGATTTTCAGCAGACACCTGGGAGCCACATACATGACTTCTACTAGCACCCGAGAGCATCGCCTATGTTTTTCCCATAGACCTAATTCTTCCGACGTCAGGAACTCAGGCGGCAGCTTCTCCAGTCCCACCAATATTTGTATGAGCTTTTAATTTCCCATATTATTTATGGGCACTTGGAACGCAGTGAATGAGCTTCGCTTTAATAAAACTCTCTCTGATTTACTGAGCGATAGAGAACCAACCAACAGAGGAATTAAGTTGGCGATTCTTCAACGCTATAAGCTGCACATCACCTAAGAGTAAAAGAAAAAAAAAAGATCCTTGGTAGTTTCTTGCCTTTTAGCTACAATAGCTAATAGCTATCTGGTAGCTAAAAAGTTATGGCTGTAAGATTAGGAAGTAAGCAAAACAGACCGAAAGAAGTGCAAAACTAAATGCAGTGATACATGCCTTTCCATGCTGCACACTCTAAACCTTCTATTTTAGTTAGCAGAGAAAGAAGAAAAAAAAAAAAAAAAGGAAATTACATCACCTTGCTGGTCAAAGATATTATCATTGGCATAACCTGGGTGTTCTTGTTAGAAATACGGGATCTTGGGTATTTTCACAGGTGATTCACATATGCATTCATGTTAAGAATCACTGCTAGGAAGGATGTGTTAAAACACATTGCTGGGTCCCACTCCCAAAGATTCGGAGTTGATTTGCCTAGAGCATGGCTTAGGCATCGGGATATTTCAAAGCTCCTCGGGGACTCCACCGAGTAGCTGAGTTTGAGAGCCTCTGCCAGAGCCGTTCTGGTGCCCTCTGAGTACCTGCAGGAGACTGGCCGGGCTGGTGAGTTAACTGAAATGGCATTGGTCTCCAGGTGCATTTTATCCTCCGCTGCACTGAGTCCAAGTCCTGGGCTCCTCTACAGTGACTGGGATTTTTGGGCTTTTGCCAGCATTTTATAGGGTTGCCTGGCTAAGTTAGCACCTCATTGTCTATTTCCTCCTGAGCATTATGACTGCAATTCAGCTAATAGCTACAAAGTAAATGGATGCTTTTTGGAGGTGGGGGTGGGTCGCTTTGTGGTCTAAAGAGCTAGTCTTTCTGAGAACGTGGGGTATTCATTTCCTATTACTGCTGTAAGAAATGACCACGGACGTAGTGGCTTGAAACAACACAAACCTATTACTTACAGTTGCGGAGGTCAGAAGCCCGATAGGAGGTTTACAAGGCTAACTAACACCGAGGGGTTGGATGGCTGTGCCCCTCCCTGAGGCTTCAGCAGAGAATCCAGTTCTTGGCATCTTCAGCTTCTAGGAGATGCCAGCATTTCTTAGCTGATGGTCCTTCCTTCACCTTCAAAGAGCATCACTGCAGCCTCTGCTGCCCATCCTCACATTTCCTTTTTCTGACTTGGAGTCTCTGGTCTCCACCTTATAAAGACTCTTGTGATTACGTTTGACCCGCCCAGATAATCCTGGATAATCTTTCTATTTCAAGCTCTTTAACTGAATTCTGTCAGCAAAATTTCTTTTGTCATGTAAGGTAACATCCTCACTGGTTTAGGGGATTAGGCCATGGACATCTTGGGGGGAGGGGGGAGTAATTTTATCTACCACATATGGTTAGATGTGTGAAAGGAATATTGCACTCCACATTGCCTTTTCTTTAAGAAAAGGAATAATTTATTAGGACCATAATGCACATGTAAGCCAATCACTTTGGTTTTTTAAAAATACACACAGCAAGATTTACATAAATATAATCACGTTTCTGTTCAGTTCAGGTTTCTATTACCAACCTTAGTCTTTCTTGTACCATTTTGCAGAAACTTCTTTCCCATCTTCATCCCCTTTCTTTACCGGGCACTACTTGCCACCTAAATCTTTGACCCTTTCACGAAGTTCACGTTGTCTTCTGCCACAGGTGTTCATTGGCTTTCATCTTTCTTCAAGATTTTGATTTTCAATCTTGGCTCCACACCAGAATCAGCTGGGGAGCCCTGAGAGATCTCTGTGACCAGGCCACACCCAAGGCCCATCAGTGTTTTTAAAGCTTTCCGGGTTTGTTCAATGTGTGTTGAGGTTTCAGAACCAACAAGAGGTCCTCCCATTTTCTACCTCCCGATGCCTGGCAGAAAGAAGAAAGCTGCCTCACACCTTGCTTTGAGAAGCAGTCCCGTGACAAGCCTTTCCCAGTCTGATAGTATCCAAACTCGGCATCAGAAGTTAAGAGTCAGGGGTTAAGCAAGAAGCACCTGCTGCCCAGTGTCCCAACACCCACGGAGTCTATGGGACCCCTTGCAGGGAGGTTGAACTTCGACCCCTGGGAATGTTCAGGCTTTCTTCTCTTATATAGACCCAAGGTCTCCTTCAGAGGTGAAGAGCTCATAATTTCTGAACACAGTGGGCCAGCTTTATGAGTGATGGCCTTGTGCCCACTCCTGGAAAGGACTTCTCTGAATCCAGTCAAAAGGCAAAGGCCAATCCCACTAATGTCTCATAGTTCTCTCTCAGCGTAGGGTTTTTGTTTTTATTTGTTAGTTGTTTGCTTCTTTCTGGAATCTGGCGCATCAGAAGCCTCTAGGTACAGCATCTATGGCAACTTAGAAATAATCACTTCTGTTCATAGTTACAATATTTGCTAACTTTCATCTTCTCTTACTCTGACAGTTATCTTGTTAAGCTTATTAAATATGCTGACATATTCAGCATGTCTTACTACTTCACTTTTCTCCATTAACCCTTTCAGTGCCAACATCGCTGTGAGCGATGCTGACAAATTTTCCCCAAAGTGCCAGCGTCACTCCCAGCAACTCTTTTTGCGATGGCTATAAATGTAAATGACAATGTAATAATTGATATTTTATGTTTTGTTCTCTTTTTTTGTACCTCAGATTATATATTGATATAATTTTTTCTCATATTAATCCAAATTTTGAATTACACATGGCACTCAAAGGGTTAATAGCACTTACTGACATTGAACATACTATATGCTGCATTTATTTTATTTATTGTATGTTTCCTACCCTTAATCTGCAGAACAAATGAGAGTAGAAGTCTTAGCCTTTTGGGGGGCACTACTCTATCCCTAGGATTTGAAATACAGCCTACCTATAATAGGAGCTCAGCGAATATTTGTTGAATGAATGAATCTAATTTCAACCTTCTTGTAACGCTGTCAGAGAAGCACATCATCAAGCCCATTTTACACGTGATGAGACTGAGGCGTCAGAAGTTACGTCCCCAAGGAGAAAGTGGCAACGATGATTTCAAACCCTAGTGGTCTGACTCTCAGTTCCATCCATTTGACCATAGCTTTGTAAGGATTCCCTCTCATCAGCTACACTAGTAAGAGCAGTTCCATAAAAGCAGCGCCTTGGTGAGAAGCTATTCCTCACAGTTCCGTGTGGGCCTGAACGGTGCCTCTGAAGGTCCCTAACTCGGTGTCTTTGGGCAGGTCCTACCCCTCTCTGAGCATTTAGCTCATAAGGTAAAACAGAAACCGAGACCTGACAGTCCTGGGGAAGTGACTGAGGAGTAGGAGATGCTGCATCTCCCCTCTTCCTCATTTTAATGAGTAGTCTTTTCCTCACAGGTAACAAATTCTAGTGATACAGACGCTTGCCAACGCTTTCAGGGTCTCCCTAGTCTTTGCCCAGGACAGATCCCCGAACAAAGGAGAGGCGGCATGAAATTTGGGGGTGAGAAAGGTGTTTCACTCATCAATGCAAAGGTGAAAGAAGTGCCCATGAGGTTCCCAAAGAGATTGTTTCTATGTCTGCTGTGCATTTAGACATCAGTGTAATTTCAGAGATGATCTATGTGTGGCTTTGCTAAATGTATTATTGAAAAGAAAACTCACTAATAACTATCATTTGCTTACTGATGAAAGATTTTTTAAAAAGAAATTTTAAGAACTAACTGTCGTCACATGGTAATTGAATGTTCTGACTTGTTCTTTTGAATGCGAATTTTAAAAATGAATGAGTATTTGCTGGAAGAAATATATTTGCATATCTGCAATATGTGGTTCTCTGGATAAGGTGTGATATTGAACATTTTGGTTTTTAATAACCACTTTTCTGGAGATATAACTCACATGCCGTGTCCTTCACTCTTTGGAAACATACAATTCTTTGGTTTTTAGTATATTCATATCGCTGTGCAACCATCACCACCATCTGCTTTCAGAATATTTCACCAACCCCCAGAGAAACGCTGATTCCTCTAGCAATCACTGCCCATTTGCCTGGGAACTGCTATCTACCTTCTGTCTCTATAGACTTGCATATTCTGGACATTTCACATACATGGAATCATACAATATGTGGTCCTTTGGGTCTGCATAATGTTTTCAAGGTTCAACCACGTGGTGGCATATATCAGTACTTCATTTTTTTTTTCTCCTTTGCTGCATAATATTTTATTGCAGGAATATACCATATGTATTTATCCATTCATGAGTCAGGTGACACTTGGTCATTGCACTTTTTCCTCTTTTTGACTATTATGAATACTATATGGACTGTTATATACATGTTTGCATGGTAATATATTTTCTAATATATTGAATATATGTCGGACTGAATTGCTGGGTCAAAACTCTTGTTTAACAGTATTATTCATTTTGATAAAATGAGCATTTTAAAAGTGAAATCCATTAACTAATTCGAGTGGCAGGATAAGGTACATGTCCCAAAGTCCAATTCCATCTTCTCAGTCGCTGTGAGATTGCCATCCATGTTTCTATTTTACAGATAAATAAACAATCTTATAGAGGTAAGTGATCTTCCTGTTGCCACACACCTATAAATGTGAAAGGAGCAGTTTAATCCACGTCTGTGGGACTCCGTTATTTATGCTGCTTATTCTAAAACTCTATAAACTAGTCCCAGTTTTGGGTTTGTTTGTTTGTTTGTGCTGCTTCATTTTTATTTGCTTCTATTAGGCAAATTTAGAGTTTTTAAGACTGTGGTTATTTTAAGGAATGTTTCTTTTACTAAAAAGAAATGTGAAGTCATGGCCTAGGAAGTTCATTGCTTTCAGCTTTATGTGATTGGGTATCCATGCGAACATTTCTTGAAGTGAAAAAACAAAACAAAACTGGTAGATAGGATATGTCAATCACTTAATTAATAATCTATGCCAATATACAAAAATGTGTGTAAATATCTAATAAATAATAAATGCCAATTGTTTTTTAAAACATAAAATTTGTTACCAAATGTACCAGAATGCAATTGATATTTTATAAAGCTGTTTTCTCTGAAACTCACTATTTTAGTTTGATATTCATGCAAATTCTCCAAAATAAATATTGACATTTATTAGAGTTCTTTTCCCACAAGTGAAAATAGATGTTTCACTGGAAAGTAAAGGCTATTTTTAATGGTTTAGGAATAGATTTAAGGTCTGCTTACATTAATAAAGATTACTGATTTCCACAGGGTATAAAAACTTTCTCAGATAGTAACACCTGATAGCATTACAACTGATATTTATACAGTGAAATCCTTCAAATAAAGTGCTACCTCACTGATTTATTTAAATCAAAAGTGGTACTGTTAAGACTGATACTTGGTGATACAAAGAAGCTTGACCTGGATCAGTCAAAGTAACGATTAATAACAATATGCATTAATTTCATCACTCAGTACCATTCATTGGTATAGTCCTACAAATGACAAAAATGTGCACATATATTAATGCACATATAAACATATTTACAAAACTTTTAAAAGATTATAAAAGAATAAAGCTAATAGTTATGGTAACTTATGAAGCTATATTGGAAATGGAGTGGTACTTTTAGTTGTTATATGCTTTAAGTAATACAGAAAAAAATTCAAGGCAGCACAATTGGTAGAAGATATTAAAATGATGTTTAAGAATGCATAGCTTTGTGTTTTCTCTTTTAGAAATGTCAGTTAGTGAAATCAGATGGTTCTTGTCCTTTCCTGTCTGACTTATTTCGTTTAGCACGCTACCCTTAAGATCCATTGGTGTTGTCGCAAATGGCAGTGTTTCACCCTTTCTTATGGCTGAGTAGTATTCCGTTGTATGTATATGTTTACCACATCTTCTTTATTTGATCGTTCACTGAAGGCCTCTTAGGGCGGTAAAACAGAAAGCAACAAACAAATGAACAAACAAAACAAACGAACTCACAGACATAGATACAGAATGTTGGTTACTAGGAAGGAAGGGGGTTGAGAAGAAGATGAAAAGGGGAAAAGGGGTAAAATCTATGGTGATGGAAAGAGACTAGGCTTTGGGTGGTGAGCACACAATGCAGTATACAGCTGATGTATTATAGAGTTGTGTACTTGAAACACATAAAATGTTATTAACTAATGTCACCCTAATAAATTTAATATTAGAAAAAGAAAGTATTGATTAGAAGTAGTTGGGAACAATGCAAGAGATAAAGTAAAAAATTGTCACTGAATCACAACCTTTAATAACTTATTCAACACTAATTACTTGAATATATTAATACTACATATTCCTTTACAGAATCAATTTCTTTAACTCTACTTTGTTATAAGAAACTATTTTAAGTTTTATGTCACTCATTCATTCATTCATTCACTTCCATAACAAATTTTATTGAGTGCCTACTTTGTACCAAGAACTGTGGTAATGTTGATCAATGGAGCCATAATTCCTGCCCTCTTGGACCTTGTTGTCTGTTAGGACAATTTACACAAAGTGCAAAAAAATGAAGGGAAGAAGACTTCCTCCTCTTCTGTGACTATAGGAAGAGTAGCTGCTTATAGCTCCAGTTTTGAAGGCTCTTTGAAAAAATGTAATTTTCTCTCTAAACAAGATGTTTCTTTTTAGATAACTTCTTCTTCCAAGTGGTATTAATGAAAGGATGAATCACCTAGTATTCTAGAATAGTAGAGGAACATTAAAATATGAATGACATAGAATATATCTTTCCAAGGGGGAAAAATTGACCCATAGAAGCCTTGCTTACCAGGTGTCTTCATTTGTAATTACACAGAAAGGACCCCAGCAATAACAGCTGAGCCAGAAGGACCCAAAGCTCTAAATGAAAGAATAACGTCAGAAGCAGGTGATGAGTAGTAGAATCCAGAGCTTAGAAAGGCAAATAGAGAAGATGAAGCAACAGAGTTACAATTTATAGTTCTCATCACAGACACTTCCAGCCATTACCACTTTCTAGGTCCCCATCACATGGTGGATCCAGCAATGTGCACACATGTCAATGCATAAAGAAGCATGTGCATTGTGCTCACTCTTCTCTTAGAATCAAAGGACTTGGAGACCATGCAAGAGCACAGGGATCTCCCCAGTATCTGTCAAGGATAGTTTACTGACCAAATTAGGAAATTAAGACTCTAAAGAGCATAGTTTTTCTTATAATCTAATTACTTCATTTTCTTCCTTTTGCATTTAAACTCTGTGTGTTTAAATAAGTTCAACGTCTGTTTTATTATTTATTTGATGAAAACGTTGGCATTTATAAATTATTATCTAAAAGAGCACTGGGACGTCTGGTTTCTTTCCTTTAGTAATTTTGCCTGCTTCCGTTTGACAGAGGCATATTTATCTCAGGTTTCTGCTTCTTGCCCTCTACAACGAATGACATTTCTTTCAGACATTTCTATTTCCAGATGTGATATTAGGTAGCTTCAAAAACACAGGGAAAAATATCAAGGAAAGGGAAACCTCACTTAGGAGTGTTCTTTTAAACAAATATTTTTCTTTGTGATAATTTTGGAAAGACATTTGTTACAGATTTTTCCATATGCACACATATATATACACAACACACTTTTAATTTATACAACGGTCTCAATTACATGTGCAAATAACCTGCAGTGAATCTTTTTGACATAATACATCATGGGCTAAGAGGTAGCTGGAGGGTCTTTGCTTTTAGTGTTTTGTAAAACCAAGGTACAAACATTTTTACCATTCAGTAGGTATGATTTTTTTAAGAGTACAATTGTCCCTGGGTCTTGGAAATATTTTTCCATCAGCCTTAGTCATACTTAGCAAGTCAGGGACAAATATATAAAATAACCCCCCAACTTGTGTTTGTATTGCTCAAGTATTCAATTTCTCTTTGGGGCCAATATCTTTTGAAAGTTCAGTGTATCCATCTTTCTTCTTCCAGCTCTTTCCTCAATGAAAATAATTTCACTCCACAAGACAGTGGCTAAGAAAACTGCACATGGGGTGCAAGGACCGTGCATGGAACAGAGGGATGAATTCTCCTTAAATTATTGAAATATGCGTTACTATAGCTGCTCTTGAAGCCAATTGTGTGCAACACGCATGCAGGATGATTTGTGGGGCAAAAAAAGTACTATGGTCAAACATGTTTAGAAAAATATGTGCATTTTCTTAGAGAGTAGGGTGCTAAGATTTTTGTACATAAAAATACAGAACACACAGTTACATTTAAACTTCAGATAAACAACAAATACTTTATCAGCATAAGTATATCCCATGCAATATTTGGTGTATGTTTACACTGAAAACGTGGTCATTATTTATCTGAAATTCAGACTTAACTGGGCAACTTGTAGTTTGTCAGGCAACTCGATTAAAAAGTCATATGTTAGCATTTTCTTTTTCTTTTAACCTCAATTAGCCATTGAGGAATTGTTAGGGTTTTCATAAAGGGAAAAATAAATGGGCAGAATACTACAGGGAACAATGGGTACTTTTGTTTGGCTTGATCCTTTGTAATCGTCGGCAGCCGTCCGTCTCGAGAGACGATGGTGTAGCTTCTTAAGAGTCTATCTGCACCGCCGAGAATGGCTGTGCAGTCCGACTCGGGAGTGACATGGTATCTGTCTCCTCCCGTGTTGAATCGACATCTTGCGATGACGCTGAAGCTACAGAGCCTGGGCAGGGTAATATGGAGGGTCTGCTGTTGCCCATGCAGCAGACCCCGCCTCTCTTCGCAGCTGAAGGATCCAAGGGAAAGATGGAGTCAATACAGCTTGGGTTCAGGTGCGCCGCAGGAGTTGCCGGTGTTGACTACAACGTCAAACCGCCTTAGGGACTCCGGCTCCGGATTTTCTGTCGGGGTTTACTCCCTTAGCCTTTCCCCTGAAGAGGTATGCCGCAAGGCAGCGGAGGTTTTTTGGAGTCAGAGTTTTCCTTCTCTGATGTACCCTGACTGGAAGATCGAACCAGCGACACTTAGCTCGCAGGCCGACGCTCAATCCACTGAGCTAAACCAGCCAGGGCTCCTTTGTAATAAGCATAAGGTAAAGTCAGGGGGAAAAGGGAGAGAAAGATGCAGTGGGTATCTCTTGCTTTTATCTCACCAAAATATGTCTCTCTTTATTTTATAATGTCAGCAGGGTTTCCTTGGGGAGACATCTGTCTTCCACTCTCAGTTCTTCTGAAGGGGGTGGAGCTGATCCAATCTCAGTCTGTAAATGGGTCAGTGACTCAGGCCTGGTAGCAACGATGGCCTCCGGGAGAGGCTCCCAGCCTTGGTCTTTTGTTGGCATGATTTTTAAAAGAGGCAATACTTCCCCTTAAGTTATATATAGGATGGGGTCTTAGGCCAGAGGTGTTGGCAGCTTTTTTTTTTTTTCCCCTTCTTTTGGAGAGCCTTTCTGAGAACAAAGCCAGCCCTGATGAAGCCAAGCCAAAGGAAGGAGCATGAGCAATGCAGTGATATCACTGAAGCACTTGGACCCGACTGTCTGTAATTGAGGCCAACACTGAAGTTCATAAACTAACTCCTTCCTCTGCTCGCCTCCTCCCTCCTTCCCTGCCTTTCCTTTCCTTCCTTCCTCCCTCCCTTCCTTCCTTCTTTGCATAATCCTTCCCTCCCTCTCCCTCTCCCTCCTTCCCCTTCTTCTTCCTCTTCTTCCTCTTTTCTTTAAGCCACTTTGAATTAGGTTATTGCTTGCAACCTGAACACTCCTAACTTCCACATAAAAATAGAGTTGTTATCGAAGATGTTTAATTTTAAACTAAAGCTTTAGGATTTTAGTCTGCCCTCCATTATGGGATATTTCTAAGCAAGGGATTAATGGGACTAGAGACTTACCTAGGAAGGCTAACATGGGGAAGAATTAATGAAAAGAAAGATTTAAGAAGGGAGATGTCAGTTAGGATACTATCAAAAATTTTTTTTTGGTGATCAGGGATGAGACACTGATCTGGACTACAGAAGGAATGAAAATGGTTCAGTCAATGAAATGATAGCAAGGGGGAGGGACATTTTATTATTCAGTTCATAATTTTTACTCAATGTCTAGGGCAGAGCAACTTATTAACAGGGTAGCTCTTGACTTGGGTTCCCTGAAGATATAAAGAACATTTTTTAAAACTCAATGTGGAGAAGTTAAAAGGGCAGAATAGACCACTTGTAGAAATTTACTGGAACTTTATGGTTCTATTACTTACGACAAGATTATGATAGCTATTGCCAGAAGCCGAGAGACTTCCTCCTTGGACTTAGGTTGTATTTATGTTGCTGAATAAACATCCATTTTTTAAAAGCATGGCCATTAATAATTTATCCACTTGTACATTTTTCCAAACCACTGTGTTTCCCAGTCTATGGGTTACCATGTATGCAGTCACTGTTAAGCTTTTAATGGCAGTTTATTTATTTCTGCAGTATGTTCATTCAATGTTTTCATTGAGCATCTAGACATTGATTAGTCATTTGTTTACCATTACACAAATTTACGGAACCATTAAATGCACCATCTTGGTAAGTTGTCAGTGAAGAATTATAGCGCAGAACAGCACATTGTTTGGAATTTGTTAGAAGCTCATCCCAATACTATTAATTCTGTTTATTAGAGAACTGAGGCAATTCAGGGAATCTCACACAGACATAAAAAAATCTGACTTGAAAAACATACTTCCCTTCAAATTGTGAGGCTATCACTTGGAGAAAAAAATAAAGGCTAGGAAGAAGATGGTTGATTGGTAGAGGAAGCCATTAGAAAAATGAATAAATAGCAAAATAACCAAGAGACAAGTAACACACAAGACTCCAGGTATAAATCCTCTTCTGGGTTTATGTTTCAGAATGGCTGATGAAAGATCTTTCTAATAACTCAATAATAACTCTTTCTTGAATGGGTTCTCAAACCCCTGTTTTATACTATTATAAAAAATTTTTGTTAGCATTGCAGTACATTTCTGAGCTCTTTCTCTGATAACCCTAATTCATAAAACATGGGCTTTTGGAAGCAAGCAAAAGAAATAAAGTTATAAACTTTGAAAGTGAGTCAGCTTTGTCTTTGAACTCATTCTCTGACTCTTCCCCGTTGTGCAACTTTAGATAAGTGCCTTGAACTCCCTGAGCCTCAGAAGTCGCATCTGTATATGCAATAAAAATATTCACTCCATATTAGAATTAGAAAAGCTGATATAATACATGCAAAGTGTTTAGAATAAGGTCTACCACAGTAAGGACATAAGGAAACAGTAAGCATTAATATCATTATTATTCCCATTATTTCTCTTTTAACATTACCTTATCAAGCGATGCCTCTGGGTAGGTTATCTGTGCACTGCTTTGGTTGATTTAGTGCCTAATACCTACACAGCATCAAAAGACATTTTTCCAGCCCATAGTTAGAGCATGATGACAATTTAAATGAATTTCTGCTTTTACTCAAGAGTTAAGTTGAAGCTCCTGTTCTTAATTTAAATCCTGAAGTGGGCTTTCTCTGCTGAGACTCTGGATACTGTGTTTTAAGGCAGCATACAAGGAAAGTCATAGTATTTAAATGGGGGTATCCCTCCCTTCCCGCTCAGGGCCTCTAGGTCAAATTGGGAATGTTCGTCAACTTTTAGTCTTGGTTGAGCTCCAGCCCTCACAGCTGAGCAAGGCCTCAGAATTGCTGGCTTCTGCTTATTCTTCCCTCCCACTGTCCTTCCATTCACCGAGGGCAATCTCCCTGATCTCTTTGCTAAAGGAGAAGCTGTTACACCCTAATTTAAGAATAAGCTAATACTTTTTGATTATAACAGAAATCCACAGTATTTTACAGTGACAAAGAGGAATGGAAATTAAAGAATGAGAGGAACTAAGCAGGGTCATCGGTTTATGTTAACATCTGATGAATTGGCCCAAATGGCCTTGAATCAGCATCTCAACTCAATCAACTAATATAATATGGAAGGCAAGATCTTGATAGCAACAAGAAACCACTTGTTGCATGAAACATGCATCAATCCTCTGTTTTTATTTTTTATTTTTTTATCCTCACCTGAGGGCATATTTTCATTGCTCTTTTAGAGAGAGAAGGAGGAAGAGAGAGAGAGAGAGAGAGAGAGAGAGAGAGAGAGAGAGAGAGAGAAATATCTATTGGTTGCCTCCTGTTTGCAGCCAGAGCAGGGAGCAAACCTCCAACCTAGGTATGTGACTTGACTGGGGATTGAACCTTTCAGTTACGAGATGACTCTCCAACCAACTGAGCCATGCCAGCCAGGGCAGTCCTCAGTTTGCATCAGAATTACCTGTAATATTTTTTTGAAAAATATCACTGTCACTTCTAAAGCCAATAGGTCTGGAAGGTCTGGGATAAGACCTAAGAATTTTTTGTATTTTGTTTACAAATGTCCCCTGGTTATTTTGATGCAGACCTAGGACTGAGAATTAGTGAATTATGAGGAAGCTTGCAGGTTTGGTGCTAACAGAGGGTAGCTAGTTACCCTGAAAACTATCCTATACTACTAGAAAACAAAATTTTGGGAGGTAAGTGAACTGATAGTCATCAGTATGGAGGGTTTTCCAACAACTCCTAAGAAAATTGGAATCCCTTTTGAAAGATTTTTCTAAAACATTTTTATACACTCAAACATTATTATACAATACCTACATATTCAAAGACACTATCATGTGTGAAAGTGCTTTGAAAACTATTAAGCCCATAAAACATTCTGTATTAATATTACCACTACAGAACAAAAGAACTCGTCTTCTGTGAGCATTGTAGTTTCCTGTTATTTAGTTAGTATCAATAGTGAACTATATTATATTATAAGGTGATGCAGAAATCACCTGTTTCCAATGTGACAGAGACCAATTGCTTAAGAAAAGTTCTACAACTGGCTTTGCTATCAGTGTCTACAAAGAAAAGAAAATTTCGCAGAGACAGGATACGGCTATTGACATGAGTTTCTTTTAACCAGTTGAAGTGAAAGTGAAAAAGACATAACAAAGCCCAGATGTTCCTGGAGCAGCGATGGGAGGGTTAATTTTATTATGGATTTCATAGCACTGGGAAGTGTCAATTGATTAAGAGAGTTCGCAGTTCTGAGTGTTTTAGCCATCACCCATCTGTTTCCCAGAAGTTTGTTAACACAGCTGGAAAAGAGGGAGTGGCCAAAGCCTTTTTAAGCCTTTCAAGTCTTACACGACCCCCCCATCCCGCCCACCCACCCAGTAAAAGAGTTAAAACAATTCGAATATCTTCTCCAAGGAATTAAGCAAGGGGGAGAAAAGTCTTATCCTTCTCTATTTCTTTCTCATGGCTGGATAGTATTCATATTTTTGGCACTACTACAATATAGATACAATAGTAGTTTCTAGTAGTCTTGACCATGACTATTAGTTGCTCTTCTTTTTTTTTTAAAAAAAATGAGTTATCTTATGGTATTCAAGCATACATCATCATCATTTAACCAGAAGTCATAATCCCCACTGAAAAACTATCTCTGTGGTTGAATCTTCCCAGCCCCAGTCTGAGGCCCCTACTCAGATCATTTGCGCATGGATTGGTCCTAAGCCATGCATAGTCCTAAAATGGCCATGATCAAGAAAATACATCCTGCCAATTCAAGTTCAGGGCTGTACTCATTATCCTTTTAAATTCCAATTAAGAGCTGCCATGCTCCCTAAACATTACTAAGAATAATGACAAAAGGCAGAGGTTGCTGACTGCTTGCCAAAATGTTCCCTAGTAGTTTTTAAAACAATTTGCTTGAACCAAGGACTTGGGCAAGAAGGGGCTAGCATTCATTGATGGTCCTTCAAACCTAGCATAATGCAAGTTCTATGCTTACGTCTTCTTATTTGATAGTACGCTCACGGTCACATTGTAAAATTGCTATTTTATAGATGAAGAAATTGGATTCAGAAAGTTGAAGTAAATTGGCAAAAGCACAGAGCTAATGAGTGCTGGTCAAGTCTAGAAGATTGCAAAATCTATTTCTTTTCCCCTATATCAACTTCTTGGCCAAAACAAAGGAGTTACTGGAAATGTTCTAAGGCTTTTACATGTGATAAAGGGTAATCAAACACAACTTTTCTACTTTCATGTTTAAATAATTATGGAATTGAAGTATGCTTAAATTCTTTTTTTTTTTTTTCATTTAAGATTTTTATTCCCCTGGAAAATGTTGACAGGCTTGGATATTACTCACATGAATTGTTTCATTTGTTTGTGATTCACTGGGAAATCCCAGAACAGATTTTTTCACTAGAATGACATGGAAGCCAGTCTGAACCAATCCTAGTGCTAACAGTGCTGAAGGACAGTCCCATCAGGGAAAAGTAGCTATGGGGCTACCATCTCTCCTTCTACGTAGAAACTTTGTGAGCAGAACAGTGGGTTAACAAAAGGACAGGATTGTCTTGAGGTTGAAAGAAAAAAATCAATTTCTCAAAATTCAACTTGTGTCTTCTTGCAAAACTCATATGCCAGCATCATCTATACTTCTCAAAATTCCTTACAATGAAATGTGAAGCCAACTTTCCAAGGACCTGATTAGGGAGATTAGATGCCCAGTAAATAATCTCCTTACAACAGGTCTACAAACATGCTTTGCCTACACAAAAAAGGAAACCCACTACTAAAGTCAACAACAATAATAATAAACTTCTATTCAGGATTTATCATGTGGTAGAAACTGTGCTAAGCATTTTATATGCATTATCTCATTCAACCTTAGCAATGATAGCCTTATAAGATGAATACTATGACTGTCCACATTTTAGAGATTAGAAAACCAAGTCTTAAAGATATTAAATAGCACCCTGGCTGGCGAAGTATGCTTAAACTCTTTATCTTTCAGTTTCTCCATAAGAATAGGACTTTGTAATTACTGTTTTTGATACTCAAATTTTTATTTTCATTTATTTAAAAAATGTATTATAGGCCTTATGTGCCAGACACTAAGTTCAATGCTGGAATACCAGAGCTTCGTACAACTGACGTGACCCCTGCCCTCGGTAACCATAAACTTCAGTAAAATGGTCTCAAACTTCAGTGTCAGTAAAAAATGCCTGGAGCTAACCTCTCATAATCATGATTCTGAATTTCTGGGGTGGTGTCCAGGAGTCTGCATTTTAATAAGTCTTTCAGGAGATCTTTATATGCAGATGCGTCCTCAGAGAAATACTGGGAGAGATAAACTAGACAAACACCCAGGTTACAAATTGTATTAATAAATTGTGTTAAGTACATTGTAGGAACAGAACCGAACAATATGAAAGAGAATTTAAAAAGTCATTGAGCTTAGCCTGGGAATCAGAAGAGGGATCTGCATTTCACCAGAGAAGGTTGGAATTAGCCAGGCAGGGCCAGGATTATAGGGTAAAAAATGCAGGTAGGGTAACAAAAAGGTGATAAAATTATGGCAGGTACTCTACTAAAGTAAGGTGCTTCTTTGAAGATATAATTGATTTGTGCAAAGAAGCTGTGCTTTGCATAATGAAGAAGCTGACATTTCCACCAGTGTCACATAGTTAAAGGCTTATCTTGTTTAACTTAAGTCCTAGACTACACAGGGGCTCGCTGGTACCCCTGAATGAGGCCGCAGCTCCAGGGTCTGACTCCGGCTCTTCCCAAATAATTTTGAACAATCTCAAAAAATCACTTACTGTCATGCAGCAAGCTCAGTCCATTCTTATTGTTTTGATGTGTCGAAGAACCTTTCTGATAACTACTTGCCGGGAGAGAAGTTTGGCTGATCCTCAAGTTTCTATTATGAAGCATCTAACGGGCTGTAAACCGAATGCTTAAGCATCCTGATGTGGGTGAGCTCTCCGACTTGCAAACAAGGAAGATTGTGTGGCCCTCATGAATATGATCATTTTGTTTGGCCTGGGAGTTCTGTGGTCTGTGGAAGACCAGTCTCTACAATATAATCAGTTCCTCTGAGGCTCAGCCAGGCTGTGTGGCCACACAGTGGAGATGTTGTCAGAGGCCCCAATTGCTCACTTTGTCCCTGGGCTTTGCACACCCCTAATATAGACTTAATTGTGTCATGATGCTACTGTCCAGCTGAAAGCATCATTTGTACAATATTGAAATGATGGGCCTTAGCAGCTAAGCCTCTGCAGTAAGTGGCTTTGGGAGACTTGGGACAGAATTCCAGACACTGGGGAGAAATGGATAACTAGATGAACTTTTTAGGTTAATAAATTCTTCCCAACACCAAACACTTTTCCCTCCCTCCTTTCCTTCCTTTCTTCCTTCCTTCCTTCCTTCCTTCCTTCCTTCCTTCCTTCCTTCTTTCCTTCCTTCCTTCCTTATGCTTCACTTAAGGAAACTTTCGCAGACCACCTACCATGTGCCAGCTGCTCTGCTAGCCAATGGGGAAATGGAAAATGGAGAATCCCAGCTTAAGATACTCTCACAACCTAATGAGTGAAAAAAATGTGCAAATAAGGTGTTGCATTAAAATGATAGCATTGTAATAATATTGGGTTGGCCAAAAAGTCCATTTTTTTTTTTTACTGTAAAATAAAAGACACATTTTTCATTTTCGCCAATGATTTTATTGATTTGAATATTTTGAGTACGTTGGCTATCTCCCAAGTGGTATAACATTGATTGTTCTCAATTAATGTCTCGATTTGATCGCTATCAATTTCAACTGCTACCTGACCGAGGAGCATCATCTCGTGAGGAATCCCCAGCATGAAACTTTGCAAACCACTTCTGACACTTTCGATCAGTCACAGCACCTTCTCTATACACTGCACAGATCTTTCTTTTTTTGCATATCAGTTGCATTTTGCTGTTCTTGAAATAATAAAGCATCATATGCTGAAAATGCTGCCTGTTTTCTTCCATCTTCAATATTATAATGGCTACACAAAAGTTCACCAATTTGGAAGTTTTTAAAAATGCATGCTGATATGACAGTTGTCACAATACAGTCTAACAAAATTGTTTCAAATGAAGTTAAAGACAACTAAGCACTACTAGAGCCTTCATACAGAAAAAACCAAATGAACTTTTTGGCCAACACAATAGAATTGTTATATCCCAAATTTAATAAAATTTTACTATGTCAAGCGCCATTTAAGACATTTTATAATAATTGACTCGTTTCATCCTCACCTGAGTCCTAGAAGATAGTCACCATGGATAGCCCCGTTTTACAGAATAGAAACTGAGGTGCAATAGGAACAGAAAATAGGCTGAGTCCATATTTAACTCAACAATTTGATTTTAGAGCCCGCCCTTCATCCACTTTGGTGTCCTACTGTTCAAATGTGAACAGGATGCAGAGGACAGAGGGCAGGAAGTTATTCATGCTGCTGGGGATCGGTCAAGTCTTCACTGAGTGGGGTTGGATCATTTGAGCACTGACTGCTAGATCTGAGGTTGTGGAGCAGGGAAGGCAACATTGTGTGACCGAGATGAATCAGTGACCCTTCCTGACTGCAAGGAAAGCCTTCCCCTTAGATTTCATTGTCCAGTGATGGGCCACATGGTATTCACAGAATCAATCGCTAATCTAATTCAGTGAACTCTGATTGGATTGGGAAGACCGTGATTCGATTTAACTCTCAGATAAGAAAGGGTCTTCTTCTCTGAGTATAAAGGAGAGTAGCTATGTGATCAGAATATTGACTTTCTGCCAGCAGAAAAGAGACAGGATGTAAAAGCTGTTTGGTTACTGATGGGACTATCATACCAAAACTCTAATATGATTGAAACAGTCTTGTTATGAGGTTTATGATACAACCTAAAAATGGCTATTGATGCTAAAAACCACAGGGGAACTCCTGGATAGTATTGAGAGCTGCATTTATTTTATGGTCACAGGATAAAAGAATGAATGAGAGGGGCATTGCAAGTGAAGAGACAATAACTACAAAAATGACAATAAACTATATAATAATATTTATATAGTGCTGATCTTATGTCACGCATTGCTAAAGTTTTATATACATATATGCACACACATTCTCTTTCTTTACATATGTATATATACATATAAAATATATAAAGTATTTATAATACATGTGCTACTTTAGTTGATCTGTACCATTCCCATGAACTAGGTAATACTATTGTCCCATTTTACAGATCAGCAAACCTAAGCACAATGAAGTGAAGCAATTTGCCCCAAGTCACATAGCACACAAAAGGAAGAACATACATTAGAACGAAGTTAGCCACTTATACTCTATAATACCATTGAGAAACGTGCCAGATAAATAAAAGCTAAAGACTCTAGTCATTTAATAAGTAAAGCTAAATTAATCCCATTTCTAACCTTAGTCAAATTTTATCTACATACTCTCACAAGGGTTGCTAAGTATATTTGCTGGAAAAACATATGTTAGGATTTTGTCTAAAATAAGGTTTAAAACTAAGACTTATTCCTTTCTTGAGAGTTCTTAATAATTTCAACTATGACCACGATTCAACCCAGGTGAAAGGAGTCTTTACTTCTATTTTGACTATGTATGTGAAGAAGGGCAAATGGGTAAGGATGCTTTTAGAATGTGGGAAGATATTCTTAGTCTTAGGCATACACCTCTGACCTGAGGTTCCTATGGGGAAGTTAAACAAGTAAACAGCAACTCTGTGGAATTCTCTGCCCTGTGCATCTCCTTCTGTGGTCCTCTAGGGTGTATTTTGGACCCTGAGGTATGTCATTAAGTGACCCTGTCACCTGCCCCCACAGTCAATATTTCTGACTTAAAATAGGTATTAAGAGAATGAGAACATGGTACGTGTGTATTTTCTAGGTCATGCAAAAGTGAGAGTGCATATTTTATAAAAGAAATAATAAAAGGGAATAGGAACAAACGGTAATCGTTTTTTAAGTTTCAGATGGTGTGATTATGAATGCTATTTATTTATTTTTCAATGTTTTATATTTTATCTAAAGTCATGCTATGTTGATATGAACAAAAATAAAATCACGCTTGTAGAAATAGCTGTCACTTGGTGGGAATTTACAGGTGGCTCTTACCGTGTGCTTTTACTATTTTCCAGGTGCTGCACTTTACAATTTTTACCTCGTCTGAAAGAATTAGTGTTGACATGATGCAACTACCCAGGGTTTCATCTATTATTCTCCTATTTTTATTGAAGGCCTCTTTATTACTGTTCTCCCATTCCTATCCAGCCTTATCAGCCAGGCAGGTCCTTTCTCTTCCATGTTATTAGAAATATATAACTATAACTCTGTAAGAAAGCCTAACTGTATTACTATATATTTCTATAAAAAAGCCTTCTGAGGAACCAGATTCAGAAATTTGAATGTCACAGAGGAGCAAAACATGAGTGGTTAAAATGGAGGCATGAGCTGGTCCCAGATCGCATTGTCAGTGGCCCCAGACGTCTTTGATTACTTGGCCATTGGGTATAAAATCTGGGAGCAAATCATTAGAAGGAGAAAGACCATGGAAGTGCCCCTCTTTTCTCTCTCTCGGAACTCTTTTGTAAACAGGCCTGGGACACGAGGTGAGGGCTGAATAGTAGCAAGCTGTAGGGGGAGGTGATAGAAATCCTCCAAGGGTGGTAACTGGTGACAGTCAGGTACTTAGTGTGGTGTGAGTATGGGGGTTGGGGAGGGGAAGAGAAGAACCATTACTAAATTTTCAGTAATGTAGAAACATTCTTAGTTTAAAATATTGACATGAAGTCTGTACCAGCCTGAGAAGTGGGAAAGCAGGAAATGTGACTGCAGGTAGTTGTGACATATGGGAAAGAGTAACAGGGTTTATGATCATAAGAACACTTCCAATGCTTGGATTGGTCATTTCTGGACTATGTGCTTAAACTCAAGTCAGTGCCTAAGTCAATGCCTGGCATAGATTAAAATTCATAGATAAAAAAAATAAAAGAATAACTTGGGGTATTATGGCAACTAATAGTAAAAAAGGACTATAAAGTTTTTATTACAATATTATTTTAACTATGTGGATATATGTATGTATGCAAATATATAAAAATATGCATGCATATGTGTATATATACCATGGGGGTTATATATTTCTCTAGATACAAAAACAAAGACAAATTTATCAACCTATTCATAGTGAGACTATGACTAATTTTAATTTTTCTTCTTCATGATTTTCTGTGGTTTCAGAATCTTTGAATGCTTTGAACAGAGCTTTTATAATCAGAAGAGAAAATAGAAATATATATATATAATGAAAGAACACAGACTACATACACACACATCTTAACTTTCATATCCTTAATTTCTTCACTCTAGCAATTTTGAAAAAAATTATAAGTTCTAGGATTGTTTTGAAGGTTTAAATACATATATAAATATACAACATACTTCTTAAAATTGCTAATATGACAATGAGAATTTACTAGGTGTTTGGATACTAGGATTGGGGATTGTACCTCAGATTATTAAACAGCTTCATAATAACTAGATATTCTCTTAGTTTACCAGACTGTTCTTTTTTAGTTCCTTTCTTTTTCCCATGGATCTACTCAAGTAATAAAAGTCAGTGAAAATTATGATCTTCTCACTCTCTGGCATAAGTTGAAATTCTAATGCATGGTTAAGAACTCTTTAGTTTTTATTTAATCAGTAAATATTTGAGTAAAAATCAAACATTTGATAAAAAATGCTTATTACCTATAGGTCATCTTTGAATTCATTGCTGGTTCTTTCTTCTCTTTGCTTACCATGTTTGGTAGTGATGATTTCTCATGAAGAAGTATGATCCCTGATCACTCAGTTTACATTTTTGTGGTTTTCATCTATTTTGGGTTCCTGGACCCAATTCCAGAGTGCGCATGCGCAGGCGTGTGTGTGTGTGTGTGTGTGTGTGTGTGTGTGTGTGTGTGTGTGTGTGTGTGGAGGGCTTCCCCACACCAGTAAGCAATTTTCAGGTCCATCAAGGTGTCCAAGAATTCAACTTCAATCTGACACTATCTACCTGGAAGTAGCATCAGATTCCACAGTCCCACAAGACTACCTTGCGCTTCAGAAGCCAATCACGTGCCCGGGTTTTTACCTACACTTCTGACTGACTGGCTACAAATCAGAGGTTTCCATGACCCCCTACTTGGGTTTGATTAATTACATTACCAGTTTATCCCAAAGGATATTAGAAGATACAAATCAACAGTCAGATGAAGAAATACTTAGGGTGAGGTCTTGAACAAAGAAGCTTCTCTCTTTGTGGGGCTTGGGACCTGGCATGGTGGCACATGGAAGAGTTCTGGTTCCCTAACCTGGAAGCTGTATGAACCGCCCTGTACCCTGCTTTTTTCTATATAAGTGCCATTACACAGGCCTGATTGCTGAACTCATTGCCATTGGTGATTGTGTCAATCTGTAGCCCTTTTGCATCCCTGGAAATCAGTGTGTGGGACTGAAATTTCTGACCTTCTATTCAAGGTTGGTTACCCTGGCAACCAGCCCCCCACTTTAGGTACCTTCCAAAAATCACCTCATTAACATAAACCCAGTTTTAGTGAAAAGGGGCTTGTTATTCATGACAAACACCCATTTCATTTTTGTGGCTCTGAAGTGATTTCAGGAACTGAGGACAGGACATCAACTATTTTAACCAATGATGCCACCATCGCTCTACCGCTCAGGAAATTCTAAGGTTTTTAGGAGCTATGTGCCAGAAGCCATGGATAAAAACCAAATACATATGAAAGATACATTTTGATCATCTGAATGACCATATATATACGTAGTTCTTGTAAATCACAGTTTTATAACACCTTTTCTCTTATTCTTGGAAATGATTAGTAAGAATTTCAGTTTTTATATTAAAATTATTTTTGGTCTCCCTCTTTTATTCTAAGTGTATATTACAGCAGCCTTAAAGCTCCTAAAACATGGCTCCTATCACGTTATGTCCATGTCCTGGTGGCTTCCATTGTTATTAGAATAATGAGAATGGAAATAAGACGTATCCACTGTATTTTCAGGGTCCCAGCAGTAAACGGAATAAGGGACTTTAATGAATGATTTCCTTTAAAGAATGGACAAAATTAGGGAAACAGTGAGGAATGCAGAGGCAACTGGGGGGTCAAAGGGAGCTGCCTGAGCAGGATAAGGAATTACGTAATCAGAGTCCAGATATACCTGGAGTCCTGAGAAGCTCCTGACTTACAGGAGCTGTTGTCATGGACACAGTCACTGCCTCATCGGGAAGTGGGGGCGCGGGGCCTCTTTTCACTGTCAGTATTTTTCATTGACCAAGCCCAAGCCAAAGCCAGGAAGTATGGAAACCCAGGTGATAGAGTCCACAGAAACCAGCCTTCGTGGGTACCGAGCAAGGCAGAGAAGGGCAGACCATGGATCTGGAGGGTGGGTGGGCTAGTGGAAGCTCCATACCAAACAACCAGTATATCTAGCATATAATGGCTAAAAATGTTATGTTTTTATCTTTTCTAATTCCATCAACATTCTTGTAAGTTATTATTATCTTTATACTACAGTTTAGGAAACTGAGACTCACATTGGTCAAATAAATTATATAGATTCTGGTCCCTGGAAACTGGCAAAGCCAGGATCCAAACTGAGTTATATGTGAGTTCAAAATCAAAATCCACATTTTTCATGAATAAAACCCTAATGATTTTTCTTGCCTAGTATTCAAGAATTCAATTCAGTTCAGTCTCTTACTTGAATTCCTTCTCTAGCGAGCCTAAATCAGTGTCAACTGAGCAACCCATCACTCCTAATAGGAAAGCCCTACCTTCTCATTAACAGTGATCAATTAATAAGACTGTGGGAGAAGGGGTGAGCTGGGGGAGGGGGCAATGGGGGGACAATGGGACAACTGTAATTGAAAAACAATTAAAAAAAAAAAACAGTGATTAATTATATTTATTATCCACCTTCCCAAGCCTGACTCATATTATTCCCTCTTTCTGAAATCTTCCCAGAGTGCACTAGCTGCCAGAATTTTCTCTTTTGCCTAAGATCTTATACTCTTAGACTGCTCATTTAACACTCACCCTAACCCTGCCTGGCGATGTTATTGATGTGATGGCTGACCAACAAATAAGGATAACAGAAACCAAGTGAGGCAAATCAACTGATCCTGATAATGTACCCAGTAGGCTGTAGAGATGGATTTCATTCCAAGCCCTTTTTGTTTGCCTTGCCCATAATCAGAAATGTTTTCATGATGCAGTTGTAATTGTAGAAGTATTCTGGTAACATTTTACCTAGTTATCTGATATGTAAAAGGATCCAAGTCATTTCTTAAATGAGAGTTATAGAAGAATTAGAAAGTTAGCACTTAATGGGAGACTCTGAAAGTATGTGAGCAATGAAGTAATGTGTATGAAAATATGATATGATGTATAAAAAAAATCTAAAACCAAGATAATTTTTACACTTGTCAATTGAGATACTTTAAGCTGTGTCCCTGTTTGGCTAACACTTTCTAGGTCTTTTTGTCTAAAAGTTGAGAATCCTAGGGTTCTTACTGGGTGGCATTTGAACTGGTCTCTCCAGCTTTCCGGGCCTGCAAACCTTTTCTTGTACCTTCTGCGATGAAGCGGCAGTGGATGTAAGTGTGAGCTTCAGCATTTTTGAACAGAGCATATTCGTCACTGCATCTCCAATGAGCCAAACTTTGAAAACTGAACACGCCACTTTCTTTCCTATCCTGTTTGGTCTGCTTCAGACGTACAGGCACATAGACATCATCTCGGCATTCATTCAATTCAACAGTGGAAAACCAACACTGTGGCATTTTAGGAGTAAGATATTACCATTATTCCACATAAGATCTGGGCATTAAAAAATCTCTAAGTACTGTCTCAAAGGCTCTTAGTCAAAGTGACAAAAAGGTTCTAAAGCACTAGCGACCTTTAGGATGATTTCAGAAATGCTCATTTAAAAGGTTTCATTTTTCATGACAGATTTACTATTCCCATTTTATAGGGAAAAAAAAAAAAGACTGTGTCTTTCTGAACATTTTCAGTTTGACAAAATGATTTTTAAATTAAGACCAGGCACAAATAACAGATTTCTTCTGTTTTCTCCAATTTTTGTTTTTATTCTCATTATAAAACAACTGTAAAACTTTATAGGTTTGTTGCAAAAAATGAAATAAGGAATTATATAAATACATATCTATGGAACTTTTATATATAGCATACAACAAATTAAATGGTTTTCAGTAAAGATAGAGTTTGTGACTTCAGGGATTAATTTCTGCTTCATGCCAGTTTATCTAGAAATTAATTAACAGGTAATAGTAATAACAGTGATGACCACAACTTCTATTTATGAAGTGTCTACTGGGTTTCAGACATTGTGTTAAATACTTACATGGATCATCTAATTTAATCATAACATCTATTTTGTAATGTAAGCAGTGTCATTCCATTACCCATATAAAGAAATGTGAAGCTCAGAAAGGTTAAGAAGCTTGTCCAAGGTCACCTATTTTTTAAAAAATGACACGATTTAAACCCAGCATATATTTGCTCTTGATAAATCCTTGATGAAGAAATCAGTCAGCTCCCATTACCTAGTCAGTTATGTTTTAGGAGAGCAGCAATGTATGAATTGAGTTTATGAAAGGGATGGACTAGAGAAAAGAAAACCAATTAGGAGGCTCTTGTGTTTAATCAGTCAAGAAAAAAAAAATGGAACTTTTAGCTAGGCTTCTGCCACTGGGAATGAAATTCAAAGGTAGGATATGAGAATCATTGTTAATGAAACATGGTCAACAGTTGTCGACTTGTAGGATATATGGAAACTCGTGAAAAAGGGAATCAGATATGGACCACACACTTTGAATCTAATGAGAAAATAAGACATTTAACTGAAATAGTTGGTTCAGGAGTTGGAGTTTATTTGTTCATATGTTCAAATAATATTTCTGAGAGACTACTATGTCCCAGAAATTTTTCTAAGATACTTGCTAAACATCAAATACAAAAGAAAGCAAACCGCTGCTCTTTTTGAGCTTCCATTCTATAACAGGTAGAAAGATGACAGAATAGGAACAATAAACAACAATTGGATTAATTATTTAGTAAATTTTAATTTTATGTTATGGAAAAACAGAGCATGGTAATGAGATTTGGGGTGCAGTGGCAGGAAAATTTGCCATTTTAAACATTTTAGACATTAGGTTGGGAGATATTTGAGACAAAATTAGGGAGGTAAGGGACCGAGATACTCAAGGTTATTTGCTGTATGATGACAACAAATGGAGGGTGGATGGATAGAAAAAAAATAAAAGCGTGTCTCTCCTCTATCTGAAGACTGAGGGTAGAACTTTGGGGACATCTACATTTAATGGCTGAAAAGTACAAGGATCGTTATGAAGAGACAAAGGAAAAATCTTTATGCTCATTCAGAGATAAGCAGGTAGGTGTTTTTAAAAACCTGATTTTAAAAATCTGATTTAAAACATCTACCTGCTTTAAAAATTAGGCCCAGGTATTTAAAGCTCCATTCAAAACTTTCCAGTTTCTCCTTAAATGCAGGAGGAAGAGCTGGTTGTCTTACATGAGCCTTTGACAAACTTTTAAATTTTCATATAATAATGTAAAAAGTCAGAGGAGAAAATTGCAATTGTAAATACAATTTAAAATGAATTTTTCAAATTAGCTCTGTTATTCCTTAAACCTACCAGTATACTGACCACAGAATTTGGCAGAAAGTTCTTAGTGCATATTTGTTGAATTAAAATTAAGCTGATCAATGACTAATCTTTTGGGAACTTTATTCGTGATGAAGCTCTGCAACTATGATTTAACAGAACAGAATTGAGTGATGCTATTTGTCAGCTTTGACTTAGGGGATCAATCCAGTGTGGGAACCATCTGCTGATTCCGGATGGGTTTGACCTTCCCACACAGAGTAGGGTCCCCAGCAGGTCATGAAGTTTAGTTCCTTCCTCCAGGCATTCCAAATCTAAAACATCAAAGCTAGTGATTATCTAGTCTCTTTTGTTAAAGTAGATTCTAAAACATCTTGGACATTCAAAATGATATTTTATTGAGCCAAAGCTCTGTTGATAGAACTGCAGTTGGTTTCTAATTATTCCTACTGTGTGTTTGAATATGTAAGGGAATCTAACATGTAGATAGTTTTTGACAACCACCCTATGAATTTGTTCTAAAAAAAAAAAAAAATTCATCATCTAGTTTCACATCACAGTTTAAAAATTATGCATTTTCAGGACAGATTCATTTACAATAGACTTAAACTTTCATTTTTTAAATTTGTTTTTCAAGAATTATATATAGCTGAATGGATATAAACTTCACGTCTGGTTCCCTAGAAATTTCCTCTCTTGGTTCTTTAGCAGGTGAGCCAACAATAACACTAGCAATAGAAACTTGATTCCATATTAAATAAAGAGAGAGAAGGAGAGAGAGAAGAAAAGAAACTACTCTTGATTTTTTTTTTTAAACTGAGATTTAAAAGGTTTCTCTAAACGTTTTCTCTATTCAGATAAGGGAGCCAAAGGCTATGATAGCAGCTTGTCTGGATTAGAAGGTTGATTGTTTGCACTCTTGTTTAGTTTGTTCCTTAATGCAGACCAGAATGTCAGGGGTCTTCTGTGAATGAGGGTGAGGAGAGCAGACCTAGAGTGGGGCCTGGTAGGAGACCAACTGGGAGGTATGTGTGGGGGGAAGGGCAGGGAAGGAAGCAGAGATCAAAGAGTCATCCTCAGCCTTCCACTGCAGAAGAGCCTTTGACAACTCTTTGATGTCCAATTTGCCCTCTGCCCCCAATCAGAAGTGTGCCTAGGGACTTGAATAGGACAGATCTGGGCTGAGCCATTTTATAGGTCTGTGAGGCAGCTAGCATCTTCTCAGTACCCCCTAAAGGAGATACGCAGGAAAAAATTACTTTAATTCCTGACCTACAGGAGCTTACACTCTAGTTCCATAGACAAAACCTGAGAGATTTGTCCAATCAATTTTGCTAAGATTCTCTGACAAACAACAAAAGTATTTGGTTGTGTCATGGTTGTGATTTCTATCCTTATCACAATAGTTTACTATATCAATTATTCTCCAGAATAAAAAAGCACCTAAACACTATATCATCATTTTGCCTGGTAGGGTAACCATCCTCAGTAATGTTTTTATACTGACCCTCTTTCTCTTCTCTGTGATCCATTTCCTGGATTTATTTATTTATTTATTTATTTATTGCATTAGAAGCAGGTGTAAGTTCTATACAATGTTGTGGGTCTATATAATTTTTCTTTCAGCAAATAAAATGTCTTACCTGTATTCTGAACAACATAGACTTTGGTAGGACAATTTGCTGCCAAATCAACCTAAAATAAAGAACGCTTGAAAGGGCACATCAGAATACATATCGCTGACAATATACAACTAATACCTGCAACGGACAACTCAGATAGCTGCTGATTTAAAGGCAAACAATTAGTTTACCTTAGTGCATTACACCTCTACACTAGAAACACTAGAAAACCCCATGAAAATCATTAAAACAGCTTTGATTTTGAAAGACAATTTGACCCAGTCATTGAATTGTACTTCAAGAAAATTTTTAAAAATTGATAATTCTAGCATCTGGCAACTTTCTGTCTTCAGAAGAAAATGTTAAGATTATGTGTCTGTCTGTATATCCAGAGAGACATATATCAAAAACATTGTTTCAGAGAGAGAGTGCTGGATGAGTTGAGATTATAATGAACTGGACATAAAACAAACAAACAAAAACATTCACTGTATAGGTGAAACTGACTATAAACCAAGATATAGTATTTCTGAAAGAAAAACCTATGAAAGAAGCACACAGTACATGCCTTTTGACACCCGGAAGGGTGGTAGTGGTTAAGAAATGTGTGTGAGTATTTTAATGGGATGCTTTGAACCTTAGGGAACATATACTGACTGAAAAAAACCTGTGCGTATGTGTTACTGGGTGTGTGACGGAGTAGGAGAGAAAGAAGGGAACGGGGTAGAGCTCAATGTGCATTCAATTTCAAACACAGAAACTAGGCCAAGAGGCCAATATTCTTAGATATACACTGGGATTAGTATAAGCGTTCACTCTGGGGCTTTTAAGAAATGTAACAGTCTGTAAAAAGGAACATTGGACAATCTGTAAAAATAATCAAAGGGATATAGAAAGGCTTGCTTTTTATCCCCATATTTTCAACCAATCACCAAGCATACTTTTTGCCTCAATTTCTGTGGCTTGAAGAGGAACAGGGTGGGTTGTAGAGAAATGGAGTGTCCTGGAAAAATGTGTGAGGATTGGGAGATGAAATTAATTAATCATGTTTTTTTTTTTTTCTTTAAAAAAGTGATTAAGATAGAGGTCTATCTCAATATCAATCATAGGGCCTTCATGTTATGATACTGAATTTACAAAAGGGAAGAGAATTGAGTATTTAAAACTTTAAT
Source organism: Furipterus horrens (assembly GCF_987537825.1). Taxonomy (NCBI): domain Eukaryota; kingdom Metazoa; phylum Chordata; class Mammalia; order Chiroptera; family Furipteridae; genus Furipterus; species Furipterus horrens. The sequence goes on along the minus strand of NW_028327177.1, from coordinate 12,037,219 downwards.
GTCAAGGAAGAGCAAGTCACTGAGATAATAGAATGAAGTTCACCTGAATAGAAAAAATCATAATAGTATAGAATCTTAAAATTGCCCCTTGGATTTACTGTGAAAATGGCATATGAGACCTGACTTCGAAGGCCAACAGAGACCAGATGCATCAAAGTCTGGGTTATATTACACTAATCTCTTAAAGGTCTTTTATCTAATCTCTTTCTGGCCATTCCTAAGTGCTAAGGATATGATTGCCACTATATAAATATCAGAGATTACCTAAAGTTCTTAGGAGAAATCCATCTAATGGACATCAAAACCAGTCTAAGCATTGTGTACCCTCAGTCTCTCTTTGGCAGAAACAGAAACAAAAGCAAATCAAAGCTTTCCTTAACCAAGAACCTGTAATTTACCAACCTCTAAATGTTTTCGCTTTTATTTTACCTTCCTGCACCTATAATATGATTTTGGAATGTTAGGGTTTCTAAGAGCAAAAAGCAATAGAAAATATTAACTTGAACTCCTATGTTATATAGTCATGTCAATTAGCCCTAATCTATAGACCTGGTCGCATGGAGAAAAATAACAGCCAAGATTCTATGAAGCGGAAAGGTGAGCACTGCAGTAAAATCACAGTGACCCTTTTGGGGTTTCCAGCCAAAAATAATTTTTTTAAAGAAAAAAGTAATAGTGACCCATATTCCCAAACCCTCTGCCGTCACGCAATAGAATAGCCATGTGCTTAAACACATAAGCTTGAGAGTTATGTACCCATATTTGTGAGGACCATCGCTGTCATGGAATAGTGGCAGGATGCTAACCAAGTTATTAATTGTGAGCTCCTAGGCTTCTCTAATCTATAAAATATAGAAAATGCAAACTGCACAGGGTTGTTGTGAAAACTAGGGAAGGCCACTTACATAAAATGCTTCGCACAGTCTCTGACACCTAGTAAACACTCAATAAAGAGCAGATGTTCTGTTCCCCTTCCTTGTGACCAGTAAAACAGGTAAACCACGGAGGAAAAGTGTATAAAACAGGCCTTTTTGACAATGAAAGGGGCACTGTCTCATGTCTAGGGGGCAAAAGTGCTGAATCAGACATAATACAGTAATCAGGGGGCAGATTTATTTTTATACTTTTTCTTTATAACTCTGAGTCCCAGCTTCCCACTTCTCCTTTGTAAGACATGAGCACATTTGATCTATGAATCTGTTTAGATAATGATTTTCTCATGATAAAGTATATTGATTCACTCTTGATAAAATGTGCCACATCTCTCGTCTTTGTCTTAATGTCTCACAAAAATCTATGAAAAACAGTTGTTATTCAAAAAGTATTCAGTTGCCTTCAAATACTACAATACATTTAGTGCTCTTGCTTAGTTCGATGACTGTTAGGCATTTTGGTTTCCTGAGGTATGTTTGTGCATTTAATTAACTTTTCCCCTTTGGCTCAGTATAGATTGAATTAGTACACGGGATCCCTAAAAGGCTGTGTGGTTTATCACGGTAACTTTGCTTTTCTAGTTATACATAGCAGGGCCAAAAGTTGGATGGAATTTTTGTTGTATATCTCAAAAGAGTTTACTGAAAATTAAACCACTTAGGGTTTGACCCTGAAATTGGTTTATACCGGCACCATGACTGCCTGTCCGCTAACTCGTTTTAATACTTGGACAGTACCTTGTCTAGGGTGTGCACTTGTCTTTCCTTCCCATGCAGCTGCAAAATGGCGGAGGCAGGATTATTTTACTCATTTGTTTTCCCGTCAGTACCTGGCTCAGTCAATCCTTGTCGAATAGCAGAACCTTAGCTTCCTGCCTGACTCCCTTCCAATTCCATTTTTCTTCACTTAGCGGCATTTCCATGGAGTAAAGAGAGCGAAGACTCTACTATTTTTTTTGTAGAGAGAGAGGACAGGATGGAGAAAGAGAAACACTGATGTGAGAGAGAAACATTGATTGGCTGCCTCTCGTACACTCCCCAACTGGGGACCAAACCACAACCCAGAAATGTGCCCTGACTGGGAATCGAACTGGTGACCTTTTGCTTTTGTGGTTGATGCCCAACCAACTGAGCCATACCGGTCAGGGCAAAGGCTCTGCTTTGTTGACACTTTTTTTCTCCTATGGTTTTCTGATACAAAGAAATGGGAGCATCAAAAGGAAAGCATATATATGTTCAGTAACCCAAACTGACCCAAATTGACCCCTAGTTTTCTGGGTGTTTGTGTATTTTATGCAAAGGGCAATAAACTCAATTCCTGTCTAAAAAGAAATTATATACTTGCGGCTATTTCTGAAAAGTAAGTTGCTAGAAGTGGGGTGCTTGATAAAATTATATGTACACTTATATTTTAAAGTAATATAGCCAGATTTCTTTTCTAAAATTTATAGAAATTTCCAGACTCATCACTGTTCTTGAGAGACAATGTATGAGAGTGTTGTTTTCCTTGAAATCTCATGAACATTGGGCCTTCACATGATCTTATATTTTTGCCCATCTCCAGGGCCAAAAGTTTTATTTTATCATTGCTTTTATTTTCTTGCCCCTAAATATTAATTTTCCTTGTGCTATACCTTGTTCCTACTAATTTGAAGAACTATTTATATCTTAAGAGTGTTCATCCCTGTTTCGTGTGTATGTAGCAAATATTTTCTCCCGGTCTGTTCTTGTTCTTTAAATTTGATTGCGTTGCTTTTCTCATTTCAAAGTTTTTTGTTTTGTTCTTTTATAATCTCATTTGTATTTTATGTTTCCTTTATATATATATATATTTTTTTTTTTCATCTTCTTTACTAATCTTCCATTTACCCTAAGGCTCAAAGTAGGAATATGGTTGAAAAATTTAGTGCTTCCAAATAACAGAATAAATTTAGATCATCCAAATTATAGAATACTATGCAGCTATCAAAAGAAGGAAGTAGGTCAAATGTATTCAGAAGTCAATACATATATATGTAAGAAGGATGTCAAGTGTAATAAATAGAGGATGTTATAAGATATTTAATGCAACTTTATACTTGTAAGAAAAACAAACCAATCCCTCTACATACATACATATGTATTTAAATAAGCAAAGAAAAAAAATCTATGAAATGACACAAAATTCTTAGATATGACTTTCAGGGGTGTAGGCTTATTTCAGGGGCACTAATATTTTGAATTCACATGCTTTAGATTCCCTCCTTTATATATGACTTTTATAATTAAAAATTCAAATATCTGAAATCAAAAGAAAAATTTATTCTTGTTATCTGCGAAAAAGAAAACAACCTCAAGAAACAGGACTTTAATCCTACTAATTCTTACATTTTGATACTTTTCAGAATCTATATTATGTAGAGAACTTCTCAACATGACGTAGGCATGAGGTAATTTACCCACGTGTTCCCTAGAGCATGCAATCCACACCACTGTTTTACTTGTGTAAAAATCTCAAATAGTATATAATGTTAGATCAAAATATCATCAGATATCTTATAGACCAAGTTTCCCAGTGTATAGATGAAGTGTATAAAATGTTAAATACCTTGGCCAAGTGTAACATGTCATGTGCCCAGGCAGAAATAAATCAGCTTTATAAATAAAATTTCAAGTGGTTCCCTTGACTGATTCTGCTTATTTATGTGGCTCCTGCAATTCACTAGAATTCACAATTTCAACATTGAAAATACATGTGGAGTTCTTCCACTTAAAATCTTATAATGATCACAAAGGACTGAACTCCACATACAAAGAAAACCATATAGAGTTGACTCTTGAGCATGGGAGTTAGGGGCGCTGACCCCCTGGGCAGTCAAAAATCCACATATAACTTTAGACTCTCCAAAACCTTAACTACAGTAAATCTCAGTATCTGCTGCGGGTGATTTACAGGGTGTCTGAGATGGGAGTCCTAGTGCTCTTAAGTGGTAGGTTTGGGACTAAGGGTAAGCCTCTCAGCCTTCTGCACTTTTTTTTTTTTCTTTAGTTCCCAGTCTCTGTTTCTATGACATGATTTGGTCTTTCCAGATATCTAAATATCTAAATATTTTATTTTATTTTTTCTAATTCTTTTTTTTAATGTTTTTTATTGATTATATTGTTACAACAGTTCCAATTTTCTCCCCCTTGCTCCCCTCCACCCAGCACCCCCCTCCCCCAGCAATCCCCCCCAAGTCCATACCCCTGGTTCGTAAAAATTAACTATCTCCCCCCCCCTCAAATATTAGGACCCTTTGTAATCTTGTAAGAAGAGAAGGAAAACTCTGACTCCAAAAAACCTCCGCTGCCTTGCGGCATACCTCTTCAGGGGAAAGGCTAAGGGAGTAAACCCCAACAGAAAATCCGGAGCCGGAGTCCCTAAGGCGGTTTGACGTTGTAGTCAACACCGGCAACTCCTGCAGCGCACCTGAAGCCAAGCTGTATTGACTCCGTCTTTCCCTTGGATCCTTCAGCTGCGAAGAGAGGGGGTGTCTGCTGCATGGGCAACCGCAGACCCTCCATATCACCCTGCCCAGGCTCTGTAGCTTCAGCTTCACTGGAGAGGACACTCCAGCGTCATCACAAGACGTCGATTCAACACGGGAGGAGACAGATACCGTGTCACTCCCGAGTTGGACTGCACAGCCATTCTCGGTGGTGCAGATAGACTCTTAAGAAGCTACACCATCGTCTCTCGAGACGGACGGCTGCCAACAACAACAACAACAATCTTGTAAAGGACAATGGGCAAAGGTCTCGAGCTCCTCTAGCTGTTTCAAGCTGGACATGGTCGTCGTCCTACCTACCCTTGGGTCCAGAAAACCCTAATAAGAGTGGGGTGTGGAGGGGAGGGTGGCCTTCCCACATGGGGAAGGATCGTGCAGACTCCAGGTCAGTTGGCTGTCTCCGGACAACGGCGTGCTTGGTTTAGCAGGCTGGCATCCTTGTTGTGTTCTGGGGGCAACAGATTTGTCGAAAAGGGTTAAAAGACATCATTCAATCCATAACTACTAGATGACAAAAGGCAGGGATTAATTTTTCAATGTTCCATATTAGGGAAAAAAAAAAAAAAAAAAACTTCTTTGTAAGAAGGTGTGCTAGGCACATCTTGCCTGTCCAAAACCCTTTTGCCAATTATACTTAGTTTGGGCTGAGGTAAATATCTAAATATTTTAAACAGCCTAGTTAGGTCACTTTGCTCAGCTATACTTTTTTACTAGTATGAGGTCTTCTAAAATTCCACACTATAATTTGTTGTCTTTCCACTTCAATGATTTCAAAAATGTCCTACAAATTCAAACAGAATTCAGCGATTCAAAAATTTCCCCTTCTGAAAACGTCCCCTAAATAATTTAATTTAAAACTATGACCTTAGAAATGTTGCACTTCCTTATCTAAAATCAAAAGGGAAAGGATAGAGCCAAAAAGGCTTTACAAATGTTTTGTGTTTCCTTCTAGTGCTCCTCTGAACCTTTAATTTTAAGCATCTTGAGAAAAAAACACATTGCTGGAAATTCAAGTTCTTGACGGGACTCACCGGCAGAACAAGGCCTCTTACCTTTTCCGCTCTGTGCTGGAGGGACCACCTAGGTGAGGCATGATTTTAATCTCTGGGTGTAGTATGATCTTGGCTTTTCTGTAGAAACTGTCAACATGGGTGTTAATGGCTGCTCACTGTTACGGCAGAAGCCCGAGTCCACGCAGAACTGAACGGAGGTAACTGCTTCATTTCACTCAGAGTATTAAATCACCCTCTGCTGCCAGCAGCCTCCGTCTGCCCTCAGCGTCAGCTGGCTTGAACCAGTGACCCACAAGGCAAAATCACCAAGCATCACAGAACCAAGCCAGGCAGTCTGGAGTCACATGGACTGGTTTGCATCTCTTAGGCCATACACCTCTCACGTTTGGCTCAATTTTTCCTCTGGCCTCTGTGGGCTTAGCATCACCTTTCATAGTTTGTCCATCGTAAGGGTGGGAACTACCACTGGAAACTGTCCTGTTGATCAGGTGGTCCACACTGTAGTATATTATAGAAATTTAGAACCTATTTTCTTCCTTCCACCCTTTGTCTTATGCTAAATTGCTTACAAGAGGTAGAGAGGCAGATGGAGAGATTTCATGGAGATGTTTAAGTGCCTTTTTCCTTGACTATCAGCTAAAATTCTCTAGGAACTGTCACTTTGAAGTGTTGGTACTCACAAGCTGTCACTAGTATCACCCAGATGGTTAATTTTTTTAATGTATCTTTTGGATGCGTGTGACATACACTTGAGATTTCCTGATACAGACTGAATTACTTCAGAGAAAAATTAGGTGATTTCTGTTTCAATCATGAGGATCCTTGGCAATGGTACTGCTATGTATGGGAATAAATGCAATGATTTGTAAACTTTGCCCATTTCTGTGGTGTAAATAGTCTTACTGTAGCCAATTTTAAGCTACCAACATGACGTCACAAAAGGCAGAGCTGAGAAAAGATGTGTGGTAGCACACCATTGTATAGTAGTCCCACCATACGGATATAATAGACATAATCTCAAGAGCCTAGGTAACAGTACCATATAGTAAAATCATTAGGATTTGAATATGAGGCAACATGATATAGTGTATAGTAAAGCATATGGTATTAACAGTAGCGATATTATTAATGGCATTGGCATTATTCATATTATTTATTAATTTTATTATTAATGATCTTACCATTAATATTATTAGCATCGCAAATCAAGTGGGTCACAAAGGTACAAAAGGATTTAACCTTTATTTTTAATAAAATTTATTTTATTGGACGTTTATAAAATTTAATGTTTAATATTGACTGTTGGACCACTGGCTTACAGTACTGACAATTCTTAAGCTGGCTTTTGCCAATGGTCTGATGTGGCCCCAGCACACTGTTACCTGGGGGAAGGAAATGGAAGCCATCGTGATGGCCTGGAGCAGGTGTTGGGCTGAGAGAGGGCTCCCCCAGGGAGGGAGCCATGGTTAAGGGTGGAGGCCAGGGGCGAGGCCTCCTGAGTCCAAAGTCCCACTTCCCTTGTGACCTCGGGGGAGCCGCTTAACCTCTCTGAATTTCAGTTTCCTTTAAGGGAAAAAGGGATTAGATGGGAACCATAGATATTGGGGCTTTAAATAAGAATGTTTACACAGTGACTGTGCATATTAAGCAAACAATAAGACTATTGCTACCAACTTTCAGCTCAGCCAGTAAAAGCTGGGTAATTATGGGCGATTTATTTCCCTCGCATGTAAAATAAGGAGTTAAATTTTAAAAATGATACAAGATTCCTCCTAGTTCTCAAATGTACCATGATTAAGAACTAGAGCTTTTAACTCAGATGGCCTAAATTCAGACCCTGGCCCTCTTCATATGAGCTGTGCAGCTTTGGACAAGTTAATTCATATCTCTCAGCCCTTATTTCTTCATCTGGAAGTAACAAAAATTTGTTGCACAGAAATTTCAGGGTTAAAACAAGATACATTCTAACAAGGTCTTAACCCAGTATTTGACACACAGTATACTCTTTTATTAGTAGTATTATTATAGCATATAATGGTATTAATAGTAGTGGTATTTTTAGTATACCATATAGTATTAATATAGAATTAATGTACTTACTATATAATATGTTAAATATATTGCATATACATAGTCATAATATTGGGGTTATTACTATTATTTATTATTATTTAATATTAATACTAATAACATTAATATTAAGAAAATGGAGCATGAAGATACAAAAATTAATTTTGTGTGTGTTTAGTGTGCCTTCCCAAGCCAAATCTCCCTTCAAAGGACACGTTGCATGACATCCAAATTAATATTAATAACATAATATATATATGCTAATAATAAAATAGGTAATATTCATGGGTATTTTCTAGATGTCAACTACTGTAGTATGTGCTTCATATATAATTTAATTAACCTCTTAGAATTTGTTTCATTATTTATAAAATGACTTTAATACCTATCATGTAGAGTTGTTGAGAAGATTATAAATATTTATTATAACACTTTCAACTCAGTATCTGGAACAAAATAGACATGCAAGAAATGTAGCTAGTTATAATAATTGTAGTAGTAATAGAATCTACTTTATAAGTGGTGAGAGTATACTTATACTTTGGAAAAATGTTTACCATATTGCTTAGTGGATTACATGTTAATTAATGATAGCTAGTATAGCTATAGAATGAAAATAAATGATGAGTATTTACATGATTATTTATCATTTGCTATCAATTTATTATTGACAATGGTTTGTCAAGTCAGGGTGGACATCAAAGAACAATTCAGAATGCAGAGCTAAAGAGTGTTTTTGGAAAGAGTACCTGTTTTGTTTTATTCTCTTGGTCTGGAATGTGAGAATTTTTTCTCGAAAAGAAGGGTCCACCAGGGTTCCTGTGACAGGAAATAGGTTAGACACAGTCAGCTCTGCGTTATGAGGTGTAACTATTGCAAGGAAGAAGAGTTAGACTAGCACTGACATAAGGTGGCAAGGCTAATAACTATTCTTTCTAGGGCATTGGTATTAACTTAGAGCAATTGGCTCTTTGGGGGGAGGTGTTGATAGCTGTGGGTTTTTTGTTGTGGTCTTTTGTTTATTTGCTGTTACCACACCTTTTGCTATTTTAAAACACTTTCTGCTTCTCCAATGGTACTTCAATGTATACTCTTAACTGCAGCTCTGTCCAAAACATTATCAAATCGTTAGTGATCCCGGTTTTTATGTCTTTGTATTTATCCGCTGTACTTACAATGAACCATCTTAATAATTCCTTTAAAATATCATTCCCAAGTCAGTCCAGATGTCTTCTGATCTCATACTCAGTGATAAACGTGGGGACATACGGTTATAAAATAAAATCTTTCAGGCTGCTCCAGTGCTTGTTTCTATGATAGGAAATGAGAGTGATCTCATTCTTTCTCTCGGCACTGGCTGCCACCTCCTTGGAGAATAATAACTTAAGAAACCCAGGTTTTCCCTGGGTTAGTGTTTCCCAACACATTCAGAATCAATGCTGCTCCTACCAGAGAGTAGAGAAGCCTAAATAGATGTGGTTCATGAGTGGTGTCAGGAAATCTGATTCTTTGTGAAGCATTTTTCTGGAATATCTGAACCTGAGTTCAGACCCAGGGCGGAGTTCTCAACCAAATCATACATATGATTACACTCACATAAATATAAACCGTAGGGGCAGGCCCAGAAACATAAATACACTTGTCATATAAGGGACACACTCATCTGAATGTGTAAGTTGGTGAACATTGAGAAATAAGAATACGTGTGTATAACACACACATAAAATTTTAACAACACTGGTAAACAAAAATGCCAAATTGAATAATAAGAACAATCCATTCTGCCCATGAAATTTGAAAGGTAAAACAAATAATGCTTGATATGCTTCAGATTGTAGTGAGAGGGGTTGTTCTCAAATATTGTATATGAGAAAAAACTTTTATGGTCTTTTTAAAGGCTATTTAGAAAAAGGAATCAAATGCCTCAAAATATGTAATATATATTTTTTGATACACTAATTTCTCATCTATAACTCTGTGCTTGAGAAATATACAGAAACTCATGACTGCAAAGTTTATAATAATAAAAATATTGAAAACTACCTACAAATCCAAAATTATTCATAAAAAATGTTTTTTGAAGATATTTCTAAAATATGTAAATTACCTAAGGTAAAATAATAAGGATGATAATGATATATTGAGCTTCGTGACTTTAACTATATTAAAACATGTAAAGAAAATATCCAAGGATAAAGTTATTTCTCACTAATCAGATTATGAGTCATTTTTATTTGAGTATTCCTTGATTGGTCTTCAGAGAGTTATATAATCAAGAAAATGAAAGTAATTTTAAAAAGGTACTTCTTGCTCATCTATCAAATATCCTGAAATATGTTTAGAGACTCCATAGAGAAAACTAAGGACTTAAAGTTACACAAAATATCAGAGCAAATTGGGTTGACTCTTCCAGAATTGAAATGACTCCTTTCATTCATCAATTGCAAAATTGCTTTTGTAAAAAAAAAAACTTTAGTTTGAGATACATAAAGTCAAAGGAAAAAAATCTTAAGAAAGATGCCATTTTTAAGCAGGGTGGTTTCCAATGGGTTTGGCACAACTGAAAATGTGCTTCGTGTTTCCCAATAAGGAAGAACTGTCGCCACGCAATTGCTTGTGAGTCACTGCATGTCTAGTCCTTCTGCAGGGACAAGGAGTGTGGGGGGGTGGGGGGAGAAAACCATGAGAGGAGAATGGACGTTGCTTTGCAATCTAATCTCAGATTTCTTTTTTTTTCCCTTCTTTCGTGCTTACCATATTTGGAAAAAAAATCATAAATCATGCTTCTCCAGTCCTGGGAACGCAGCCTGGCAGCTACGTTACTCTGCACTTCCCGTTCACCCAGCCCTCCCTCTGTGGAGGGGACCCTAGGCTTTGCGTGGTGTATCAACTTGGTAAAAAGTAAACTCACTCAATTAACCAGCTTCATCTCAGTTTCTCTGAAGCTTCCTCTGACATTCCAAAGTACTACATCTAGAACTGGGCACATTTCTTGCATCTGAAATGCCACAATTTACCAGCTAACTATTAAAAAGAAAGAAAGAAATAAAAGGTTCAGAGCAGCAGTTTTATATCAGTAAGAATTATTGATTTAGTTAAGGTCTAGGGTGTTGTTGTTGTTTTTTTCTATTTCATGATTTTGGGGGGTGGGTAATAATCATTCTTTTTTCTAGGGTAAAACAACATGTAAATGCTTTCCTGCCTGGGCCGCACTGTTCAGTACCACTGTAGGTAATGGCATTTGTTGGCCCAGGGAACAGGGGAGTGGGCTGGGCTGGAATTCATGGAGAACGGATTTGTTTTCTCTCTCTTGACAATCCCGCCTTCCTCGTTCCCTCCCTGCTGCTGGGCATCTCATACCTACAGTTTATCTTCACCCAACTTCACATTTACTCACTTCAGAAACAACTGTTTTCTGTTCTTGGGACTTTCAAGATAAAACAACATAACATGCCTTTCTAAAAACATTTTTTTAAATATGATTTCCCTAGTTGCCATTTTCACTTCTCTTATTCTCTCCTATTTTATTTTTTCAATTTTTAATCAGATATTAACGACCTCCTGTTGTATGCCTTGGCAAAGAGCAAGATGCAAGGAATATAAGATAGAGGGAGGAAGGTGACGTAACCGTATTATAATTTTAAATCAGTATAAAGAATGAGTTGGAGAACGATAAGATTGGATACAGAAAGTCCAGTTGGGATTCTTTTGTAATAATCCAAGCAAGAGATGATTGTGGTCTAAACAATGAAGGTAGTAAGAATCATGAAAGTTTTAAGAAGTATTTAGAGGGCATAATCATGAGGACTTGATAATCAATTGTAAGCACTGGAGAAATGAGTGAGAAAAAGGCGTGAACGAACATGGCGAGGGTTGTGGCCTCATCTGCTGAAAGATGGATGAATGGCATCCGAAGTGCAGATGAAAATGCACTGTGTGGGGGGTAAGAATGTGAGTTTAGTTTTAGGAATATGGAGTAGGAGATTGTCATCAGATATCCAAATAGAGATATCTACTATAAAATTAAATATATAAGTCTGGTGCTTAGGACAGCTGTCTGAGCCATTAGCATATGTTTAGAAATGTAAACATGACGGCAGCCAAAGGAATATGTAAAATCACCAGAGGAGCCCTGGCTGGGTGGCTCCGTTGCTTTAGCTTATGGGAAGCAACAATTGTCATTTCTCTCACATCGATGTCTGTCTTTCTCTCTCTCTCTTTCTCTCGCTCTCGCTCTCTTTCTCTGTCTCCCTTCCCCTCTCTCTCTAAATTCAATAAACATACCCTTCAGCAAGGATTTTAAAAATTACCCAAGGAAACCATATAAGAAGAGAGTCTAAGAACCCTGAGAAATACCAAGGGAAAAATTCATTTCAAGAAAATATTAATATTCAAGAGGCTGTTCATGGTTTTGTCAAAATTAGTTTCAATGGTACAGTGAGGGTAGAATCCAGATGGCAGGATGTTGAGAACCAAGGAGCCCCATAAAGCTGTAGATTCTCTATCCGTTGATGGATTCATTGCATTTGTTTGAAGAAATTTAATTATAATGAACTGAATTGTCTAAGTTGTTCTAGAGGAGATTAGCAAAGGCCATTTGTACTTGACAGCAAAATATAATTCTCTTCTGGTCAATTACAGTTTGTTAAAAGTTTGTATTTCTGATGATATAACCTAGAACAGACTAGTTTATTAAGAATTTTACTGTATTTCTCAGTGTGAGCGTTTGCTAAATTTCACATTGTATAAAATCATTTGTTTCTGGGTCTCTGAATAGGACAGAAAAAATATTTTTGTAGTGATAAGTGGTATTCTCTAAAGGCAATAAAATATTTAATTCTGAAGTGTAATAAACAATGTGGAATTAACTCTAACAGCATAAATCTATTCAGTCATTGGAGATTGACAAAGATTAGTAAACAAAGCAAAACACGCAAATGCATTCCCACCCATAAATCTTAAGGAACATAGTGCTCTCAAAGAAGAAAAACTCTACACTGGTTATTTATTCTTCTTCTTTGAAAAATAAATATTAATCCAATATGGCTGAAGTAAATTATAGTATTTAGTTTTCCAAAGATGGCGTGGGAATACATAGTTAACTGGAGAGAAGGGCCAGCTGTTTCCTCAGAATAGAAATACAACAAAAGCAATTTTAAAATGCTGCTACTTTTACACAGGAAGAATTAAAGGGCAAACTCACTTTATGATTACTTTTTAAATTTCATCGATACAGAAATTGTTCCAAAATTGACTATAAGATTTCAAGGAGGAACATTAACATTTCTTACTAAATTTAGAGTCTGTCATTCTTCCAAATATTGGTTGATGATCCAGAGATTCCTTTAATGAGATATGTTTGCATGAGATTTTGAAGGCAGAAAAGAAATGGAAATTGATACAACTCCACCCTTAGGGGCAGGCAAGTTCACGAGCTTTGATAGTAGACAAATAGGAGGTTTTGTCAGTGGCTTTAAATGAGACTTTTTGAGAATTACCATTTTGGTGCCATAAGTAGTTGATATCATTGGCAGTGGTCTCCAGCAATTTCTATAATATTTCTAACTTCTTGCAAGAAAACAGTAATTTCTCTTAAACGTCACTTCTTCGTATCTTTTATAAACACCTAATTCCCAGAATTAAATGTCTTCCAGCTTGAGCAGTTTCTGCTTCCTTGTCTAATCCCTAGCTAATAAATATTTCCTTCTCCACTTCCTGCTCTTTGAATTCTATCATAAACTACTGAATACGAAAAGAAGAAAGGAAAATAATAGAAATAATAGTAACTTCCAAGTTTCAGGTCTTTATTCATGTGACATGTTTCTAGTGAGTGCTTTCTGACTACTCTATCTAAACTTTCAACCCTGTTTTCATTTCCCTGCTTTTTGAAAATCTCCTTAGCATTTTTCATTCCTTTAAAATAATAGTGATCTTACTTGCTTATTTTGTTTATTGTATTTATTTCTGGGATATTATTAAGCTCATGAAGCTGAGTACTTTTTACCTTTAGTTCACTATTGAATCTTGAGCTCTCAAAAGGTATAGGTTATGTAGTAGGTGCTCAATAAACACTTGTTAAGTTAATGAATGAATTGAGTACTTATTATATATTAGACTTTATTCTCAGTCCTATATATATATTATCTTATTTAATCATTCTAAAAATCCTATCTATTGGCTATTACTCTTATGCTTAATTTATAAGAGCAAAGACTGGCACAAAAATGATTGAGCCAAGCTTTGAACATAGGCTGATTCCTATATCCATGTTGTTAACCATGATGCCACATTGAATATTTACTCTTTTTACTGCCATTGAACTAGGTACTTAATGTTGTCCTGAAATCTCATGAAGATACCATGTGGTGTGTATATTTATTCCATTTATAAAATGAGAACATTGAGCCTTATGGAAGGTGAGCGGTTTTTACAAGACAATACAGCCACTCGGTGGCACAGCTCAGTCCTCAGCCAAGTCTGCCTGCTCCTCAGATTCAAGTACTATGCATTTTACCAAACTAGGGAACATTTTCATAGGCCATTAGATACTTTGCTCTTGAATTCAGATAAAACATATAAAGAAAAGTTATGTTCTTATATACTGCCCATGAGTAAAACCAGAGACATAGGTTTGAATCTGCATGTACTTTTATTAGAACAGGCACATTTTAGCACAAGGGAGGTCTTCTTGTCAGATGTTGATATAATCTTGGTTATAGCATATTATTTTCATTAAGCAATAACTGTTTCCTGGGTGTGAGTCTATTTAGCTTATAACAGGGCACTGTAAATACCGTGCTCCCAATTACAAAGCTCAGTAAAAGCAAAACAGCTGTCTAGTATGAGGCATTTTTATAGGATGAATGAACATCCTAGGTCACATTGTTATGGAAAAGGAAATGTTATGAAACCATGCCTTAAAAAGAAAGTTGAGCCCTGCCTATTCTCCTTTTCTTTGTTAGTGAGAGAGAGAGAGAGAGAGAGAGAGAGAGAGAGAGAGAGAGAGAGAGAGAAGAGAGATGCACAGATGATGTGGACAGCAATACCTTTCAGTGATGGGTGCTTCTTTGGAAGACACCCTGCCCTCTATTCAATAATCATATAAACAGAGGAGGAAGAGTTGAGTTTAGCAAAAAGAGGGATAAGATGCTTGAAACAGTGTAATTATACAAAGCAGGAACTGCAGATGGATGTTCTTCATTGGTTCTAGTCACCTGGTTTCATCCAAGAAGAGGATGTGATTTGAAAACGAGCTGTCTTTTCTCTCTCCCCTTCCATCCCCTCCCAAATTCCCAAGATTTTCACACTCTAGTTATTAGAATATGCTAACTTGGAACTTGTGGGTAAAAAAAACCCCAAAACTTCATTAAACATACCTATACCTCATTCCTCACTTTTACAACCCTCATCTAATGCAGTAGAGTTTTCAACCATCTCATGTAATACTTACTTCTATCATTTTGCCATGATCATGGTTGTAGTTTGACAAATACTTCATTTGCAGAAATAATAGAACTCCAGTATATATAAAAACATTTTCCTCTGTGTAATAATGCTGTTGTTGAATGTGGTCACATCTTTGAGAGAGTTTATGTAATAGAAAATTGAAGTAATTAAGAATATGAAGTATAGCTTAGTATCTGAATATATAGAAAGAATTCTGCACTGGGATCCAGGAGACCTAAATACTGACCTTGGTTGTTCCACTAATTAAGGGTGTGACCTCAGATAATTCATTTAACCTTTCAGATTGTTATAGCCTTCTTTGCTAAAAGATCGTATTATTTTATCTATCACAAAAGAAAAAAAATAGCCAAAGAAAAAATACAAGATTAAATGAATTAAAAAGTTTATTTAACAATCAGATTTTTATATGTCACAAAATTGTTTCTTCTTTCATTCATGCCAGACCAATGATGACTAAGGATAAGACAGTTTATCTAATTAAGTAAATATTAGTAACAACAGTAAACAATAATAATATCTGAGTTAATTATGAGGACAGTACAGTAAAATCAAATGGATTTGTGGTTTTGTAGATTGTAGTATCATCATTTTATTTATAACTACAGACAGGCTTCAGGAACATGGTCATGTATTTACCTACAGAAACTGATGATTAAGATCTTTATTTGTTGTTGGAAAGAAGTAGCCATCATAATGATAGGATAAAATTTAACAGACCACAGCAGAGTATGTGGTACACAGACTGTTCCCCCACTGGAATAGAGTGTTAGCTAAGACAGATTTTGGGGGGCCCTGGAATTATATTAATTTTTTTGTAATTTGGTAAAATTATTCAAGTCAATTGTATTTATAGGAGACAGTTGTTTGGTAAACCTGATTATATATAATGGCTTTGAGATGCAAATGATTTGTCTTTGACAAAATGAGCTACAACTTGTCTGTTGCTTAGCACTTTCTGCTCTGTCCAGCGGGTACGGTGGGTTTGAGCTCAGAGAAATACCCAAAGCAATAGATGGTAATGAAGGCAAGCACCGTGTGTACTGTGCTTTGTGTAAACCGGCCTTTTTGAATTTGTGAATTAGCTTGTTACAAAGCTGAAATGCCTTCTCCTGCATGGCATTAAGGGTCTTTCAATGTTCCCAATTGGTGACAAGCATAGGGTACATTTATACAGCTTAGACTTGGGTGGAATACTATTTTCAGACAAGAACTTTGGGCAGTTTCCCAGGTTTTATTTTTTTTAATCACAAAAAGATGTTTTCGACTTGATGCAAATTAACTTGTTTCATTTTGATACAATTAAAGGTGTACCGTTTGGCAATTACTTCCCTGCTCTTTGAAACACATTTCTGTTTGTTTATTCTTTCTCTGTAACTCAGAGGAAACCCAATCCACACTGGAACAAGGCTCTCTTAAGACATGAATGTAATTGGGTAGTGAGATGGATTCATCATTATTCCCACGACCTTTTCCACTTTCACCCTCTCCCTTGTGATTGATTTCATCACAGCGATGGAAATGTAAAACAGTCTAGTCAGTTGTGTGTTAGTGGTCTCAAAGATCTATTCCTTTAAAATATAAATTGGCAACACGAAAATGGGCTGACTTAGGGTTCCTAAAATTTAACAACATCACGCAATAATACAAAAATACTGCAACCCTTGTAAAGCAGTATAAAGAACAATCACTTTTGGGAATACATTTTTTTTAATATGAAAAAGCTTGTGATAAACTCAAAAAGGAATCTAGAAATAGATTATTTGAATGATTCAAATAGCTCTATAACTTTACTTGCATTTGATTTATTTTATGTCATCAGGATAGCTTTGCTTGCACTAAAATATGCCTAAGAGCTAACTCAAGGAAATAATAACTGATATATAGTTGAATGTGTTCTTAGTCTTCGCAGTTTTATGGAGGAACACTCTGGAAAATGGAGGGAAGAATCTCCTAATAGGACCTTTCAGTTGGTTAACCATCATATTTCTTTTATTTTTGGCTCAATGATTTTCTTCCATTTTAATCCATACAATGAACTCACTTAACATGACAGCTGAATTCCTCATGGCCATATAAAGCCACACCACTTTCTCTCTAGATTGAGGTCACATAAGGGAAAGAGGACTATTTGTGGGTGGACTTCAGAGAGGCCATAATCTCTCTGACTAGTTTGTAAAATTTGAAACACGTGAGCTTTGTTCTTGGGAGACAGCTCAGGGTTATGCTGGTCCTCAAAAACATAACTTAGGAAAAGTTAAGAACACTTTCTTAGAAAGTTAAGCATGTAGTCCAGGGCTCCCAGATTTTATATGTTATTTCTTTCCTCCTCATATCTCAAGTCATTTAGAGTGTACCTGGTAGAAGTACCTGCTCACTGAGGGATGTGAATGGGACGGCGCATAGTGTGCAGATGTGCACACTGGTATCCGCCCATGCCTGTGGCCTTTCCCATCTCTCTCCTTCGGGTAACTCCCCAGGATGCAAAGGAAGTAGAAAAACGGTCAACAGTTTCCATGACAGAACTCTCTCCCTTTCACGCACATCTACCAAAGCAGACTTTGAAGAACCCCTGACCAAAGGGAGCAAGGCAATGCCAGAGAATCCCTGCTCTCCAGACTTATCAAAATGTCAAGGGCTCCTGACCTAATCGGTCAAGCTTGAACTACAATGTCATCCTGGAAGTGACATGATCTCAAATCTTCCTCTATCCAGATAGCTTTCACCTTCATTTCTTGAAAGAACATTTTCTTTATAAGCACCAAAGATCTTGACAGAGAATTGATTCTTATAAACACATACTTTGACTTAGGCAACGCTCCACGTCAGTTCCAGTTATGAACTGATGCTGCACATGTACATAACTGAAGATGTGTCAAAACAGCGAGGACTCATCACGGCTGGTTCTTCAGGACCACTTTATAACAGACTTGGGTCCAGTACAACATGTACTGTGCTGGTCTTTCACACAATCATCTGGCTTTTGCCACGTGTCTGTATGTACCATTTTTCCTATTACAAATGCTCTTTTAGGACTATCTCTCCCGCTAAATAACGTACTTCAAATCTTATTTCTGTATCTTCTGGGTGGCAGGTTTATTATTGAAAACAAAAAAGCAAAACAGGAGTAGCAGAGTAATTCATTCTGACATTTTTTTTTAAAGCAGTCCTTTCTATCCTTCAGATGAAACCTTACATGGAGGCCCAAAAGAAAAAGTTAAATTAATTTTTTCAAGTAACTTTGTTTTAATAATACAGTGGCTCCCTAGTGGGTAGGATTTGGGAGTGGAATCTCAGTCTCTGGGGAGCCCAGTTAGAAAAAAACACAAACAGAGATGTCCTCTAAGGTTTTTTATTAAGATATATGTAAATTGTTTTTAAATACTTCAGCAGATACTGTGTGGAAGTATATGTTATTATTTAGTTTAGCCTGTAACCCGGACACTTCTAGAACTTAATAAAGAATGCACAACCCAGAGATTATTGATGTTGTGCTAATCAGGAATGCACCATTCAGAACTGTATCCTGGCCTCAGGAAGCCCCTCCTCCAGAAGTGGCTTCTTCAAGTGTTCTGTTACCTGCATGTGGATCAATCACTGTTACTTTGATAATTAATATATTCTCTCTCAGACATGGGTCATTTATTAGTGAAAATAGTGGATTGTTGACAAGGATGATTCATGTTAAAAATGGGTTCCTTGCTAGAGAATTTTTACATGTTCACTGTATATGTATTGGAAAAAATATTTAGAAGAGACTTCCCACACATGCATGAACAATAAGAATTCAGGGAGGAGTTATAGCCTACACCCTTGGAAAGATGTTGTAATCAAAATTCCTAAAGACCCTGTGTCCAGCCTTGGATTCTGGAGGACTCTGGGGGTTTGATTCCGCTTTAATGTTGACAGAATCCTAGCTCTGGAATGTTGCTGTGTCTGCTTCTAGAATATTGCTCCGTCTGTGAAATTTATAAAAAGAGTGTCTACAAAGACAATGAGCTGAGACTTCCTTGAGCCAATAAAACTAGTGTATGAACCACTTTTGTTTTTTGCTTTTTAGCATTGTTTCATTTCTGTTTTGTTTGTATGTATAGCAGAATTTAGACTGAGATTTCATGTCACTATAACTGATAGCAAGACTGCCGCTGGAATAGTTAGTTCAGACTCGCCCCAAAGTTCATTGTTGCTCACTGGTAGAGACCAAGAAGTTATTCATAACCAAGGTGGCTGAAGTCCACTTTTCATTGCCTCTTACTGTCCAAAACTTCTTTGCTTTGAAGAACGAAAACATAGTGGACACAATATTTATATACCTCAAAAATGGTATTATTTAAATTTTACCATGCTTTGCTCATTTCTGTCTATGGTTTTCCTGAAATAATTTATTTTGGTGCCAAAAGAGCTTCCAGAATCATCTGACAGCTCATTAAAAAAATTTTTCCCAATTTTATTGAGAAAAAATAAACATACCACTGCATAAGTTTAAGTTGTACAGTGTGATGGTTTGATTTATTTTTGATTTACATCTCTTGTGAAATTATTGCCCTGATAGATTCAGCTAACACCCACCATCTTATATACATGCAGGACCCCCAAAATTGGATTTATTAATAAAAATTATGTATTTATTCTTATATGTTTGAACTTCGGTCACCTTCAAAGTACTCTCCATTTGATGCAGCAAAACTTCTATTGAGTCATTTTTTCCACTACTCAAAACACTTGATTTTTATGCCATTTAGTGCTTCTGCCATTTTTGTTTTGCCTCTTCCACATCAGCAAAATGTTTCCCGTGGAGGAAATTCTTTCAGCCAGGGTAACAAAATAAAAGGTCACTCAGGGCAAGATCTGGTGAATATGGAGGGTGGGTCATGAGGATCACACGATTTTTGGTTAAAAATTGCTGAACACTCAGTATGGTGTAAGCAAGTGTACTTGTAATTTACCCATCGTGAAATGGGCAAACACATTGAAAGAGTCTTCAAAAAAACTCACTGAAGCCAAATGCAACTTCTCACAACAACGCCAGCTGGCACACTGATACAGATGGGCTCCTAGAACACTCACCTAGTGAGGGAAGCCTTTACTACAAGGGGCCCGCCCTCCAGAAGATAATTCTGGTTTTTCTTGCTCCTCCCCAAAAATACAATAAAAAGAAAAGAAAGAAGAAAAGAAAAAGGAAAAATTTGTCTCCTCGAGATGAAAACTCTTTGTATCCTAGAGTCGTGGCAGCCATCACGTTCTCCATTACATCCCAAGCACTTACTTATCGTATATGTGGAAGTTCGTGCTTTTGACCACTTTCCTCCAACTCGCCTTCCCATCACCTGCCACTTCTGTTAACCACAGGCTCTGAGGTTCTGTTGTTGCCATTTAGATTCCATGTAAACGTGAGATCGTACGACATTTGTCTTTCTCTGATAGCTACTTTTGAAGTGTTTCTTCAATGCTGTCTTCCCCTAGAATGAAAATATATGATCTCTTTCGTCAATAAGTTTGATATTTTATTGATGAGATATTTATTCAGAAAAACTACTTATAGACTATAAGGAGCTATATAATGAATTTAAAAAAACAGCGAGAGAATAAAATGAGGATTCAAAGAGGGAGATAAATCTGTGACTATAGTGAACAACGATGATATGAGTATTGAAGCAGGTTCATTAGAGGCTTGAGATGTAGGCAGAGCTTGACACAGCAGGAAATCACTCTACCCAGCCTTTGGGAACAAAGATGGTTTAGGTGGAGTGTATGAAATATGCTGAAATGCACACTAAAGAGCTCAGATTCTAAAGTGTTTTGGGTATTTTTTTTTCCAATAGAGCCCATTCATTCTGAATAGAATGCAAAGGGTAATGACCCAAGTCCAGGATGTGTTCAAGGAAGTATATTGTGCTTCTTTGAGATTGTCTAGGTGGGGAGGGGGAGCCTCCACACTGCCAGCGCAGGCAGGAAGTTGGTTCTCTTCTCCCTCTTTCCAGGTACCCGCTAAGAAATAACTTATGGTCATTTCCCCAGAACAAAGTAAATGATGGGATTTTGAAATTAACCTGGTCAGTGTTTTCCCAAGTTAGGAAGCTAGCATTAAAGGTAATGAAGGGTCAGAGGCTGCAACTGGAAAGCAACTTGAAAAACACTGAGATCTGTAATGCACCCCCTTCTTCCACCTCTCCCCATTCCTGTCTTGTTAACCAGAAAAACCTGCCTCTACCTTAAGTAGATGGGGCAGGGTTGTAAATTCTTTAATATTGCAATCAAACATGCAAAAGAAAAGTGACTCCCTTATTTCTGTATGACTACTTTGATCTTCTTCATGAATTCCCACTTATTCGTCAGACGCCTTAGAGAGAGAAAATGACTCGAGGTAGATTTACCCCAGCCAAGCGTTCCCACTTTGAGAGTTCTGTCACTTCCCCTCTTTTTCTCCAGGGAGGCTAGTCAGATTATGAGAGGAGGATATTTAGATGGCATCCCAGCAACTAACACACTTGTATTAGTTGGAATCTTTGGGAAGCAGATACTAAAACAGAGTGGGAGTTCAAGGGATTTATTGCAAGGCAAGACCTGTGACAATTAAAAACAGGGTGGGGGGACAGGACTGGAGAGGAAAAGCCTTCAAGCTGCAGGCGTGGTACCTGTGACAGGAAGGATGGAAGGAAGCAGGGCAAGGTGGGAAGACTACAGGGCAGATCTGACAGAGGCTCTGCCAATCCAGCAGCAAGCTTTGGAGGAGAAATTGATGGGTAGAAGGGTCTTGTGGTGACAGAAATAAAAAGGCACTAGGACCCCTGCTATATTGAGTCATTGCAAGGGGCTACCTGGAAAAAGGGTACTCTTGTCTCAAAAGACAAGTGACTTCGAAAGCATCAAGGAAGCTGTCAGCTAACTGCACTTCTTGCAACTAGAGTCTGAACAGAGGTCTGAGCTTCCAACGCTACCAAGGGTTCCTTGGATTCTTGGGTTTTATCGATCTCTGTCTCAGCTGTCTTCTCGCTTGACAGATGACACTGCTGAGGGGCAACTGGAGCCATTCCTTGGGAGTTTGTCACTTTCTCTTAATGAGGCTGGTGTAACTAGGCGTCTTTTCTTCTCTGCCTTGGTCAGGGCTTATTATGCGCCCCTGGAAACTTGGCCACACCTTGACTTTTAGGACGCTGTGACAGCCTCTGACAAGAAGATCTCCAAAGAGCTCTCAAATTAATTTTACCTACTGACGTGGCGGCCCCATGGGAATAAGTCACACAACAACATTGACAGCAGCAGTTACTATTTCAAATAGGAATGCCATGTCAGATTTGAATGTGAACTCTAAGTGGGTGCCATCAAATCCTTTGTGTGCAAATAACAAACTCAAAGTATGGAGGGAAAAAAAAGAGGAGGTAGTTATAAAAAATAGAAATAAAAGAGATTGAGAATGTCAAAGAAAACAGTGGAGTTAGTATCCTTGGTGGAAATAAAGCTTTCAATAATTGTATTAGATGCCACTTAATGTCCCCAGAACCATAAATGATCTGGTAGAATTCTGAGTGCGTTGTACTTTGTTTTGACTCAATCATCTATTGATTTATGCAGCAACTATTCATTGGTCACCTACTCTGTGCTAAGGACAGTGAAAGGCTCAGGAGAAATAATGGCACAGAAAGCACTCTCTCTGGTCTCAAAAGAGCTTAAGTAGTGACTAGGAGAGCATATAAAAATCACCTAAAATGATAAAAAATATAATGGAAGTATTGAACAAGGACTGCTTGCTTGGTGAATTCAGAGCATTCTCCATAGAGGTGGTGATGCTGATGTTCCAATGTGAGTTCAAAGTAGTATTCTAGCTTACAAGTTCAGGTAGGAAAGGCATTCTGAGCAGGAAGGATAGACTTTCCATAGACATGGCAGTCCTATCATCGCAGAGAGGGCATGGTGAGGGCTTTGTGTCTGAAAAGAAGGTACACCACTCAAAGAGTTCAGAATATTTCTACTAGTTGTGGATAGCCAAACAACTTCCGAGCAGGCACATAATATAAATCTGTATTTTAGAAAGCTCACTCAGACCATCGAGCGCTTCGGTAGTTCTCACACTTGAGTGGTGCGTAGGCAGCTGGTAAGACACGGATGGCTGGGCCAACCTCCAGGGGTTCCTGTCCAGGAGGTCTGGGATGGTACTCATGATCTGGATTTATAACAAGATCTCAGGCGATGCTGGCCTTGCAGGTCTGAGGACTACCTCCAGAACTGCAGAAGTAAAAGCCAGAATGGAGTCAGGCACCACCAAAGGAGAGGTCATGATTCAATGCAATGTGTCTATTTTATAGAAATTTTTTGCTCAATCCTCTCAATGATCTTGAAAAAAAGTTAATCGTGGGCTATTTCCTATCAGTGAGAGTTCTTTAGGTTATAGTCCATTTTCAAAGAAAATGCATTGTCTGCATCCTTAGGAGTCAGGAAAAAGAAGGAATAAAGGAAAAACATGGCTAGTTCAAACCAATTTTTAAAAAGTGAGGCTTCTTCTGTTCTCTGTTTTGCAGCCATGGAGAAATGTCAGGCTTGAACTATGTCATGAGAGACAGCAGTGTGGGCCAATGGCTTTCGGGCCAGGCAAAACATCTGTTCTGTATGAAACCCTGTGCAGGTCCCTTATCTTCCTCAAGCACTTCTCTTCCCTCAGCTGTAAAATGTGATTAGTAACCCTTTCCTCCCAGACTTAGTGGAGCGGTAAATGAGATCGTACATATAAAGTTGAGATACAAATTGGGCAGGCAGATTATACTGATTCCCCTCCTTTCCTGGACCTAAATAAAACTAAAGTATGTATGTGTGTGTGTGTGTGTGTGTGTGCGCGCGCAGGCACATACTGAAGTAGAAGATAGATTGGAGTCGGCAGAATGAGAGGCAGGATCAAATTAAATGTAATTTATCCTTTTTATGGATAATTTTTACTCAATCTCCTCAATAATATCTAATAATTTAATTATTGACATCAGTGAAAGTTCTTTATATTTTTTGACAAAGAAATGAATCATCTGCATTCTTAGAAAAACAAAAAATGCACACATAAATGTGTATATATACACACATATATAACATATGTAGGTATATGTATGTGTGCAAGTAAGTGTGTGTGCTTGCTTTGTTTTTTGTTTTTGTTTTCTTTTTGATAGTATTAGGAGTGTGTACCAGATGTGGGAGAGCAGGAACCAGGTCAAACATCTGTTTTTACTTCTGCGCTACCCATGAGTTCCCTGTATGTTTTGACTTACCTCTTAGCTTTCTTGGAGTTAACTGTGCTTAAGCTATGAAGTCAGGGAATGATGTCACCCTGCCCCCTCCCCCTCACCCCCCCCCCCACATACACACACACACAGGAACCCTTTGCACACGCTCACACCATTCCTCTGCTGTCATCTGTCTGGGAACCCAGAGGACTCTTTGTTCTTCTGGGTGGGTGGGCTCCGTGGAGGTCATTAAGCCTTAATGACCTTTGCTTGCAGGACACTTGCTTCCTCACTTTCCATCTGCAAAGACAGCCAGCTGGGGTTCTGGAGCCCGAGTGCAAGGCTGCTCCCTGCATTACTCGAGAAGGAAAGAATCACGAAAACTACTTGATCGTGATGCAGCTCAGCCCTGAGAGTCTGGATCTTGCCAAAGACACATAAATGCTTACTGGGCTTTTTAATATCCCCATTCAGAGCCTGACATGTGAGCCATAGTCCGTGTTTTCTTGATTGCTTCTGGATGTCATTAGTTGAGTCATTTTAAATCAGATAATGTTCTGCATATTCCTGTAAGTAACTGCTCTTTGGGAGCCAGTTAAAAACTATAAAGCAAAAGCCAGCCAATTATCTAAGGCAGCTGGGATGTGGTAGAAAGAACGCTGGAACTGCATTTCTTAAAAACTGCTGGTGACTCCTAACTCTGCCCAGTAATCTAGCTGAGTAAACTTGGGCACATTGGTTGAATCACCTCATTTCCTACTCCGCTGGAAATGGTGCAGTAATACTTCTATCCCAGGGCAGACTCCGTGAGAGAATATATGTGAATGCGTAATATGTAATATATTATAGGTGATGTATTCTGTACTAAGTACTATGTACGTTATACATTACAGAGATACTATGTCATCCATCCTCTGCTCTCAAACTCACTATGACCACTTGTCCCAGCCACTGATTCCTCTCTTCTGTTAGAAGGACAGCGACACCTATATCACAGTAAAGACTCAATGAGAAATGACACATAAACTGACTTTTTAAACTATAAAATATGACATATATTAAGAGTATTACTTATTACTTTAATATATTAAAGGATAATGTGTATAATTATATATCATGTATTATGTTATATAATGTATACACTATCCTATTATATACTATTTATTACACATTATATGTTAATAGAAATATATTATATTACATTACATATTATGTATTATTGTATATTATATATACTAGAGTATATTATTTATGCATAATCATTTATTTGTATTTGATATTATTATAAGCTCAGTGTTTCAGACCATCTGATTGTGGGAGGATACAAAAATAATTTTAGAGTAGCTTTTACTATTTTAATAATGATACTGTTGAGGAGAGAAAAACATAGAGGGTGAGCATAATCAACTGCTTTTAGAAGATGTTTGAGATAATAATTTTACTTATCTTGGCAGAATCTAATGAGCGAAGAAATTTGCAGAATCTAATGAGCAAATATTTGCAGAATCATTTAGCTGATTGTTGTGAAAACTGTTCTGAAATGGAATCCTATTATAAAAAACCTGTCCTTGATACTTCATATTGCTCATAAAGTCGTGAAGATGTTGGAGCATTTTTAATTCTCTCTACCTCCTAGGTCATCCCTGTGCCATTAAGGCACCAGGTCAGGTGCAGCAGGGGACTACAGATCCTTTGTCAGGCGAAAGAGCCATGCGTTTTCTGATGTTATTACAAAAACAAGAATGCCTTTATTAAAACAGCTAACAGAAATTATTAGACAGTAAAACTAAACCTAATATAACTTTCTACCACCCATCCATTTACAGGAGCCAGAAAATTAGGCATCGTTTTAGGCATTTTTCTCTACTTCACTTGGCCGAGAGCAGCCACCATTTCCATTTAGAAATGTACATGACCCACCTTCCTTGGTCAGTCTCTGCCAGGACCACCAGTTCCAGCACGATTGCCTCTCCTCTGGTCCTCAGCAGTCATCTGCCCATACTGCCCATCCACTCTGTTCTCCTTGGTGCAGTCCTCTTTTCACGGCAGAAATGGGACTATGCCTACCCCTTTCTTCTCCCCTCCCCTTCACTCTTTCCAACTCCTTTAGAGGCTTCTCTTGGCTGTTTGGATAAAACCCAAAATCTTTTACTCAGTTTACAAATCTTTAGGTTGCCTTACCCATCTATCTGCCTGTGCATGTCATCTACACTTTGCTCTTTTTAAATGTGTCTTCATGAAACTCATTGTGTTTCTTTGTGTACTAAGGTCCTATTCCTTCTGCCATTCTGTCTTTTACACGCTTCATCCTGAGGTGGATTTAATGGCAGGTGCACTGGGCACATGCCCTGGGTCCCAACTTTTGAAGGGCCCCGCAGAACCCCAACTTTACACTTTTTTCTAATGACAGCAAGTTTGATTTCATTACTACACGGCATAAAATATGGTTAACATGTACTTTTATTTTCCCTGTCTCTCTCTTTTTTTTAAGGGGCCCAATATTTTCTTCTGTGCCCAAGGCCTCAACCAACCTCAATCCGCCTCTGGCTTCTCCTCTGCTTGGAATATCCCCATCCCAAATTTCTTTATCTCGGACTAGTATCTATTAATTCTTCACATTTCCACTATGTCACTTTCATAGGAAACTGTCCCTAAACAGCAAGGGCAATTCAAGTCACCTTGTTAGTTTACTCCCATAAGTAAGTTAAATATAATCACTACTGGATTTCATTTCATGAATTTCTGTTACCTCTAGCAATTGTAGACTAGCAATTAGACTGTCGCTACTTACCACTGGTCTCCAACACAAAACGAGAGGTCTGACTGTGACAGTTCTGGGCAAGACAGGATGAGTCGATCACTCTGGTGTGCACTCAAAATTATCTTTAAAAATGAAGTTTAACAGCATAGGGAATATAGTCAATAATATTGCAATAACTATGTATGGTGCCAGGTGGGTACTGGAATTATTGGGGATCACTTTATAAATTATGTAAATATCCAACCACTATGCTGTGCACCTGAAACTAATATAAAATAATATTGAATGTCAACTATAATTTACAAATTAAAAAAAGAAAAGAAATGTAATTTTCAATGAAGGATGTTAACTAGACTTGTGATCCTTTTGCAATGTATGTATATATTGAAATACTATGGTATACACTTGAAACTAATATAATGTTACATGTCAATCATATCTCAATAAAAATTTTTAAAAATAAAATAAAATTAAGTTTAAGGATTAAAGTCCTTTCCCTCAATATGCTGTGTTTGTTACCAATCCTTTATTATTAGGCTCTTAGACCTCTCTCTTTTTCTGTCAAATTTAACAAAATATTTTACTCCTAAAATTAATTGCTTTTGTGCCACTTTCAAAAAATTTTCTGAGGTTTTAGTTTCCTAGCTGGTAGAATTCATTACAAGGTAATTTTTCAAATAAAATCTTGTATTTTTTGAAGGAAGGCATTTAAACACCATTTCTGCCATTTGCTATATGGCCATGAGGGAAAAACATGTTCTCCCATCTGTAGAGCTGATAATTCTAAATTCACAGGACTGTGATAGCCATCAGATACAATTATGCATGTAAAACACCTTAAATCGTATTCGCTGGAGAGTAGATACCCAGCGTGTTTATGTGCACCTATTCAATCAGAAAATTCCCGATCCGAAGAGTGAAAGGCGCCCTCCTTTTTCTCTGTTCATTTATGAGAGCCGGCCTTCACTTACAGAGAGCAGACCATGTCTCTTAGTTGCCCACTATCCACCTGAAACGTTTGTGATTCGCAAAGAAGGCTTCTATGTCACTTCCCAGAGGACGCTTTAAATCAAATTAATTTTTTGTTCTCTCAGACGTATGTATAGTGGTTTTGTACTTTTGGGTGATTTTATTAGTACATGGTCGGTGTTCATCTAAGACATTAGGAGCAGTCCGGGGCAGAAGGCCATGTGCCAGCTGCAGAGAGAGTATGCCCTTCTCTGTTTTAGGTACAAGCCCCATGCTTTGGTCGCTGTGAGACTTCAAGGGGAGGGTCTGTGGCAGTATTTATTTGGTTTATGGTAACCTCTCAGATGTATCGCATCTGCTTTGCAGTGAAGAATGGGGGGGGTCCCTTCTGGTAACTTGCTGCCTGCTGCAGACAACAGACATGTTTGTCCTCCCCAGCTTTGATCTTTTTTTGCCTGGTATCTAAATGAAGCCTTTCTTGTGCCTTCAAAGCTAAAGGACTTGTTTGGCTTCCAGTTACAAAACAGCTCTGCACCTGCCATCACTGGGGTTCCCCTGTCCTCACTTCCATTCTAGCTACCGCAGTTGGGGGGCTGCGGGAAGCAAAGATGAAGTGTGACCACTATGGGAAAATCAAGTACAGCTAGCAAGAGAGGGAATTGGTACTTCCCAGGGAGGTACAAGCCCAGAGATTTCATGTACCTGATGGTGAGAATTGGGAATTGAGGTGTGGGGGTAGATAGGAGGAAAAGCCATAGGAAAAATTGGCATCCTTGAAAGAATGCATGATCATTCTGGCTAAGTGCAGGGATGCCAGATTCAGACAATCTGGACTGTGAACAATGATTAACTGTGATAAATTCTGCAAGTTGCAAGCCTCCGTTTTCCTGTCTATTAATGAAGGGGGATGTAGTACTTACCTCTCTCATCATGAGTACCAGATGAGTTTAGTATTTCTCCTAGTGCAAGGACCCAGGAAATAGGACTTTTGCTTATTAAGAGTAGTGATGTGTATTTTTATTAATATTACTTAGTATCCAGATAAAATGGCCTCTCCCATTCCCATTCTGGAAAATGGTACTGATTCATGAAGGCCAAATTCAAATGTCTACTTTTTGTGAATATTCCTCAATACCCTGGCCATCTAGTCAGCATTGATGCTGGGTATTAGAGCTACACACATAAAAATGTGCGGTGTGCTTTGAAGAGTTATTCACTCTTTTTTCTGTCTTCCTAAAGGTCGTTATTTATAATTTAATTATAAGACTAATTGCAGTCTGAATTGAATTAGTTATTTAGTTAATGTTTAGTACAGAAGACTGCAAGCTCCCTGAATCAGGGCCCTGGTGTCACCCACTACTGCATCCCAGCTCCCTCTACAGATATGTGATCATAAAGAGCAGTATTGTACAGTGACTTAAGAGCTCAAACCACCACTGACTATCTGTGCAACCTTGAGCATGCTGCAAGACCTCTCTGTTCCTCAGTTTCTTCATCTGTGAAATGGGACAAATTGAACCTGATGCTTAAATCAGCTGTGAGAATGAAACATGGCAACATATACAAAGTACCTGAAACAAATTGATTGCCTAGTGTTTATTGTAATCAATATTATAATAATATGGACAAATGGTCTGAATTATAGGATCCTGGAATCATCTTGTCCTTTAACACAGATGAGTTCCTGTTTTATTTATTTTTCTATTTCACTATATTTAACTTATTGATTTCATGATATCTCTTCAGAGGGAGAGAGTCAAATACATCCTAAATAAAGAAATAAAGGTAGAAATAAAGAAGGAAGACAGAGGACTTTTTGGATGTATTTTTGTATATGTGAAACTAGAGTACATTCAAGATTTTTGAATGTCAGGTGGTTCCTCTCTATATTTCCCTGGGTTTATAGGACAAACAGGACTTCTCAGCAAGTTTTACTGGCTGATTTTACAGTACCTTATGTTTCTTCTCTTGCAATTATGCACTTTTAAATCTCCCTCCACTGAAGTCCTCTTTTCTGAATTCCATTTCTGCTAACGTATGGTGCTATCTCAGGACTTGCTTCAAACTTAAAACAGAAAAACAAAGTGTATGTGTCTTAATCTTATCCCTTCTGCTTTATTTTTCCTGGAAAATTGTCCACACAATGGTTTCCCTTTAAAAATGACGGTGATTTGTTTCTCCAACTCCTGCTCATGTTTTGTAATTTTCGTCGTCGGCAGCCTTCCGTCTCGAGAGACGATGGCGTAGCTTTCTGAGAGTCTATCTGCACCGCCGAGAATGGCTGTGCAGTCCGACTCGGGAGTGACAATCCCTGCCGCACTTGGTACAGGTGAAGGCAGATGGCTGTTGTTGCTGCTGCTGACGCTGCTTCCGCCTCGATCTTTTCTGGGCCGCCTCCTCGTTGCGCGCAGCCTCTGCACGTGACGTACCTTCCTGACCGCGAGCCTCCAGGCTAGGCGGTCGTCTGCTTGAACTTCCCATGTGTTGAGATTGATGGAGCATTGTGTCATGTCCTTTTTGCAGATGTGTTTGAACCGCAGTTTTGGGCGCCCTGTCATCCTCTGGCCTTCTGCTAGCTCGCCGTAGAGGAGGTCTTTGGGGATACGGCCTGCATCCATTCTTTTGACATGGCCGAGCCACCTGAGGCGTCTCTCGCTAAGAACTGCATGCAAACTGCTCATATTGGCTCGCTTCAGCACCTCGGTGTTGGGGACCTTATCCTGCCAGGCGACATGCAGGACACGTCGCAGGCACCTCATGTGGAAGCTGTTGAGTTTCCTTTCGTGCCTTGCGTAGGTGGTCCACGTCTCGCTGCCATAGAGGAGAGTGCTGAGTACGCAGGCTTGGTAGATGCGCAGTCTGGTTTTCTCAGTGAGGCTGGAATTGTTCCACGCTCGCCGGTTCAGTCTGGCCATAACTGTGGCTGCCCTGGCGATTCTCCGGTTGACCTCCAAGTCGACTGACAGAGAGCTCGAGATGGTGGACCCGAGGTAAGTGAAGTCGTTGACAACCTCCAGGGTGTATCCGTCGATGGTGATGCATGGGGGAGTCCCCGTGCCTTGAGCCATAACATTCGTCTTCGTCAGGCTGATGGCTAGTCCGAACTCCTTGCATGCGTGGGAAAGGCAAGTGACTAGCTGCTGGAGTCCCTCTTCGGAGTGTGATGTCAAAGCTGCGTCGTCGGCGAAGAGCATCTCACGGATGAGCACCTCTTTGACTTTGGTCTTGGCTCGTAGACGGGCCAGGTTGTAGAACTTGCCATCGGATCTGGTGTGAATGAAGACGCCCTCGCTGCAGTCCTTAAAGGCATATTGGAGGAGCATGGAGAAGAAGATTCCGAACAGCGTAGGCGCGAGGACGCAGCCCTGCTTTACTCCGCTGCTGACTGGGAAGGCCTCAGAGGTTGCGCCGTTGTAGGACACCGTGCTGTGCATGTTGTCGTGAAAGGACATGACCACAGCAAGCAGATGTGGTGGACAGCCAATCTTCCGTAGCAAGCTGAAGAGACCAATTCGACTGACCAGATCAAACGCCTTCGTAAGGTCGATAAAGGCGAGGTAGAGTGGTTTATGCTGCTCGTGACACTTCTCCTGCAGCTGGCGTAGGGAGAAGATCATGTCCACTGTTGATCGGCCAGCTCTGAAGCCACACTGGGACTCTGGGTAGACGCGGGAAGCAAGGGTCTGCAGGCGGGCAAGAGCGACCCGGGCGAATACTTTGCCGACGACGCTGAGGAGAGAGATGCCCCGGTAGTTGTTGCAGTCGCTGCGGTCTCCTTTGTTCTTGTACATGGTGATAATGTTGGCGTCTCTCATATCCTGGGGGATGTAACCCTCCTTCCAGCAGCGACAGAGTAGATGGTGGAGCGGCTGTAGCAGGACTGGTTTCCCGCTCTTTAGGATTTCTGGAGGGATTCCGTCGCTTCCTGGTGCTTTCCCGCAAGCGAGGCGGTCGATGGCTTTGCCGAGCTCTGCCGCAGTAGGTGGGGTGTCTAGCTCCTCCATGACTGGTAGGTCTGGGATGGCTTTAAGAGCAGTGTCTGTTACGGTGTTCTTCATTGCGTACAGCTCGAGGTAGTGCTCGGTCCACCGCCGCATTTGCTGTTCCTGGTCAGTGATGACCTCACCTGTCTTGGACTTAAGGGGGGCGATCTTGGAGGGGATTGGGCCTGTTGTCTTCTTGATACCCTCATACATTCCTCGTGCGTTGCCTATATCGGCGGCTTTCTGAATGCTTCTGCACAGGTTTAGCCAATAGGTGTTGGCACAGTGGCGGGCAGTCTTCTGGACTTTGTTCCTGGCAGCCCGTAGAGCTTGAAGTGTACTGGGAGTGGGCGTGGCCTTGTAAGCCAGTAGGGCCTTCCTCTTAGCCTCGATCACGGGTTCCATTTCTTCCCATTGAGCCTCGTACCAGTCAGCGTTCTTCCGCTCTTTCTTCCCGTAAGCAATAATGGCGGAGTTGTATATGGCGTCGCGGAGACGTGGCCAATTGGATTCGATAATGTCATCTGCCGCCACTCCCTCGCCGAGTGCATCTTCCATCTTGTTGATGAATTGCTGGGTCTTAACTGGGTTGCTGGCACAACTGGTGTTGATGCGTGGGCGACCCTTCATCTTGGAGTGGTGCAACCTCTTCGGCGTTATGCGCACCTTGCTTACCACGAGGGCATGGTCCGTGTCGCAGTCTGCACTGTGGTAGCTGCGGGTGAGGAGGGTGCTGCCAATATCCATTCTTCTGGTGATGACGAGGTCAAGCTGGTGCCAATGGCGGGAGCGGGGGTGCCTCCATGACACCTGGTGGATCTCTTTGCACTTGAAGAATGTGTTTGTCACGCACAGGCCGTGGTGACACAAAAGCTCAAGCAGTCGCTGACCATTCTCATTGATCTTTCCTCTCCCAAAGTTTCCGAGGCAGGTGGGCCAGGCCATGTGGTCGGCTCCTACTCTTGCGTTGAAGTCTCCAAGGAGATAGAGAGCGTTACTTCTGGGGATCTTGGATAACGCTTCGTCCAGTGCATGGTAGAACTGTTCTTTCTCTTCGATGGTGGCGCAGAGGGTTGGGGCGTACGCGCTAAGAATGCTGACTGGGCCGAAAGTTGTTGACAATCGGAGGGTAAGTAATCTCTCTGTGCCTCCTGTGGGTGGCTCTATGGAGTTAACAAGCGTGTTCTTCACAGCAAACCCAACACCGTGCTGTCTTGGTTGGTCCGGAGACTTCCCTTGCCAGTAGAAGGTATAGTTGGTTTCTCTGATAGTTCCGTTGTCGGCCAACCGGGTCTCCTGTAGAACCGCAATGTCGATGTTTAGTCATGCCAGTTCCCTATCGATGACAGCGGTTTTCCTGGCACCCTTGATCCACGGAAGGTCTGCAATAAGTCCGGGGCACATGGTCCTGATGTTCCAGCTAGCGAGGCGAAGAGCCGGAGGCTTCTTTCTTGTTGTTTGTAATTTTATCTCATTAATATCTCGGTGATATTTTATACACTAGGAGGAGAATAAAGAAAATCAAAGAAATACCGAAGTATTGATATTAGTGCCATTTGTTTAGTATGGCATTGTGATCTAGGCAGCTGTGATATCACCCATTTCTGCTTTAACTGGAGGGTGGAGAAGGGAGCTAGCATGGACTGCACCTACAACATGCATGGCACCACATGCTGTGGGTAAAGCAATGAAAATGTCAGTTAACACCAAGCATGTTTCATACCTCTCCCTAGCAGAAAAACCAGATTCGCTGAGAAAGCCTAACAAATCTTAGGTCATCCCCATTAAGCTTATATGATTCCCAGTCAGGGCACATGACTAGGTTGCACGTCAGGTCCCCAGCTGGGGGCATGAGTGAGAGAGGCAACCACACAGTGATGTTTCTCTCCCTCTCTTTCTCCTTTCCTCTCTCTCTAAAAATAAATAAACAAACAAATAAATAAATTATTTTTAAAAAGACAAAAAATTAGTTAAAAAAAACAAAGAACCTATATGATAACTAGGGACACTTCCAAAATTAGCAAATCCTTCTAATATTAAGGAATTAAACATTTTACATCTCATGACCTACATTTTGTCTGTTTCTTTTCAAAAGATTATGCAAGGCTAAACAAATAGTTCATAAGACAAGTAATCTAGGTAGGTTTCTATTTTTTATGTTTAGCAAATAACATAGTTATATTAGGAATAAAAATATACTACTGTTTAATTTGGTTTACAGAATTAGATTTGGTTAAAGTTTAACTGTACGAAACCAGCTTTAAATAGAAATGTTTTATTAGGCATTTTAAGAACATTTAATATAAGGCTTTGATATTTGGGGGGAAGGAGAATCATGTTAGTCTGAGATTCCAAAAACTTGGAAGAGTTTTAAAATATTTTTCTACATTAACTAAAAGAAATAAAAGCTGCCAGGAATTTTGTATTATTATATTTGTTGTCATTTATATAGCAGCAATCCTTGGTAAAACCTTTTTTTTTTTTTAATTGTTGCTAGTAACCAGATAATGCTAGTGATCACATACATTGGTTTTTAAACTTCTCATCAACTAGAAGAACATCTGTCTGTCCTGTATTTTTACTAGGGCTTTGCACAGTACTTAGGATATAGTAGTTACATAATATTTGTTGAATATTTTTAATGAAAAATGTATAAAAGGGTACTGTCTATATTATTAATTTTAAAGAAATTTGTAAATACTGAGCGTATTTGGTCTATCTTTGCCCATATTTTTACTGACTGAGTTCACCTACAAGGCAGGGGTATGGATGGAGTTATTACAGGATCAGAAAGGAGAGATCATGGATCACACAGACCCTGGAGAGATACTGTCAAGGGGGTCATTGGTAAAAATGCAGAGCCAATAAAGAAAGAAGGAGCCCTAGCTGAGAAGATTGCTGAATATGGAAGGAAAAGGGCCCAGAAGAAATGGGAGAAGTGAGACAATATCTGGAAAGAAATCACCTGTGAGGGCAGTAGGCAATGGTATAGGAAAGTTAATTAATTAAGCAGTGAGTAAGATATAAATCCACGCATACTGACCACACAGTGTGTTCTTCCTCTTGCGTGGAAGTGTTTACATCTTCCAAGGAATGGAAGAACTCCCAGTCACACCAAAACAGACCAGATATCACTGGCATTCTGTTTCATGCTTTGATGGAGTAGAATATATTTTAAAAATTAAATTTATTGGGATGACATTAGTTAATAACATTTTTTAAGGTTTACATGTCCAATTCAATGATACATCATCTGTGTACTGCATTGTGTGCCCATCACCCAAAGTCTAGTCTCCTTCTGTCAGCATGCATTTGACCCCATTTACCTTCTTCATCCTCCCCCTGTACCCCTTTCCCTCTGGCAACCACCATACTGTGGCCTGTGTCTGCTTTTATTCGTTCTGTTTGTTCATTTGGTGCTTTTTGTTTTATATCCCACATATGAGTGAAATGAGATGATTCTTGTCCGCTTCGATCTGACTTATTTCCTTTAACATGATACTTTCAAGATCAACCCATGTTGTCGCAAATGGCAGTATTTCATCCTTGGAGAAGAATATTTTGGAGAGCAAGAGATTCCCCTCTCCCTGTCTGTGAGACTAAGGGAAAAAATAGCATCATTTCTCCAACCAGAATCATCTTTTCCCCACCCTCAGTGGACCTCTGAAAGCCGCTGCTTAGGACACTCATCAGTATTAGAGATAGACGGCCTATTCACTTAAACTCGGAAAGTTTACACCATCTTAGACCTTCTCTCTTCCATTTGGAGGTTAGAATCCATTCAATACCATTCTCATTTAAATGTAACTTTCTCCTTTCTCCCACTTTCCAAGTCTATAACACCTGAACCTAAAAAACATGTAAGTTGCACCTGCTTCACAAAAGGACATTGGACAAATAAATGAATAAATCAATTAATCAGTCAATGCATTTATGCATGCATGCATGAATGAA
This sequence comes from Furipterus horrens, assembly GCF_987537825.1. NCBI lineage: Eukaryota > Metazoa > Chordata > Mammalia > Chiroptera > Furipteridae > Furipterus > Furipterus horrens. The sequence continues at coordinate 12,001,343 of NW_028327177.1, read as the reverse complement.
TGAACAAATTCTCTTCAAAGTTAGCACAAGAAGAAAAAAGGGTAACAAGATATTTTAATATCTGTACTCCTTGCCTCTACGTAGAAGACTAAGTGCAGTTTCAAGAGGGATTGTAATAGCATAACTACGAGGAAATAAAGTAGAAAAAAGTGACAAGCTCTCTTGTGGCTTATTTGTTAGAATAAGCCACAAACACAGAGTGCCTAGATTGGAATGCTTGCTCTGCCACTGACAAGAGGTAACAAGAATACCTCACCTTATAAGGTTTGGGAGGGGATTAAGTATTTTAGCTGGCATAGAGTGTTTGCTATATCAAATATCCAGAAAGAGAAGTGACTGTCCATCTTTAGTGCCATGATTTTAATAGCTGGGCACAGCTAAGCTGTGCTTAAAAATGATTTGCCTTAAAGGGGCCATGGTTACAGCACCCTTACCTCTAAGGAATCGAGCACTACATTCCAGAGCTGTGCCAGAAACTCATCATTCCTCCCTAGGATCAGACCTGAGGCTGGAGGTACAGCAGACTTCTGGCAGTGGGCAGACTAACCATGTCAATCTTGTCTTTCTCGATAAACCAAGTTTCTTGACCTAACTAATCATCAGGACATGTGCTCATTTCAAGGTCTGGATCGTTGCAGCTCTGAATTAGAAAATTGGTCTTCCTCTTGTGGATTTCAACACACACCCTCACACACAAATCGCTGATACAGGCTTTAGGTTAAGACCTTTGAATGACATGTCTCCCCCCATATCTCCATTTCCTGTATCTTCCTCCTACTACCTTTCACTCCCTTTTTGGCCTTTTATTTGTTTGCAAACCTTGCATTTTGAGCCACTACAAAACTTAGGTCGTTGTCACTTAAAATATGACTTTCCATTCAGGAAGGAAATTCGTAGGAGCAATGAGGCTTAATGGAATCCTTACTAAATAGTTTCATGTCCCAGTGATTCACGGAACTGGCACTCGGGCAATTCCTCCATTATTCTCTGAATGCCATGACCTATAAGTCAAAGTGAGAGGATGCTTGGGGATGTTTCTTGTCTTGGAGCGGCAGGACTCCAGGGACAAAGAGGTTCTTTTTCTGGGCAGAAATGATGGCCGCGAGGTGGGAGCCATAAACCAGGCAAGCCTGGGCAGTGTGCATGCTGACATTTTTCATTCCTAATATCCCACAAGTATTTCAGCTTCAACAGAGCCTCTGTGCAGATGAAAAGTAACGTTTTTGTTTCTTGATTTTGTTATATTATGTTTGAAAATTCCTACCAGCCTCCCCATTACCCATTTGAAGATAAACTGGCAGAACTATTTTCACTACCTTTATATACTCTGTTTTACAAGCAAAAAGAAGCGGCAATATTGGTGGTGTTTTCTCACCAATATAAAATTCATACTTCTTCCTTCCACAGGCTGCCTCGCCTTTTTGGCCTGGGAGGCTTCAAAATCCTATTGTTCAGCCTCACCTGCCCATAGCTGGGTGCCAGTGATGTACAAGTAAGCAGATTAGATCCCAGACATTAAAAATTTAAAGAATAAAAGGAAAAAGGCAAGAGCAACTTCTGTAAACATGTATGACCTATTCTGAAAGAAAAGAACAAACATTTTGCACAAAGACAGATTGAGATGGGGGGCGGCGAAACTGCCAGTATCAGCAGGGAGTGGATACATGTACTGGAAATGTCTTTAAAAAACAGCCACAGTGCATTCTTTTTTTGAATGGGATAGGAGCGCAAGACTACTTCATACCTTTGATATGCTCACTTGTTATTGGTTGGCTTTTCTCCATCTAGAAATAGTTTCCAAGACTTTGGTCCCCTTCACTATCCTCTCTCTCCTCCCATCAAGTGCTCAATCTACTTCTTTCATGGAAAACCCCATTCAGAGCCTCCCTCCTTCCCTTGCGCTCTCCCCTTCTTCCTTCCTGGTAGAAGTGATCGGGGAGAGAGGTTTTCTCACAACCGCAATACGCTTCCTTCCAACGGCTATATTAAATCAGTTATTTCTCATTATTTTACTCTACTTTTGACAAAATAGCAGTACTCGGGCATTTTTTTCTTGCATTTGTTAAGAACTAACTACACATCAGGGCATTTGCCAGGTGCATTGCCTTGGCTATATGCCCCCATACAATGTCTCATGCTAGTAGTACAAACAATTCCTGTCCTGCTCGAAAGTTCAGTGAGAGATTGTCCAAATTTTGCTATAAAATGTAATGTTTGCTGTCTTTTCTTATTTAACAGAGTAAGCATGTTACCATCTATCTTGAGCTTTTTAATAGTTTTTATCATAAAAAATTAAAACATTTTGTCATTTTTTTATATTCATCAAGATGCTTGTATGTTTCCTTTCTTCTATAATAAATCACCTTAACTTCTTTTTAAATATTAAATTACTACTGCTCTTATGCAGTAAACCTAACTGTACTATGATATGCTATCTATTTTATTTATCACTGGATTTCATTGGCTGAAATTTTGTTTATGGCTTTTGCAACTATGTTCACGAGAGGGAGATTAGCCTGTAATTTTTCTCTCTTGCCATGTTCTCTTAACAATTCACTGGGAAATGTTTCTTCTTTCTTTAATCATCTTGTGCAGGTGTGTAAGACTAGTGTAATCTCTTCCTTAAATGTTTGGAAAATTTTTACCACTGAAATCATCTAAAACCATGAATGGGTAATCTTAATTCTAGAAGGTAAAGTCATATGCCCGAAATCATGTAACAAGTTAATGGAAAAATTAAAAACCTAGCTTGTAGGTTTCCAGTTGAGGACTAGGCTCACTTTGCTTCTCGTTTCAGTGTTATTTTTTACTATGCTATTTATAATATTTAGTTCTGCAAAATAGAAACCATCCTGAGTATCTGAAGTAAAATGCTGTTTAATATATGGTATTAGACCCATATATCTGTTGCAGCAGTGATAGGCCACTTTGTGGAAGCCCAGGCTTAGTATGGAAGCCACCACCCATGGTCTCCGTTTCCTGCAGCACTGAGGTGACAGATTCTCAGAAGAAATCAGGGAGCCACAAAACACACCCCTGTTCACTGTATGCTGTGGCCCAGCTGACTTCTGATAGCTGCTGCCATCAGAAAATGGCTTATTTCTCTTCTGCCACCCAGATCTTACCTCCCATGGGCTAACCTAATAGAACACTATGCTGGCCAAGGGATCTGGTAAATACTGTTTTCCAGAATCAAACCCATGAGGAACAAGGAAGAGCTTAGGAGTGTAGTGATTTGTCTGAGCAACAACAATGTCTGGCATAAGATAAGATCAAGGTTTGAAATAAATAATAAACCCATTTTTTCCTTTTTGTACTTTGCTAATGCCCTGGATGATGGACAATAAGCACAATAGCCTTATTATATCATTAACTATTTAATTAATGACTTTTCCTCTTCAACTCTTTTCTTCTTCTACTTACCCTTTTTAACTTGCAGTGGCTATTTATTTCTTTTTTTTAGCATAGATCAAGTAGATGGTGAAATGATCAAATCACTCTTTTGTGTACAGGTGAATATGTACACACATGTGCTTAGACTATTTGATTACATGCTGACATTTAAGTACTTAAAAAATGTAGCCTAAGTTTTTCTACATAACCAATGATTACCCAAAGGTGGAACCTAAATATTTATATGGCTATGCAAAGAAATCTAGGAAGTTTGACACTTGGAAACCTCTGTGACATGATTTCATTTATATAGGACAAACATACCTTGCCATGTAACCTATGTCGAAAGAAATGATAGAGCTCTGGCTGGTGTGGTTCAGTGGATTGGTGCCAGCCTGCGAACCAAAAGATCACTGGTTCGATTCCCAGTCAGAGCACATGCCTGGGTTGCGACCAGTTCCCCTATTGGGTGCATGCGAGAGCCAACCAATCTTTCTCACATGTTGATGTTTTTCTCCCTTCCTTTCCCTCTCAGAAATAATAGAGATAGCTACGTAGGTAAGAGATTACTAAATTTCCGGGCTGAAGAATCTGAAAAAAAGTTATGAACCTGTCTTCAGAAGAAAAATGAGTATGGCTACATGCAGATAAAAATTAGTCTATGATTTTGGAGACTTCCTAAAATCTACCCATTCATAAATTCCCTTAACCCAGGCTATTAAACCTGATAGTAATACACAATAAAAAGCAAGGACTAAAATAAACTGCACACACACAAAAAAATTTAACATGTTTTTCTAGAAATTTTTTAAAAATTCTTGCTTGACATTTTGGAATAAATTTCTCAATTCTCTATATTTCATTTATGTATAAAAGCTGCCTTTATAAGACAATTTTTCCAACCACATATGCAGAACAGTATGCACAATAGTAGTAGTAACTATGTGAGGGTGCTCAATCTGTCTTTCTATATTCATAATCTTGTTTAATCCTCATGGTGATCTTATTATTGTTCTTTTTGCATTGATGACCTTAGTGAATTTTAGGTAGGTTATATAGATCACAAGTTTACATATGCAGTAAGTGTTGGAATATGTAACATTCCAGGTGGAGGTTTGTTTCTGAGCAGTTTCAGCCCACATTCCGTGTTGCTTCCACGAAGTGGACTTTGTCTGCCAGGGAAAGACATGAGAAGAACTATGCTTTAGTAGAAAGAACAGTCTCTGGAGTCTGATAAACCTTGTTTTGATTCCAAATTACGTGTACCTTGAGCTCACAAAGCTTTATTTTATTTTATTTTATTTTATTTTATTGTGATAATGATACTTAACATGAGATCTACCCTCTTAATATTTTAAACACACAATGTATTTTTGTTGACTATAGGTATATGTTGTACATCAGTCATCTAAAACTTATTCGTCTTGTTAACTGAAATGCCATGCCCATTGGTAACTAACCAATCAGCTTGGAGTCCTTTGAACTATGAGCTTCGGACAGGGTAAATATTTTAGAAAATAATTTAGAAAAGTATAGAACTCAGCATATCCAGGATCAATCTGAAAATTTAGGATTTAATCCATCTCCTCTCCCTCAATGCCTTTTCCAAACATACTAGAGGGAGGGGACACTTGAGGTGAAAGAGAATATGGACCTTTTGTTTATGGTCTAAAACCACATACATTATAATATTCACAGTTTCCCAAGCCGTGTTTCACAAACCATGAGTGTCTTGAAATACATTAATATTTCAAGAGGCCAAATAAATACAAGAAATGCTGGCTGTTAGTTACCTCTGTTTAGAGAATCACAAATTATATGCATCTCTGATGAGTTGCACAATAAAAGGAGGGCTTTAAAATGAAAGCTTATTTTATCGAGGATCCAAACTAAATTTTGTTTTGTTCTGTTTTTTATAACAAACCCCAGTTAACCTCTTCCCTGTTACTTAGGTTCTGTAGGAGATATTTTGGTAAATGCTGCTTTACCTACCTCATTTAGGCTGTGTCTACTTCAGAATAACTAAAATGGCAGTTACCTCATTTTTTAAATAGCAAATACAGGAATGTGCTTCATAGATATTTTAAGGGCTAACTAGGAAAATTCGTTATGAACAGTGGATCCTCAGAAAAGACAGACCCCATTATTGCTTCTTCTGGGTCATTTATACGCAGTGCTTGGCTGACTCAAGGAAAAGAATAAGGCTGAGCTTGTATTTGTACCCACAGATGTATTTTGGTCACAGATTCTAATAACCCATCCAATACTGAATTACAGAAAGATGATTTTGTTTGATTGCCATCTAAGCCCCTGGAGTTGCCATGTTATTTTCTAGAAAATAATAAGAATTATATTTTTAAAGACAATAGCTTGAGCACTTTATAAATATAAAAAAATCAGATTATATTTTAATGCTAATTGTTTTTTGTACAAATACTTTATACTTTCTAATTCTCATTGTATTATTCTGATTTAACTGCGATTTTTCCGTGAAAAAAGTAATTTAAGAAGAGGGCAATATTGGTGGAAAGAAAGGGAAGGGACTAGTCAAAGAACATGTATGAATGACCCATGGACAAGGACAATGCTGTGGGGATTGACTGTGGGAACAAGGAGTGGGTTGCACAGAGGAGGGCAAAGGGGGAAAACTTGAGACAATTGTAGTAGAATAACAATAAGAAAATAAAATAGCTAAATATACGGCCCTGGCTTCTGTGGCTCAGTGGATTGAGCATCGGCCTGCGAACAAAGTGTTGCTGGTTCAATTCCCAGTCAGGGCACATGACTAGGTTGCACGCTAGGTCCCCAGTTGGGGGTGTGAGAGGCAACCGCACATTGATGTTTCTCTCCCTCTCTTTATCCTTTCCCTTCTCTCTAAAAACAGATAAATAAAATAAAAACGACAACAAATTTACAGTATTAAAAAAAAGAAAAGAAAATAGCTAAATATAAAATAATTATAAAAGAGCCAAATAAATTGAAAAAATAATTTAAGTATCACATTAAGGAATTTTACAATATTTTTTCTAGGCAATTCTTAAGCTTCTTTTAGAAAGAGGCATTTTCTAAGCCTGAATCTTTTTTTAACAACTTTGCCTATTTTGCCAAGAAATTCACTGTTAAGCTAATTCATTAATTTGTATAATTATTTTTAAAATATTTATTGAGTGCTGTGTGTGTCCTGGGCCCTGGGACAAATGTTAAAAATGGAGCGTAAAATCACTTTTTCTGCCCTCACTGAGTCTACAATCTAATTTTCAGATAGATAGGACTCAAACTAGCAGGCATATATATGAAATGACAATTTCAGTAAGAATGGGTACAGGGTGCTGTGTAAATTTATAACTGGGTGATTTGATTTATTTAGGGAGAGCCCCTAAATTTTCCAGAGGAGGTAATAACCGAGGTACGACTCCTAAAATGGAATAATTATTAGATAAAGATAAGGTGAAGACGTTTTCAGGTTGTGCAGACAGCATTGTAAAGGCTGAGGTGGCAAAGTGTACTACATATTTGAACACTGTAAGAGTTCACAGTGTCTTCAGTACAGAAAGAGGAACCTTGGTAAACATGAGGCTGGAGAAACAGGTAGAGACCCAGTTATGCATGGCTTTATTGGCCATATTAAGAATTGTGTCCTTTATCCCCTAAACAATGGAAAACCATGGAAATATTTTAAACATGATCAGATTTGCATTTTGAAAAGCTCACTCTAGCTGCACTTTGGACAACAGACTTGAAAGGCACAGGAGAAAATGAAAGCGAAATGCTGTCAGGAGAAACGTTGGTAACTTGTGTCCAGATAATGGTGTTGCAAATGGAGAGAAGTGGAGAAACTCCGTATATCTTTAGGACATAAAATCAAAATTTCCACTTGATAATGGAAATGGATATGAGCACAGAGAGAGACTGAGTTGTGAAGGGTGATTTAAATAAATCTCGTAGCATTTATTTTCTTTTGAGAAAATAGGAGCATGCAAGAAGTTTAAATTGGTTTGGCAATGAAGCCTCCTACATTGGGCAGCGTGGCTAAATTAACAGGAAGTAGCTACAGTGTACGAGAGGGTTAGAGACAGAAAAGATTTGGGCTGACTATTTTTTTCCTCTTAATGGCCCCGGCCTCAGTTTAATCTATTTTAAAATTTTTAAATTCAAGATGGCATTTCTGATCTCATGGGATTTTATAACTTCTTAAAGAGAACAATGTTTTTAAAAGCTACTTATAGAAGCTTATAATCCGGTCCTGTAGACCAAGTGAGTAATAGAAGGCTTAGGCTGCTAACGTCAAGATGAATGTAGAAACTTTCGCACCTCAGATAAGGAAGGAAGCCAATGTGTACAGTTTCTATAGATGGTTGGTTGGTGTCATATTTTGGACCCAAGGTTAAAGCACCCAAACCATAGAAATTCAGACTGAGGAGACCGTATAGTCAACTTTTCGTACATTAGAAAGTAATTAAAATCAGCAGTACTGGACTCAGATTCAATAACTTGCTCAAGGTGGCATGACTAGGAATTCATGAGACAATTAAGTATAGAGGCATATTCACATATTAGGCATCATTGTTTTCGTTATTGTCATAATTTTCCCATTGCTGGCCGTCCACCTTTAAACACATTTATAGTAATATAACCTTCAGAGGGAACACATTTATGGTAGTAATACAATCTTCAGAGTAATTATGATTGTGTACCAGTAAATGGATGCATTACTCCATCTGATCTCCCATTTGTTTAAGAATCATCCTAATTCTTTTCTTCATACCCCATGTGGAATCTTCAGCAATCCTTTCAGTGGTAACTCCAAAGTACGTACTAATTCCAGCTTCTTCCAATTACATTTTTACCACTCGAGCATCAATTTTACCTTATCTGGATTAATGTAATAGTTTTGCAGTTGGTCTCAAGTATTGTCCCCAGCTACCTGGGTTCTAGTCACACTACCCTTCTTACTGCGTCTCTGGCATATCAAGCA